>NC_056746.1:653791330-654155496 GCF_019279795.1 Protopterus annectens
TGAAACTAAGTTGCCAGAGTCTCAAGCTGAATTGACAGAGTGTTAAAAGGAGAGAAGGGCTGTGTTGGTATTATGTCCAGGGCGGAAGCTGTGTTGGGTAGGAGAGAGCAGCTGGTGTTCAGTTAGGAATGGCATGAGCTGCAGGTGAATGCATTTTTCAAGAATTCTGGAGATGGGTGAGAGGATGGCTATGGGGCGGAAGTTGGAAAAGTCAAATTTTTTGCCACCTTTATGGAGTGGAAGAATAAAAGCAGAGCGCCATAGTTTGTGTACATAGGACTTGAGGTGTTGTTGTATCTTTCGGCTTTTCCCAGTTAGGAGTCGCCACAGTGGAACTCCGGTCTGCTAATGATTGGCAGTAGATTTTTACATACTGGGTTGCCAGCCCTGACGCACAACCTGCAACGAAGGTATTCCCATTCACGCATGTCTCCACACAGAAGATGCTTTAGCTGAAAATTGAACAGAACGACATCTTACTGTGAGGCGATTACGCTACCACAGCACCACCACCGCAGTGTACATATGACTTGAGTAGTGATCTATTTATCAGGATGCTGATAGGGAGTGCAATACTGTCAGAGGCAGTTTTTAAGAAGGAGGAAGGGATGTTGTCAGGGGCATTGGTGCAAGGTTTGAGTTTGGAGAGAAGTTTTTTTTATAAGGAAGGTAGACATAGGTTTAAGTTCAAAGATAGGAGTTGAAGGAGACGAGGCAGAGGAAACTTGGGCAGAGGGGGGTGGGGGAGTGTTGTTGGGGAAGGTTTTGGTTAGCTCAGCAATAGAAGAGATGAAGAAGGTATTGAATAGTTTGGCAATTTCTTGGTCAGATTTGCTAGTGTCAGGGCAAGGGTTGTTAGTTGTACCAGGCTTAAGGAGAGAGTTAATGGAATTCCAGAATTGTTTAGGGTTTTTTGCATGATTTATTTGTAGATGGTTGTAGCAGGACTTTTTATCTGTTATGACTTGTTTTTTGGCTAGGTTTCGTAGTTGTTTGTATTTAAGTAGGAATACAGGTTGTTTATGATGTAGATAGCTTTCCAAGATTTATCGCTTTGTTGCATGATTTTTTTGGTTTCTTTAGTTAGCCAAGGTGCAGTCTTGGCTTTAACTCTTTTTGTTCATATTGGAGCTAGGGAGTTTAGGACAGTAAGGAATTTGGAGTTGAAGAAATCAACGGCTTTGTCTAGGGGTAGGGTTTTTAGTGGGTTCCAGTTGGTGTTTTTGAGGGAGTCAGAGAAGGTGGAAGGGTTAACGTTAGTTAAATTGTGCGTATGTAAGAGTTTGTGGGAGGAAGAGGAAGAGAAAGTGGTTCTGTGGGTGAAGGCAGGGTGGTGGTCCCCTAGTGGGCGGGAGTGACACCAGATGTAGTGGTTCTGTTAGGGTGAGAGACTAGGATCCAGTCTAGGATGGAGCCTGTGAGGTTAGTTTTGTTGGGCCTGGTGGTAGAATTAATAAGTTGAGTAAAGTTGAAGAGATTGATAGATAAGGTGGGAGTATGGTTACTGATTTTTTGCCAGTCAATATTTACATCTCCCATTATATAGGTTTCATAGTTAATGTTTGAGGAGGTCCAAGAGAAGGATGTCTTCCATGGTTTTGGTATTGTTACCAGGAGGAATGTAAAGGGAGATGATGCAGATACTTTTGTGGTCATTTAATTTTAGAATGCCAGAGATACTAGTTCAGTGTTATTAAAGGAAGGGATAGGATTTGGGAAGGGAGTGATGGATAAGTGCTTCGAGTAGATTAGTGCTACACCACCACCTCTTCTATTTAGGCGGTCAGATCGGAGAAAATGAAAACCGGGGGGGAAGGAATTTAGTGTCAGTTATGTGTGGTTTTAACCAGGTTTCTGAGATGGCTAATATGTCAGGTGAATTATGGTTAAGCCAGGCATGAAAGAGGTTAATTTTATTAGCTAAGCTTTGGGTGCTGATGGTGAGGAATTTGAGGTATTTATACTTTGGTTTGTTGTTGGAGCTAAGGTTATTTGTTTGAAATGTTTGGTCCGGGGTTGGGATGAATGTCGCCTGCTAAGATGAGGTAGGAGAGAAGGTGAATACGTTTGTTAGGAGTGTGTTTGGTTAGGAATGGATGGGAGGGTGTGGGTTTAGGTTTGTAGTATTTGGAAGAGTTTTAATGTTGAGAGCAGGGTGGGGTGAAAGGGAGTTAAAGAAGGAGAGATATTGTGGAAATGATGTGTAGGGTAGGGAGGTGATGGTTGATGTGAAGGGTTTAGGTAAAGGTTGGTATAAGAGGTGGTATGATTTAGAGGGAGAAGAATGAGGAGTAGGAGTATTGTAGGGGCAGGGATTGTAGTGGGAAAATAGAGCATCTTAGAGGGTAGTTTGATTAGAGGTGTAAAAGAATTTGTAGGTTAGACAAAGTTAGGTAAGGTTGGTGGGTGTGAAGGAGAATTGCTTAATGAGGTATGGTTGGTGGAGGCGGAGGTGGTTTTGAAAAAAAAAATGGGAAGAGTACTGTTGTGAGCGGATTGGGTGATGTGAGAGGGAGGGAGTATGGGATGGCAGTAAATGTAGGACCACTGGGGGCGGGTGAGAATTGGGGGCAGGGTAGGGGAGTGGAGTGAGCCCGCAGGGCGAACGGAGCAGGATGGAGCAACAGGGCAGAAGAGTCCAGCTGAAGAAGTATCAGCCACTGCAAGTTGGAGCAGAGGTAAGTAGGTAGAAGTACAGTAAGACTGGGTGGAAAATAAGTAGAGTTTGAGCAGCACTCGAAAAATATAAGGTAGGAAAGGTGGAGTAGAGTTGGGGGAGGTTTGGCTTTTGAAGTATTTAGAGGAAAAGTTGTAAATAAAATTAATAGAGGAGGAGTAGGCAAAAGGCGAAATGGTGCTGACACCTAGTGGAGAAAGGAGAAATGACAAGCAGAGGGGATAGGGACTAAGATAGAGCAAAAGGACAAGACTATCTAAGGTGAAGGAAAATAGACAGTAAACGGAGATAAAGGGTAAGTCTTCAAAGGAGTACAGAAAAGGATAGGAGGACGGAGGTCACTAAGTACCAGTGAGAGTTGAGCTGTTGTGGTCTGCGGTAGGCTGCTGAGTCGCACACACTGAGGGACCAGTTTACAAAATATTGAAGTCTAGATATTTGAGTTAGGTATAAGGCTACATACATTTACTGAAAAGCAGTTTAGGGATTCCACACAGAAGTTCTGTTTCAGGTAAGCCCAGACTATTGGGTAGAGAAAGTCCAGGTAAGTCGACTGAGCTTTTGCAAGAGGTAGTCTGTGTGCTCGGGAGGTAGACCAGGACCTTCAAGAGTGGAGTACTGTAAAGAGAGGGAAAACAAACAAAAGTAAGTATTAGGGGGAGAGAGGAAGAAGCCAAAGTGAGTAGTAGGGAAAGAAGAGGAAGAGAAGGAATGTAGGAGTAGACAGTAGGAGTTAGTGCAGATGTAGAGGGATTTAGAGGGAAGTATTGAAGACAGTGAGGATTTATCTAGAAGAGGGTATGTTTGAGGGAGAGTTAGAAAAATGGAAGGTAGAGATAGAGAAGTACAGCTATTGAGGGAGAAAGCAAGAGAGGGCAGGGAGAGAATGTAGCAGAGAAAAACACCTTATGTATGCCACTATCATCCAGTACAAGTCAGGGTCAAAAAACATTTATGCAGTTCAGCAGAAGAAATGCAGTAGTAATAATACAGTGTCAATGTCGAGCAGACAGATACGTTTGAAGCAAAATTATAGACACATTGTACTTCTAAAGATATGCAAGATAATGGCTAGGCACTTTTACATATGAGGTATATTTATATATTTATACTATCAAAGCAAGGAATGTCATGCACTAAAGAAGAACAAACATTTGTTTAGGGAGTTAAAGAGGAACAAAATCCCTGGCAACTTGTCAGGCTTATGGCTTAATAGTAGCTAGGCATTATGTGATTACAACTATTTAATAAGAGGCTAGGTACTGTAATATATTAGCTAACTGAGGAGAATAGGTATTGTGATTAATTAACTAAGTAATGAGGAGAATAACTAAGTAATGCGGAGCCCCTTACATTATTTATATATATATATATATATATATATATATATATATATATATATATATATATATGTGTGTATGTGTGTGTGTGTGTATATATATATATATATATATATATATATATATATATATATATATGGTTTCACACTTCATATACTCGAATCTCGAATTTCTGCATTTGGAGTGCACAAAGCCAAAGCCATCAGAACACCGAAACTCCACAAAGCCGAAATCAAAAACCCGAACATATGTACACTACACCTCACACAAACTACAACACCTACCACCACAAAAATCATAAAAACAACAAAACACCACACATGCACATAACTACACTAAACATAAGCAGGGGGGGGCAAGCCCCCCCTGCACCCCCCACACCACCCCTACTTATATATACTAACTCCGAGATCGCACAAGTAGGAGCTACAGTAGGAGAGGGAAATGGGTAGTTTCCCACAAGCTAGTAACTGTAGCTGTCAAGGAAGCATGTAAAGGAGTGGCGTACATCTGTATCCTGGGCATATGTATTTTTTGTTATTCAGCCTAACTCCACACCCCCACACCCCCATGTAGGTGATGTGAGCTCCTGCATCCCTGAAGAGGTACTGCATATGCCTAGAATATAGAAGCATTCCACTCATTTACATGCAACCTTGAGAGCTACAGTTATAGCATGGGTGGACCTACCCATTTCCCTCCCCCACTGTAGCCTGTTCTTAGGGGAACTGGCCTGTGCCAGTTGTCACAGCCACCCCTTTTAGGCAAGGATGCCAGTGCAGTTGCACATCACTCCCCCATCCTAACCTGCTCTTTCAGCTTCCCAAGGCACTAATCAATCTCAAGAAATTTAAAATGCTTTTGTGTTGTTTACTACAGTGCAATTGCTTAATGGTCCCACTTAAGGGAGCCTAGAGTTGATACTGTTGAGGAGACAGTGCTTGCTTCCTTCATTAGTTAATGACATTTTATCCACTTCCAAGATCCAGTCCTCTAAGCATTAAGAAAAAAAAACTCTCATTGGCTACAGTAATGATATGTTTTCCTCCACTGTGAAAGTGAGTGAGCTGGGGTATGGACTGATCAGCAGTAGAGGCTGTGAGCAAAAAAAAAAAATGAAAAAACAAAAAAAAAAACTTATGTCAGATCACAACATACTGCCACATACATAAACACACGAGTGGCACTAGAGCACTGTGTGCCACCATCCGTAAATGCCCCAGCTGACAGAGAAAGATTTGCTCTTTACTCTTATTAGTTGCATTTGTTTGTGCCATAAAATGCCAGAAAACGTTCAGGATACTAAAAGCTGCAAACAGTTTACATACAGATGCCACATCCCTTTTTTTTGTTCCCTAGTTGTAGGTAAGAATGGTAGCAGACAACTACATTGTATTGTCATGGAGTAGCTCTGTAGTCTGCAAGATGGTCTACTTTCAGCATTGGAAATGTTGAGTGTCAGAGTTATGCTAGAACATTGTACATTACTATTGTGTAATCTTACAACTGACAAAAAAGACATTGACGTGTCTGAATTGTGACACAAAATATTTCTTAATATCTGGTGATGGACATGAAAATTAGACTTTGGCCATTTCTTCACAGCAAACCTTGTCTCTTGGCAGATCCAGCATAGTTTTTTGGCACACCAAAGTGAAACTAATCACCATCCATTTCAGACATCAGATTTTTTTCTACTTTTTTTCTATAGTATCAACATAAAATAGTAATGTTGTAATTTTCATGCATAACTATTGAAAATAATTAGTTAAAACTGTATGTTTTGTAGCACACTTGATTTCACTACCAGTACCAACTTACTAGGTTAGTTGAGTTGGTCTTTCACAGTATTAGGATATACAGCATCTAAATTTTAAACCCTCCTGTTTTGTATCCTGACAGGTGACTTACTTCTGTTTTCATTTCCATTTCATCTCTGCTCCACTGTCCCTCATTTTGACAATCACATATCTTTTAACCTTTGATGTTATGTGGTCCTATCTCACCTACACTCCTTACTCATGGGTTCAGAGCTGAGGATCGGCTCCGACTCAGCCAAACTTTCTAGCACGAAGTCTCTAATTGGCTGGGCTAACCTGGTATCCCAGGGTGCACCTCACCCTAGCCCCAGATCTCGTTTGCCGCTCATAGAGTTAGGACGTGGTCTCGCTTGGCTGTGGCTAAGTAGCTTTTTGAATACCTTCAAAATACTTTTAGTATTTTTTCAGTCTCTGTTTATCAAAAGCTATTTTCATAGCTATTTTTCATGCTTGATTAGTTGTTGCGTGAGGTTGAAAGTTTAGTTGTTGTGGTATCCCTACTGTTTCGCGGGCTAGGCCCGTTTAAGTTAGAGGACCTAGTCCTCTCCTGTGTCCTCCTAGTTGTGATTTGCTGTTGTGTTAGTGGTTAACTTTTTGTTTAAGGAAGCGTTTAAGTTAGAGTTTCCTTGTCCTGTCAGGTGTTTGTCGGTCTTCCCGCCCTCCCTTAGTGTTTGACTCTGTCGGTTGTGTGTGGCGCGGTTGCTTGCCATGTCGAAAGAACTGAAGGAACATAAACCCTCCGGGTTTAAGAAATGTACTAAATGTGGCCATAAAATGTCCATCACAGATGGGCACTCTATGTGTGTGTATTGTCTTGGGGCTATTCACTTGCAAGAGTCCTGCAGTTTCTGTCATGTGTTTAGCCCTGGGGTACTGCAGGAACTTAAAAACAAACTGATTTTGAAGGGTCTGATCAAGCCCTCCTTTGAAGAGGCCTTGGAGTCGTCCCCGCCTTGTAGTACCAAGTCTAAGACTTTGAAGGCCAAGAAAAGATCTCCGGCTCTGTCTGCTTCTTCAGAGCCATCGGAGAAGGTTTGTAAATTGGATACTTCCTCCTCGGCTCCTCCGTCCTCGGGGCGGAAGGAGAAGGTCTCAGAAATGGACACTACATCCTCGGTCCCATTGCCCTCGGGGCCGAAGGAGAAGGACTCTGGTATGGATACTACCTCCTCGGCTCCATTGTCCTCGGGGCTGCAGGAGGTATCTGTTGTACTGGGGTCGTCCTCGGCTCCGATATTATTGGAACCTCTTCGGAGCAGGTCACCCAGTGTCAGGCATGAGTCTCCAGTCGGGAGATCTAGATCTCCCTCCATTTCTTCCAAATCCTCTAGGTTGTCTGATTTGGATGTGGATAGGATGGTTCAGAGGCTCCTGCAGTCACCGGTGTTAGCAAAATTGTTTTCGGCTCCCACCCAGTCGGCTCCGGAGCCGGTTCCCATGCTTGTTTCGATGATTCCTCCTCTGAACACCCATGTGTCGTCGGAGCCGGAGGGCCCCGCGCCGAGTGATGTTCTAGTGTCGGCTCCGATACCTCGGGCGAGTCTATCGGAGCCGGCTTCGGCTCCTACCAGGTCGGCTCCTTCCTCTGGTTTCGACACTCGGGTTTCCTCAGTCGGACCCAAGAGGGATGCCTCGGTACTCCCTGTCGGTTCCAAGCCTCCCTCTCTGTGCTTTGGCTAGTGGAATCTCTACCCCGATCGTGGTCTCGGAGACTGGTCGGTCCTCTGATCCGGGGGGACCAGCCTTTGAGGCCATGAGGAGCGCCCTGGCCAGGTCATCAGGTACATCACCTGTTTCGGTCACTCCTTCCCCTTACCGCTAGAGCCTCTGATGCCCCCCTCTCCATGGACGGCGGAGCCCGAAGTTCTGGGGATACCCCCTTGAGCAGTCCCCTACTTTCTGAGGGCCCCTCAGAGTCGGTGACTGAGGAGCCTCCCAGTAAGAAGTCGTGCAAGAGGAAGCACATCGACTCCCAGGACGAGTCACTCACTTCCGATACTGACCTCGAGGAATCAGAGGGGTCCCCCAAGTCGTCCTCCGATGATGTCTCTTTCGCCGACATCCTGGAGATTTTGAGACAGAGAGGCGACTGGCCCTCCAAGACCCCCTCTGAGGAGGAGTCTGTATTCCTCAAGGCCTTCGGAGCTCAACCCTCCGCCTCCTGGGTGTCTCCACCCTTCGACGAACTCCTAGACTTGGTTTGTGGAAGGGTGTGGGAGAACACTGATTCCGTGGAACTGGTGCCCAGACGTCCAAACAAGTTCTTGTCTGCTCCCCTGGGCAAAGAGTTTCTTACCAAAGGGGTTTCGGTAGATGCCTTGGTGGTGGCGGCAGCCACTCAGCAGGAAGTTGCAGAGGCTTCTTCTTCAGTCCACCCTCCTAACAAAGAGTCCAGGAGTATGGACCAGTATGGGAAGTGTACCCTGTCTTCGGCGACCTTCACCTTACGGTCGTTGAATTAGCTCAGTCATTTCACTCGGCTACAAAGAGATCTCCTGAAGGAGCTAGGAAATACTCTGATGGGTAACATGCCTTAGGCGGTAGCGCAGACTGTTAATGCCCAGTTGTCTATCCTAAGGTCCATTGTCAACTTGTCCATGAAGCTCATATCTTATGCAGCCGAAGGGGCGAGTAGGGCAGCTAGTTCAGGTGTAGCTCTCAGAAGGCAAGCCTGGGTGCACCTGTGTCATTTTGCGGAGGCCTTTAAGTCTTCCTTCACTGACGCCCCCTTTGATGGGTCATCTCTTTTTGGACCCAAAGTGAAAGACACTCTCACTTGATGCAAACAGGAGGGAAAGACCCTATCTGCCGTAGGGGCCCGTTTTTCTCTCCCTTCTAGGCCTTACCCCAAGGTTCAGAGAGGGGGGAAAATGTGGTTCAAAAAGTCTCAGAGGTCCTTCCCCACGGCTCAAGGTGAGTCTCCATCCAGAGGCAGAGGAGGGGGGAATTATTCTGGAAGACGCCGTCCTAGAGGCAGAGGGGGCCCCCGCAACTCGGGAGACAGCGATTCCTTTTGCGGCTCTTCCATCCAGCGTTCCTGAGGTGTTGCCCGACTGTGCTATTCCGGAGCCAGTCCGGGGGGCGAATTTCATTGCATCCGGAAGCCTGGGAGAGCATCACTCAGGATTGTTGGGTGCTTCAAATAGTTACCGGAGGTTACACTATTCCCTTTGCGTCAACACCCCCTCCAGTCAGAAGGATCCCGGACGTCCCACCCAGTCAACGGGATCAAGCAGCACTAGAAGTGGCAAAGCTGCTAGAAAAAGGAGTCATCCAATCAGTCCCCTCAGACCATGTCATATTATGAACTTACTCACGACTCTTTTTGGTGCCGAAAAGAACAGGGGACCTGAGACCCATTCTGGATCTCAGTCAACTCAATTGCTACGTTCTGAAGTCCAAGTTCCGAATGGTCACACTTCAGTCCATTTTTCCACTGCTGGAGAAAGGAGTATGGATGTGCTCCATCAATCTCAAGGATGCCTACTACCACATCAAAATGGAAAAGGCATCCAGGAGTCATTTACGTTTCTGGCTAGGAGCCAGTCACTTCCAGTTTTGTGCCCTGCCCTTTGGTCTCACCACAGCCCCCAGGGTGTTTACCAAGTGCTTGGCAGTGGTGACGGCTCACCTGAGACGTCTAGGATTCCAGGTGTTTCCGTATCTGGACGACTGGCTTCTCGCCGCCCCCACCAGGCATCTGCTCATTCAAGCCAGGGAGACTACCATCTCACTTTGCCAATGTCTAGGAATTACTTTGAACTGGGAAAAGTATGCCTTGCAGCCCTCACAGCGTGTTGTTTTTATAGGCGCAGAGCTAGACTCTATTCAAATGCGCGCCTTTCTGCCACAGGACAGGATAAGGGTGTTGCAGTCTCAGATCCACGCACTGTTGCCCCTCAGAAAAGTTCAGGCCAGGTTAGTTCTTCAGCTCTTGGGATCCATGGCCTCCACCATCATGCTGGTACCCCTGGCCAGGTTACACATGCGGATACTGCAGTGGCTCCTGTCGGTTCAGTGGTCCTTTCAAAAGCTTCCTCTTTCCCACTTTATACTTCTCATGGAGCGATGCAAACAGGACCTCCTCTGGTGGCTATGCTCCTCCAATTTAGACAGAGGAAGGAGCTTGGTTCCTATGTCTCCAGAGGCCACGGTGACCACGGACACCTCCCAGGTGGGGTGGGGGGGGCATTATCTAGGCAGGGCGGTCCAAGGCACCTGGCAAGACCTCGAGGTACACTTACACATCAATGTTCTGGAGATGAGAGTGGTGTTTCTGGCATTGCGAGCACTCCAGTACTTTCTACCTCTTTGAACGATTGCAATTCACTCGGACAACATGTCCGTGGTGTGGTACCTGAACAAGCAGGGGGAACCAAATCTTACCCCCTCTGCAGAGAGGCCATGCGAGTGTGGCAGTGGGCAGTGTCTTCCCAATGGTTTCTAGTGGCAATGCACATTCCGGGAAGGTCCAACGTGATAGCGGACAGGCTAAGCAGAGCTATTCTGATGCCTCACGAGTGGTCCCTGAACAACCGAGTGACGGTTCAGATCTTCAAAAAGTGGGGTCAGCCTTGCTGCGATCTCTTCGCCAGCCCCCTCAATGCCAAATGCAGCAAGTACTTCACTCTGATCCCCCCACAGTGGGAGTCACCCAGGGATGCTCTAGCTCACGATTGGCCTCCCGGTATGGTCTACGCTTTCCCTCCATTTCCTATGTTGCCAAGAGTGATACAGAAAGCCATAACCGTGGGAAGCAGGATGATTCTTATTGCTCCATACTGGCCTCGACAAGTATGGTTCCCCTTTCTTCAATGGTACGCACTGGACGGTCCGTGGACTCTGGACCCAGTGCCGGACCTCCTGATTCACATGTCAGGACAACTTCATCCATCCCTGCGAACCCTCAGGTTGACAGCCTGGCTACTCCAGTTCCATCCCTAGTCAGGCCACATTTCTTTTCTCCTGAAGTGGTGCACATCTTGTCTTCTTCTCATAAGTCTTCCACCAGGAAGATTTATTCCAGCAAATGGAGGAGATTCTCCATTTGGGCTCAGGTCCAAGGGTTGGATCCCTTCACAGCCCCTATTCCGTCGGTCTTGGATTTTTTAGCCATGTTGTTCCATCAGGGCTCCGCGCCCGCTACCATTAAAGTACAGTTGGCCGCAATTTCCAATTTTCACACATCTTATGAGCCCTCTCTTATGGGCCACAAGCTCTGTAAAGCTTTTCTAAAAGGTGTTTGGTTACTTTGTTCCCCAGTTTCTGAGCCTGTGCTGCCATGGGACCTGAACCTTATGCTACAAGCTATTACGTCACCACCCTTTGAACCGGCTGCCACTTGCGACTTGAAATTCTTATCTTGGAAGATGGCTTTTCTGATAGCCATTACATCAGCCAGGAGGGTATCAGAACTTCAAGCCTTGTCCTAAACGTCCATATTTGGTCTTTCACAAGGACAGAGTCTCTCTCAGGCTTAACCCGTCCTTTCTCACGAAGGTGTCATCCCCGGTCAATCTTCATCAATCTATTGAGCTACCAGTGTTTTTTCTGAACTTTTCCAATAAAGCAGAGTTCAGGTTGCATCAGTTGGATGTGCACAGACAACTGAGATTTTATTTACATAGGACGAAGCAAGTTAGGAAATCTGATCAATTGTCTGTGTCCTTTTCAGAGAACAGAGCAGGTAGTCCTATTTCCAAGTGCACTATTTCTAAATGGATCACAGACTGTATTTCATTCATTTACTCGTCAGCAGACAGAACTTTACCCTTTCCTGTCAAGGCTCATTCTACCAGGGTTATGTCTACGTCAGTAGCTTTCCATGCTAGACTTTCCTTGGATGATATTTGTGCTGTGGCAACTTGGGCTTCTCTCAACACTTTTATTACTCATTACAAGCTGGACGTGGCTTCTAGGGGCCGGGCTTCCTTTGGTTCCACGGTTCTCAGGATTATCTTCTTATGAGCCTCCCAGGATAGAGGTGCTGGGGACGCTGTCCCGTGAGTAAGGAATGTAGTCGAGATAGGACCACATAACATCAGTTAGTTATGTACTCACCATAACGATCAATGTATGTGGTCCATCTCGCCTACATTCCTACGTACCCTCCCACCTGCCCCCTTCCTAGAGGAATTGGAAGAATTTTTGGCTCCGTGGACCCTTCAAGGTCAGTGATTTGTTTCTCTATCTGGATGGATTTTCTTCCATTGTTTGAGTATGGGTTATGAGTGTTATGATTGTTATGATTGCAAGCAAGATCTGGAGCTAGGGAGAGGTGCACCCTGGGATACCGGGTTAGCCCAGCCAATTAGAGACTTTGTGCTAGAAAGTTTGGCCGAGTCGGAGCCAATCCTCGGCTCCGAACACGTGAGTAAGGAATGTAGGCGAGATGGACCACATACATCGATCGTTATGGTGAGTACATAACTAACTGTTTTTCAAGTCTGGCACCATACAGACTCAGTAGTGCTAAATGTAATGCATCACTGAATTGCTTTAACATTACTGTTTGTAAAGCCTGGCAATATTAATTTGTGTGCCAAAGTACGTTTGGTTTGCATTTTTGTTTGGCAAGTGTTGTGTTACATTCATTTTATGTCATACAGAAAGTAACTTAATCCCATTTTTCTTTTAACAGAGCAACAACACTGTATGATAAACCTTTTTCTGTTTTTAAAGAAACACCACTAGAAGTGCAGCACAAACTTTTCATGAAACTTGCCAATGAATATTCACCATTTAAAGCAAGGTACATGCATGACTTTTTTGACCATAAAAAAGGCTTTTTTTTTTTCTTTTATTGACTTTGGTTCTAACAGTGCAGCAAGTTGTGTTTGAGTGACATTGAGAACGGGCTGTGAAACTGAGACATGCTTTTATACCGCCTTAGGCTTAAGTAGGCTGTGGTTTGTTAAGTGAATTTTGGAGAGAATGTGTTATATGAGAACTAAGGGGTAAAAAAAAACATCTAATAAGGTTGTCTATGCTAGGAAATCATTAAATGTTCTCAAAATCCAGGAGGTGAGAATAGTCTGAAATCCTTCTACGACCCATTTTTCTATAACCATTCAGTGTTAATAACTAGGCTAGTGACCCATGGCAACTTGTAATGAGGGAATTTGCTTTTCTGGGAGGAAATACTAATTAGGTTAAACTGACTATTAACAGGTAATGTTTTGGAAAGTTTAGTGCAAAAAGTGATGACTCACATAACAGCCACTCAGGGGCTTTTCTAGTGCAGGTTTCCACTTTTTGTTCTATACTAGCTGTTCAGCAGTTATTGTGGTCTAGGAAAAAATGTGGTGTACAGTTGTTTTAACCAAACCAAAGAAGACACTCTGTCACATCTCTCAATTTCCAAAGAAGCCACAGACTAAGGTACTGAAGCTTGCATCTTGACTTGAAGTAGGGTTTAAGAATGGTTCTTGAGTATTAGAGCAACTTGCAGAATTGCCTTTTAACTTGTAAGACCGAAGTGTCAAGAAAGGTCATGGTGACTGAAGTCACTGCCTGAAAGGCAGAAAGACAACCCCATCCACAGAGTACTTTACAAAGTGTGTGCTCATTCAGTGGACAAGAGGTTGGGCATACTGCTAACCCTATATGAATTGCAAAAAAAAAAAAAATAGGACCCAGACGTTCTTGTACTCCTCTGATCAGATTGAATCCTGATTTTAAGGTCCTTCCTTCCTATAGAGTAACATGGAGGTGGCAGGTACTTGGGAATAAACCTGAGATCCAGTGAATTGTTGCAGTGGGACCTGATGGCCTCTGCAGTTCGTAAAAAAAAAAAAGAACTTGTTTGTCTTGAGTCCAGTGTGGGAAACAGATCAGAAAAATGTTATTTGAAAAGGGAAAGGCAAATATTCACAGTGCATACATGGATTATGAAAACCAGTTGTGCTGAACAGCACAGTTGTTATTCTGTTGTGTGTAAAGATGTGATGGCTTCTCCTATTGGCAGGACAGTTTCTGTAAAGAAAGACTGCTCATTGAATACCTCACCAAGGGTTAACTTTGCAGTTGCTTCTTTTGTATTTGACTTTAGCAACATCTGTTTTGTGTGAAAATTTTACTGCAACATCAGCTTGCACTTGCTTTATGACAGTTTGTTTTCTTTAGCATTAGACTCTGTGACCAAGTGTATGTGCTTTTGCAGCAGTTTAAACTGAGAAGTGTGTGTGTGTGTGTGTGTGTGTGTGTGTGTGTGTGTGTGTGTGTGTGTGTGTGTGTGTGTGTGTGTGTGTGTGTGCACGCCTGCACATTGTGTGTGTCAAGGGTGTTGCCTGTGCAGCTTGGATGTTAAGAAAATAAATTCCATGTGTCTAAAAAACTCAGTAGCTTTTTCAGCCTTTTCACTGGCAAAAGAAGATGGATTCCAACAGTAGAATCCCACTTGTGGTTGTTGGAAATAATCCTCTATGAAACCTGGAAAATTGGGTTATTATTCACTCCTTCATTACTGAACAGTATTGCTAACTGGCAGAGAAAAAATATAATGTGTTAAGAGATTTCAGAAGAAGAAGGATTGAACATGGAAGAAGCTATATTTAATTTAATGACAGGACTTGATGCTACGTTCTTGAGACAAGAAAAACATCAGATTTATGAGGCATACTGTAATTTTATTGGATTATCAGAGGCAGTGCAGCTTCTTTTGCAAATTACATAATTTATTTATTTGGCAGGCTACATATTTGAGTTTTAGCAAAGATGCTGTAGTGCAGTGGTTAGCATTGTCACCTCACAGCAAGAGGTTCTCCAGTTCGAGTCTCGGCTGGGGTGCCTTCTGTGTGGAGTCTGCATGTCCTCCCTGTGTTCGCGTGGGCTTCCTCCAGGTGATATGGTTTCCTCCCACATTCCATAGCATGCAGCAGGTGGATTAGACGCTCTAAATTGTTACTAGGTGTGTGTGTGTGTGTGTGTGTGTGTGTGTGTGTGTGTAGTACAGTGGCGGGGCTAGCCACCTGGGGGTGTAAACCTTGGCTCCAGATGATTGTCACGGTTGAAGTGACAGACTGACCTCGTGCAGAAATGGGAAAAGGAGCTATGGATGGATGGATAGCTGGATGTGTAAGTAAAATATGGAGCTCCCAGCTGTATTGTTTGGCCTTTAAGCTGTTACTTGAGGGTTACCTTTATTTCTTTAGACATTGAAGATCAGGTAAGTAGGCTGGTCCAGGGACTTTTTCAGCCATGACTTGGGTATACGTGCAAAGCAAGTACTGTAGCACTGTACAAATGCAATTCAAGTAAAATACATATGCAGATATTTAAGTAATGCAGAATAGATACAATGCATACAGTACAGTGAATATCATAGTACAGTGCAAATGCAGTTCATTGATCATAAGTAGGTACTAAGCATTCAGTCTGTAGACCATTACAAGTCTTGCCAAAACCCCTTTACAAAAATTCCTCTGACCTCAAGAAGGGTAAAAACAAGACAGACTAGGGGAGAGTTTGCCAATCCTGTTTTTGTGGGCTTACCTTAAAAGTGACAAGGATGCTTCTTTGCTTGATAAAGATTGTTCCAGAGGTGAAGGGATATATATTGGGATATAAATCTGTCATGTCAATGTGCCTTATTTATCTGCTGATGAAGGGCTAGATGTTCTTCGTGTTTCACTGTTGCAGTCATCACCTGTGGGTTATCCCTGCTGTGGTAGCCCTCGGCCAGCCCGAATACCAGAGTCAGTGTTTTTCTGTGTTGGTTGCTGTCGCTTGCTGCCTGACGTCAGGTCGTCAGTGCTATAAAGGAAGGCAGCCGACGCCATTACATCAGTCTTCCTTGCCGTGGAGCCCGTAGCAGAAGCAGTGCGCAAGTGTGCCGGTCGGTCGCTACCAGAGTTTGAATTACAGCTGAAAATGTCTAAAGATAAGTACCCCATTGGGGATCCTTTTTTCTTGCACTAACCGATGTCTGAAAAAGTTAACAATTGTCTCGCCTGTGGAAAGCAAATACCACACCGAGACTTCCATTCATACTGCGTCACTTGTGTAGGCCCATACCACGACATCCCCCCCGTTGCCGGTTCTGTGCCCTCTTTAAAGCGAGAACCTTTTGTCGTAGAGCTCTTATTTTTCATCTTCCATCTTTGCATGGAAGTCTGAAAGCCAACAATCTGTAGACATTCCGAAAAAATGTAAGGGTAAAGATAGAGACAGACCACACAAGGCTAAGCCTTCCGACGATTCTACCGCTAAGCAGGTCGTCAGGTCTCCGGAGTTCAGTGAAGCGCCTTCGCAGCCCCTGTTACCCGATTCAATACCTTTGCAGGCCTCTACTGAGACCCTTGTGGAGTCTGGTATGTTGCAGAAATCTTCTTCGTCTTCCAACCCTTTGGTCATCTCTGCCTTGGTTAGGTCTGGAGCTGCGATGCAGGCACTGGCTTCCGAGGAGTTTTTTCACACTACCGAATCTAGACAAAAAAGTAAGTCTTCTCCAACTACCGTTTCTCTCAGACCGATGGATACTCTTAGGCCTAGAGGCAAGGCCACTCCTAGGAAAACTACCTCTAGCCACCATTTTACTCCTGCTCCACCACCCCAAGCTCAAATACTTAAAATGGTGGAGGATCTTATCAGCCACACCTTCTAAAAGGAAAAGAGACCTTTCTCCTTAAATACTGACAGAACAGGATTCTGAGGAGTCTGATTATTCAGATTTTGAAGAAGAACAGCAACCTCTGCCTGCTTATGAGGATTCAGATGCAGAGGAATCCATTCCTTCTGTCTCCCCACCAGAAGATCTTTCCTTTGGGGAAACCCTTCACACCCTCAGGGAACATTTCCACTGGGAATCTCAGGACTTCCCTCAGTCTAAGAAAAGACTTAGAGAGTTTCTAGACCTGCCTCAGCACAGACCCTTGGCCATCCCTCCAATCTTAGAGGTGGTTGATGATGTCATCCATGGGTCCAGCTTAACCCCTGATGCCCTCCCACCTGCTCCCAGAAAACCTGACTGGTATTACAGAGTACTGGATTCTCACAAATACCTGTACAGAAATCCTGCTGCAGACCCAGAGGTCATTACACAGGGACCAAAAGGAGCTAAGGCTAGTTTTGCAAAGAATCCTATTCTTCTGACAAGGACTCCAGAGCTCTGGACAGATGGGGTAAAAAATTATACACCTCTGAAACCTTTGCTGTCAGCACACTCAACTGTCAGTTCCACATGTTAAAATATCACACACTTTGGAAGTATTAAAACAAAAGATGTCAACCTTTCCTGACTGTGCCAATTTGAAAGAGTTAGCAGATTTACTGCACTCTTCTTGTCAGGTAGCTAAATACTCATTACACTGTGGATATGACACCCTAGAAGCCTCAAGCAGGGCAGCAGTGTCAACATCTGTCATTAGGAGAAATGCATGGTTGAAGGAGCAACCTCTCCCTGAGCATGTCATATCTGAATTACTTGTTGCACCCTTGGATAAGGACCGCTTGTTTGGAGTAAAAGCAGAAGTGCTTAAAAAGATGGAAGACAAAGCAAAATCTATGCAAAACACTGGTCCTTTCCTGCACCTAGCAGATAGGGGCAAGGTAAGCCCCCACAGGGACAGACCACCCAGACTCCTATCCCTGGGACAGCAGAGAACCAAACAGTGGACCACTTCCACTCCAAAGGCAGGGCGTTCTAAGCCATCCCTCTATGGCAAAAACTCTCAATGACTCCCTTTCCCCCTCTGCCCTCTTTTCACTCACAAAAAACTAGGAAGAAGGCTCTCCCTCTGCAAAGAAAATTGGCTTTCTGTAACAAAGGACCAATGGGTCTTAAAGATCATCTTTCAGGGATACATATTCTCCTTCAACGAACTCCCAATTCCAGTAGGGTACTCAGACTTACCTCCAAATCAGTGGGCAGAGGCATTGAAACAAGTCCAAACTGTTATATCCCAAGGGGCAGTAGAACCTGTCCCCTCAAATCAAGCAAAGGTTTTTATTCCAGACTATTCCTTGTTCCCAGAAAAGAGGACACTTGGTGCCCCATCCTGGATTTATCCAGTCTGAACACATTCCTGGTGGTATCCACATTCAAAATGCTAACTTTGCAGCAACTGCTGCCTATACTGACAAAAATGCCTGGTTAGTTACCCCAGAGCTAAAAGATGCCTACCTCCACATCCCCATAAGGGAATTCTTCAGGAAATTCCTTCACTTCAGAGCAGGCTCACAACACTTTCAGATCTCTGTGCTACCCTTTGGCTTATCTACTGCTCCCAGGGTATTCACCAAGTGCTTAGCCCCGGCCATAGCCTTTTGCAGACAGAAAAATATACAAATTTACCCTTATCTGGATGACTGCCTCATTCAGGCAGATTGCAGAGAAAAGCTCCTCAAGGACCTCCTCTTTGTCAAAACTATACTAACCTCCTTAGGGCACACCATCAACGAGAAGAAATCAAGTCAAACATCCTCCAGGAAGATCAATTTTTTGGTAGCACTGCTGGACACAGCATCCCAAATGGCCTTCCTATCCCCAGAAAAGCAGAGCTTCCTGCCTCTCTGTGTTACCCAGCTGGCTTCCAGAAGTCACCTCACTTTGAGGAAGTTCCTGCAAGCCTTGGGGTACATGGCATCTTGCATCCTTCTAATTCCTCTGGCCAGGCTTCACATGAGAAAACTTCAGTGGTACCTAAAGAACCGTTGGTGTCAGCGCTCTCAACCTCTAGAGACCTCTCTACTTCTGATCCCTGTATAAGGGCCGAGTTTCTCAGGTGAGCAGGGGCCTGTACCCAGAACAAGGGTCTTTCTTTCACCCTCCAGACCATTACCACTGATGCCTCAAACATAGCTTGGGTCGCTCACCTAGAAGGCAGGTGCACCCAAGGTCTTTGGGATGTCCAGCACCTCCCCTTACACATCAACCAGAAGGAAATGATGGCAGTACAAAAGGCTCTGACATCCTTCAAACCCCATAAAACAAACTGGTGAAAATTCAAACAAGACCAATGTGAAACAACAAGAATCTGCAGGCTGCTGAATAATCCACAATAGAAAAAGATTCCAGCAAAGGAAATTTATTAAACCCAGGACAGTGTAGTAGTTTTCGTCTTATTTCAATGAATAAAACTTGTTTGGACAAAGCAGTTACTCAAAACACTGCCTTAAATACATAAATGAATCAATTAAATCACATGGTAAAACTCATTTCAAAACTTAGTTACAAATTCCAGTAATAAAAAGAAGAAAAAAAATGCAACACACCATAAAATTCATTAAATTGCTAAAAAATTGATAAATTTCCCACAATAAATAAACTATAGGAATAACCCTGAAATGTTATAGTTATGTAAATACTAAGTAACCTATTAAGTTCATAGAAAGATTAAATTATATAGATGCAAGGAATGACCTGTACTAAACAACCAAAGTAAATACATGGGAAAATTAATTTATACAAAGGTATTTCACCTCTGGAGACTCCTGAGCTTCAATACACAAGCCAATGAACTCGTATCGTTCAGGCCTGGTGGATATGTATTCATTCTTATTTGCCACAGGAGCTCTTGTAATTCTAACAATAGGGAGAAAGGTCCACCCCTTGGATTAAATTCAATCTGGTTGATAATCCGAAAACAAAAACTATATTGTGAGTGTTCCTGAACGTGTTTCGCCAGAGCGTTCTCAACCTTAGATTTTCTAATGCTGTACACATGTTCATAGACTCTGTCCCTGAGTCTATGATCCATCTTACTAATGTAGAAACAAGGACAGAGTCTACAAGTAGCCAAATAAACTACACCTTTGGAGAGGCAATTGCATCTTCTGTTAATAGAAAATTTCCTACCCCTTATAGGGAACCTCTTTCCTACCTCCATATAGCTACAATAAGGGCAGTTTTCACATTTGTACATACCAGTGGTTCTGGACTTGGGGATACCCACTCTTTCCAATAAGTTTTTTAAATTTGGTCCTCTTCTATAGGTGAACCTTGGAGTCAGTTCAGTAATAGGAACTAAGTCAACATCTGCTAGTAATAAATTCCAATTCTTGGAAATTATCTGCCTGATGACATATGCATCAACAGTAAAAGATGTAGTAAAGGTGAGCTTAAATGGTTCAGAATTATCCGAATGACCAGTGTTAATGATCAAAGAAAGGTTAGATCCTAAAATTGGTTTAATTTGACCATTAAATCTTTTGCACTGCACTTCCAGAATCAAGTCATCCATTAATTGAATAGGATAACCCTGTTTTGGAAATATATAATATAAAAGTTGACATTCTGTTCTAAAATCATCCTCGTCTAACACCATCCGTGCCGCTCTCACCAGTTGTCCCTTCACTACCAATCTCTTCTGTTGATATGGGTGCAGCTGGTGAAATGGAGGAATGAATTAGAATATGTTGGTTTCCTATGTACCCTTGCCTTAAAAGAACTTGTGTTTTTGTCCTTGAATAGTTCAACATCTAAATAAGTTATACTCTCAGACCCTATATTATTTGTGAATTTCAAAAATTGAGTAGACTCATTTAAATAGGTCACGAAGTTCAGAATGTCATCAGTGGTACCTTCAAACATAATAAAAACATCATCTAGGTATCTTGTGTAGTAATGGATGTTCTTCCTGAATATATTGTTACTGTTAAAGACATGTTCCTGCTCCCAGTGGGCCATTACAAGATTTACAAAGCTTGCCCCATATGGGGAGCCCATCGCAACATCTGTCTTTTGTAAGTAATCTTTTCCTATTGTGGATTATTCAGCAGCCTGCAGATTCTTGTTGTTTCACATCCTTCAAACCCCATCTTAAGCCAGGGGTTCTCCTTATCAAAACAGACAACACCACAGTAATGTGGTACATCAACAAAGAGGGAGGGACCCAATCTTACCCTCTGTGCAGGCTAGCCATGAACCTCTGTCTGACGGCCTCTTCCAGGGGACTACACCTGATAGCCCAGTACCTACCAGGGATCAACAACACCCTGGCAGACCACTTAAGCAGAAACTTACTGGACCCTCACAAATGGCAGCTCCACAGAAAAGTCTTTTCACAAATCATTCGGGCGTGGGGGACTCCAGAGGTGGATCTCTTTGCTTCGCATCTCAACCATCAGCTGAAAAAATTCTGCACCAGGGAGTATTACCACCTAGTGTGGAAGGTGGATGCCTTGACCTTCACCTGGAACACCCACTTTGTGTACGCATTCCCTTCTCTGCCTCTTAATCCCAAGTTACTGATCAAAATAGGTGAGGAGAGACCAAAGGCCATCCTCATTGCTCCAGATTGGCTCAGACAACATTGGTACCCTTTACTGTGCAGCCTGATCTTACAGCCTCCTAGGCAGCTTCCCCTGATCTCAGACCTCTTAACTCAGGGGGGGGGGGGAATGCTGCGCTCAGACTTGCAGACTCTCAAACTATCAGCATGGCTAATATTTTAAAGGCAAACAGGGGGCCCCTGTTAAGCAAACTGGTACTAGACATTATCACAGAGACCAGAAGGCCCAGCACCAGAAAATCTTACGCAGGAAAATGGAAAAGATTCTGCTCCTAGAGCCAGTCCAGAGGGGGCAATACCTCACAACCTTCCATCCCTCTTATCCTGGACTACCTAGTGGAGCTACCTAATAGTGGCCTCTCCTTCTCCTCTATTAAAATCCATGCCTCAGCCATTTCAGCTCATTTTGATACAGAACAGCCCCTGTTCTGCCATCCTCTGATTAAACAATTCCTCAGAGGGACTTACAGTATCAGACCTCCCAGAAGGCCACCCATTCCAGCCTGGGACCTGAATTAAGTTTTGGAAAAACTAACTTTACCACCCTTCGAACCTGCTGCTTCAGCAGAACTAAGATACCTGTCCTGGAAGACTGCTTTTCTTCTAGGTATCACCTTAGCCAGAAGGTTTTCAGAACTTCAGGCACTGATGGTCATTGAACCCTCCATCATGTTCCATGCAGACAGAGTCTCCCTGAGGACTAATCCCTCCTTTATGCCCATGGTGGCATCTAATGCAACTCTCAACCAGCCCATACATACATCTACCCACCTTCAAGGGGGAAAGAATTCTGCACTCACTAGACATGCACAGACAGCTCAGATACTATCTGGACCGTACTAAACCCTTCAGGAAAACAGACCAACTGCTTGTCATCTTTGCCCCAGGGGCAAAGGGGAAGCCCATTTCCAAACAAACCATTTCCCAATAGATATTGGACTGTATCCATTTCTGCTACAGATTGCATGGGAACCCCCCCCCCCCAAGTCTATTCGAACCCATTTCACAAGGGCAGCCTGCACTTCCACAGCATTCCTCAGAGGAGTTCCAACCAGGGACATCCTGGAAGCTGCCACCTGGACTTTTGTCCATACCTTTGCCAAGCATTACCACCTACCTCTATTTTCTAAGGCTAGGAAAGGGTTTGCCTCTGCAGATGTTCTTCATGTTTCACTGTTGCAGTCATTACATTTGGGTAATCTGCTGGCAGGTTGCCCTCAGTCGACCTGATTAACAAAGTCTTGGTTCCTGCATCGGTTGCTGTCCCTTCTTCCATGACGTCAGGTCGTCAGGGGTATAAAATATGCAGCCGACGCCATTACACCAGTCTTCCTTGCCACACGGTGCCCGAAGCAGAAGCAGTTCGCAATTGCCGGTCGCCCGACTCCTGAAATTTTTGTTTTCAAGTTTCAGAACCAAAGTCTTCAACAAAAAGCTAAGTACCCCGTTGGGGAAACTTTTTCTTGCTCCTTACCAATGTCAGTAAAAGTTAATAATTGTATTACTTGTGGGAAGCAAATACCTCATAAGGATTTTCATTTGTACTGTATTCCTTGCCTAGGCCCTGACCACGACGTACCTTGCTGTTGGTTTTGTGCTTTATTTAATCAGAGCACTATCAGTCGTCGGTACATTTTTGCTTCTAAATATTTTGGTTCTCAGTTTAATTATCCAGAAATGACGTCGGTTAGCCATCCAACTACCGGAATACCGAAAAAACGCAAAGAAAAAGACAGAGACAGGCCGTTGAAGTCCAAAACCGCCGACACTTCTCCTAAGCCAGTTGCCGGTACTCAGTGAGGCACTTTCGCAGCCCCTGATACCCACTACTTCTGATTCGCAGGCCTCTACTGAGACCCATTCGGAGTCCGGTATGCCGCGAGATGCTTCCCATATGGAACCCGCAAATGTCTCTACCTTGGATGGGTCCGGAGCCGCTAAGCAGGCACCGGCTTCTGAGGGTGTATTCAGGCCTACAGACTTGCATATTAAACCGACTCCAACTTCAATACTAAGGCCTAAATCTCTATCTATGTCTAAAAAAACAATGCCCAGGCCACATGATGTTCTTCGTGTTTCACTGTTGCAGTCATTGAATTTGGGTAATCTGCTGGCAGGTTGCCCTCAGTCGGCCTGAATATCAAAGTCTTGGGTCCTGCATTGGTTGCTGTCTCCTCTTCCATGACGTCAGGTCGTCAGGGGTATAAAGCAGGCAACCGACGCCATTTTCTTTAGTCTTTCGTGCCGCTCGGTGCCCGAAGCAGAAACAGTTCGCAAGTGCCCATCGGCCAACTCCTGAAATTTTCAAATTCGAGTTTCAGAACCGAAGTCTTCAATTAAAGCTAAGTACCCCGTTGGGGAAACTTTTTTCTTGCTCCATACCGATGTCAGCAAAAGTTAATAATTGCATTACTTGTGGGAAACAAGTACCTCATAAGGATGTCCATTTGTACTGTATTCCTATTCTAGGTCCAGATCATAACGTGCCTTGCTGTCGGTTTTGTGCTAGATTTAACTAACGCACTATTAAGCGTCAGTATATCTTTGCTTCAAAATATTTTGGAAACAGATTTAACTACCCTGAAATGTTGTCAGATAGCAATCCGACTACCGGAGTTCACAAAAAATGCAAAGAAAAGGACAGAGACAGACCGTCGAGATCCAAAACCAACAACTAAGCTTCTCCTAAGCCAGTCGCTGGTTCACCAGTACTCAGTGAGGCGCTTTCACAGCCCCTGATACCCACTACTTTCGAGTCGCAGGCCTCTACCGAGACCCATGTGAAGTCTGGCACACCGCGAGATTCTGAAAGTGTTGTACCCACGGATGTCTCTCCCTCGGATGAGTCCGGAGCTGCTGAGCAGGCACCGGCTTCTGAGGGTGTCTTCAGGCCTCAGCATTTCTATATAAAACCGATGCCAGCTTCAAAAACAAAGACAAAAGCAACTTCTAAGGCTAAAAAACGATGCATGAGCCACGCGCTCAGGCTTATATGCCCAAAAAGCAGATGATCAAAATGGCTGAAGACTTAATAACCTTAATCAGGGGTTCCCAACCTCCCCCTGATAAGAGGCCTAGGCAAGACACTGATTATGAATCTTCAGATTAGGTTTCTATTTCTTCTGATTCCTCTTCTGATCAGGAATTTTCTATACCACCCTGTGAGGATTCAGATGCAAATACATGCGAGAGATGCAACTATACAGCCAAACTGGAGGCTGAGCTCTCTCAACATAGGACTGGCAAGACCAGTCAGGAGGAGAAGGTTACCACACACACTATAGACCCAGTCTCACATAGTACCATCACAACCTCAAATCATACACATAAACACACAAAGACATACTCGGCGGCTCTGATCAAAAATCTACCAAAACAGCAGAGGCCACCAAAGCAGACACCCAAACAACCACCACCTCAGAACACAACACCTGCAACACATAGACCTCACAGTCAGAGTGTCAAACAGTCACAGCCCTTAAGGCCAAACACAATGCCAGACACACTAGTCATTGGTGACTCCATAGTCAGACACACTGGCGTCCCGCTCATCAGACTGAGTAAGGAGAAGGTCACAGTAAGCTGCCTGTCGGGCGCTAGAATCCGCCACATAACGCAAGCACTCAGGTCTCTCAACAGCAGGTACAAATACGACTCAGTCATTGTCCACGCTGGTGTAAACGACCTGAGACGTACCTCCTGCGACATCATGTAAAGTGACATTGACGAGCTCTCTGATTATGTAGCCCAGGCAGGTATGACCCTGACCTTGAGCAGTATCCTACCTTCACCAAGAATGATGCCACAATACAGAGATAAGATGATCAGCTTTAACAATTGGCTTAAACTCTGGTGTCATTCAAAGGGGATCCAATGTCTGTCTGCCTGGGATGACATGCTGGACAAGCCACGCTGCTTCGCAAGGGACGGCTTGCACCTGTCACCCTGGGATTCGGATATTGGCAAAGGCTCTTGCCACCCCATAGTGCCTTTTTAGGCAAGGCTCAAATTCTAAACCTACCACCCTAGAACACAAAAAGGAAAAAACTAAGGGTAATGCTGCTCAATGCCAGAAGTCTAAATCTCAAAATGCACGCACTCGAGGCCCTTCTCAGTATGGAGAACATCGATGTCTGTGCAGTGACAGAAACCTGGTTCAAGGCTCCTGAGAGCACCCCAGCACTATCAGGTTTTACCTCTTATCATGCGTTGCGGACCCAAAATCCAGACAATACCAAGAAAGGAGGGTATCCATATTCATCAAAGACACCCACACCTCAAGACTGGTGGCAACGCACGATGCATCGGAGACCATCCAGGTGCAATTAACCATAGGCAAGACTGCTCTGCAAATTGTAGCATGTTACAGGCCACCCTCACAAACTCAGGAACCTCACATGGCCTTCCTGAAAACACTAGAGGGGATAAATGTATCACCAAACACCATCATACTAGGTGACTTCAATTACCCTAATATAGACTGGGAACACTACTCAAGCCCAAACACCCTAGCCCAAAAGTTCCTGAAATTCATAAACTCAAATGCCATGGAACAACTAGTCACCATCCCCACAAGAGGAGAAAACATACTTGATCTCATCATCACGAACATGGGAGCACAATGTTCAACACCGGAAGTATACCCTCATTGGTGAGATCAGATCACAAACTGATCTCGCTGGAGGCCCTCATCCCACACCCACCTGAAATAAAAAAGACCACAGTAAAGAACTTCTCGAAAGCCGACTTCACACTCCTAAAGACTAGTGTGGTCTCCTTTAAGGCCCCCGAGCCGGCGGAAAACAGTACTCAAGCCGCTGAATCACTTACAAATGCCTTCTACCAGCACCTGCAGGACTGCATGGATAAGGCAATCCCAAGCAAAACAAAGACTCTTTGTACCAAAGGCAAGCGTCCAGTCTGGTGGACCCCAGCCATAAACAAACTCTACAACAAAAGGAGGAAGCTACTACAAGATAGAGCAAAATCCTTAAAAGGTAAGACACCCTTGATCACTATAAGTAAAAACTAAGAGCTCTCATAAAATCATCCAAAGCAAATTTTGAGAGAAAAATAGCTAAAGACTCAAAAGACAATCATAAGGCCTTCTTTAGCTATGTTAGAAATCTGGGAGGAAACTCCCAGATATGCTCAGAACTAGTTCAAAATGATGTGAAGATTACTGATCCTACAGACATTGCCAACATACTGGCTGACAGGTTCAGTGCAAACTTCTCCCCTCCCCAAAGGAGAGATATCTATACCAAGTGATTGCAGCCCCCAAACATCTCCAACGCCCAAGTGAGAACTGCTCTCTCCAAAGCAAAAACACAGCATCCATGGGACCTGATGGTGTCCCGGCTGTGTGCTCCACGAACTCAACGAGGAATTAAACCCACAGCTAGGACAGCTGTTTAATCATAGTCTTACCTCTGGATACTACCCAGGAGTGGCGCACTGCAACTGTGGTCCCACTTCACAAAGGCGGTGCCTCCACCGACCCTGGAAATTACCGCCCATTAGCTTGACAAGCCTTATCTGCAAAGCCATGGAGAGGATCATAATGGACCTCATAAATAAAGACATAGGGAATTTGCAGACTTTGGATCCATCCCAGTTTGGCTTTGTCAAAGGCAGATCATGCCTTCTAAACTTGGTTGACTTTTTCAAACAGTCACCAAAGCCATTGATGAGGAAAGGCAGTCCATACAGCCTACCTCGATCTGGCGAAGGCCTTCGATACAATACCCCACTCGGTATCATTGAAAAACTCATCAGCTTAAATGTTAACCCATACATCACAAGATGGGTTGCAAACTGGCTGAGTGACAGAACCCACAGGGTTAGAGTTGCTGGCGCCATGTCAGACTCAAAGCCTGTCACAAGTGGTGTACCACAGGGCTCAGTCCTGGGCCCACTCTTGTTTGGCATCTACTTTTCAAGTACAAGCAAACACAGGAGGGTTATGGCTGACAAAGTTTGCAGATGACTGCAAACTGGCCATAGTAGAAAACACATCTGACACAGATATCCTTCAGAAGGGTCTCACAGAAACGGATAACTGGTGCCAGAGCCATGGCCTAAAGTTAAATGCCAAAAAATGCATAGTCATACCCTTCGGGAAAAACAAGGTTACCCCTAGCTACCAAATAGGTGGCAATCCACTGAGCACAGAAGAAGTTATCAGGGACCTGGGGACCCAGGTTGATAGTAGTCTGTCATTCGACACCCATGTAGCTAAAGTAGTTAGGAAGACCTTCTACATTGCCCACCTTATCATGAAGGGATTCTCATCTAGATCAAGGGAGGTCATAGTCTCCCTATACTCATCACTCATCAGACCAATGATTGAGTATAATGCCCCATTCGGAATGTATCTGACCCGACACTTGCAGCAGCTGGAGAGGCCACAAAAGTTCCTCACCAAAAGGATAAAGGGTCTCAAACATCTGTCCTATGCTGCCCGACTGAAAGAACTCCAGCTCTATTCAGTCGCACCGCTGCTCAGAGGTGACCTTTGCCTAACATACAAGGCCATGTCAAACCCAGATTTGATGAATATGCTTCACCTCAAAAATCTAGATCCGTCAGAGCCACAAGGCGGAGACTTAAACCTCGACACGGCTATTAATAGGACGTGCTGGAGGGATAGATTCATCACCCAAAGACTCCCTATGCTGTGGAATAAAATCCCGGTATATGTGAGGCAGAGCACCTCGCTGGCCTTGTTCAAGAGAAATCTTGACCAATGGATGGGAGATCGCAGATATACCCCAGGGATTACCTCAGTGTCACTGCTCAACAGAGGCACAGCAAAATAATGGGTATAGTTCCCCATACTAAAGGGGTGGCGTAAGCCACAAAACTATGGGCTAGGCTTGTAAATGCCCTCGGGCAGATAGCCTAGTATGAACCTATGAACCTATGAACCTAAGGAATCCATCCCATCTGCATCTCCTCTTTAAGATTATTCCTTTGGAGAAACCTTGCATACTTTGAGGGAACATTTTCATTAGGAGAGTCAAGATTTCTCAGAATCAAAAAAGAGGCTTAGAGATTTCTTTCTTCTCCCTCAGCATAGGCCTTTGGCCATACCTCCTGTATTAGACATTGTTGATGATGTGTTTTCGGAGTCCAGCATGACTCCAGATTCCTTACCTCCAGCTCCTAACAAGCCAGACAGATATTACAGGGTTCCTGACTCACACACATCTTTATTCAAAAACCCTGCTGCTGACCCTGAAACTATCTCACAGGGTCCCAAAGGTGTAAAGGCCTCAACAGCTAAGAATCCTACCCTCTCTGATAGAGATTCCAGGGCACTGGATAGATGGGGAAAGAAGGTTTATATGTCTGCAACCTTGGCAATTAGGGCCTTAAACTGCCAGCTTCATATGCATAAATATCAACAGCATGTTATGGGATTATTGAAACAGAAAATGATGTTGATTTCTGAATGTGTGGAAAATAAAGAATTACAGGAATTATTGCATGCAGCAGAACAGGTTGGAAAGCATACTTTGCAATGTGGTTTTGATTCCTTGGAGGCCTCCTGCAGGGCCGCAGTTACTGGATCTGTAATTAGAAGGCATGCCTGGCTCAAGGAGCAAAATTTGCCTGATCATGTTAAAGCTAAATTGTTGGATGCACCTTTACAGCATGATACTCTGTTTGGTAATAAGGCAGAAGAGGTTTTAAAGAAAATGGAAGACAAAGCTAAGTCTATGCAAACTGTAAAATACTTTTTACAAGTGCAGCCACCAAGATTCCGTAGAAACTGGCCTAAAAAAATTGGCCCTTTCCTGTGTCCAACCGAACTTCACGGGGCAAATCCAGGCGCTCAAAGGGCTCTAGAGACCAATCACAGGATTTTTACAGGTTAAAGCAATGGGATGCCTCTACCTCCAAATCTGGAGGAAATAAAGCACAGCCCTACAGTAAACAGTCTCAATGACTTCCCTCTGCCATCACCAAGCACTTATCTTTTGGCAGCTCCCTTAGGGGGAAAACTAGCACTTCATGCTCAAAATTGGCAGTTAATAACCCAGGACAAGTGGGTATTAAACATAGTATGAGAATGAAGTACCAAGATAGAGCAAAATATCGTCAAAAACACACAATAGTCTCAGAAACGCTAGACTTTTAATGAAGCTTTCGGGTTCTCAACCCTTCATCAGCATACATAGTTCTCATTACTTCACATTTAAATAGAGGAACAATTAAAAACACATGACCAAACCAACCAATAAAATTCAGAAAATCATCCCATATACTTCATTGTAAAAAACCAATTATTAAGCAATGTAACAATTTTAAAAAACAGTATTTTACATCAAAACATAATTTGTCAGCTCATCACAAAACTACAAATATACTAATAAAACTTATTATAAGTTATTAATTTGTCGCATTAGTAATACAGGATGTTAAGTTGTCAATCTCGCCTTCATTCTTGCTTGATGGGTTCGGAGCCGATCCTCGGCTCCGACTCGGCACTTGCTAAGCTCGAGAGTCACTTTTACCAGCTCGAGGCAGCCCCATATCCCATGATGCAAGGCGGTAAGTACCCAGATCTCGTTTGCCGCTTCGCTGATGAGGTCCTCCTTTTACCAGCTCCTGGTAAGTGAATTATTACTTTACTATTTTAGCCCCTTTTTACAAAAAAAACTTAAATTATTAGTTTTAACTTAGTTTTAATTCCTTTCTGACAGAAAATTTCCCTGTCTCCTCAAAACTTTTAGTCAGACTAAAACCCATCCCTTCCCCCCCCTGTTAGGGTGTGTGTGTGTCTGTTAGTGATACCTTTTGGTATATTTAATTTTATTTCTTGGACTGGTGTGTGTGTGTGTTTTACACCATGTCTAAAGAAAGGGTCTCAGGCTTTAAGAAGTGTGACTCGTGCTGTCAGAAGATGTCTCTGACAGACGGTCACACTTCTTGCCTGTACTGTCTGGGGCCTCTTCACCTGCAGGACTCCTGTGCTATATGTCATTCTTTTAGCCAGAGAGTCCTGCAGGAAAGAAGAAATAAATTGATTTTGAGGGGCCTTCTTAAGCCGGAGGGCTCTCCGGCTAAGTCGGCCCCATCTAGTCTTCCAAGGCCCAGGCTTCTGTGTCCAAGCCTGTGGCCTCGGCTCCGACTCATTCAGAGTCGAGATCGGCTCTGGCTGGAGCCGATTCTGGGTTACCTAAACCTTCGGCACCGATGGCTATTGGTGCCGACTCTGGTTCGACCACTTCGGTGTTGGCTCCGATCGGTTCCGACCACCATGTGGCCCAGGCATCGGTGTCGGCTCCGATCGGCTCCGACACCCTTACATTTATGGCCGTATCGGCTCCGGCTGGAGCCGATACATCGAAGCTACCTGTCGGTGCCGATAAGTTGTCGGCTCCGACAGTTTCAGTAGTTTCATCGGCTCCGATGGTTCCTTCGAGGAAGAGGTCTAGGTCCCCTTCCTTGGAGCCGATACTTTCGGCTCGGCCGCCTCCTCTCGGAGCGGAGCCATCGGAGCCGATCTTCAAGGTCATCCAGGCTTTCTGACCATGATTTGGAGAGAGTGGTCAGTAGACTACTAAAGTCACAGGCACTGGCCCAAATGCTACATAGTCCGTCTCAGCAGGCGACTATTAGTCCACACCCCATTGCAGTTCCTCCTTGACTCTACCCCAGAGTTTGGAGTTGGAGTCTTCGAATAGTTTCTGCTATGGCTGAGGGACAGATACCCCTTCTGCTCCTTCAGCCTCTACTCTTATCTCCTCTTGAGACCTTCCTTAGAGGGATTCGGTGGCGGGCTTCCTGGTCTCCTCCGAGGGGTGAGTGGCATCGGACCCTTGTCCGACCCGCTCTTCCCCTTGGAGCCTCGGCCTTGGTGAGCTCGGCTCCGACATCTGCCTCGGAGCCTTCCCTTTCGGTGGGTCCTGGAGTTCCTAGCTCTTCGGACCAGGTTCTCTCGGACCTCCTGGGAGGGAGCCTCGAGGTGATGAAGAGTGTGCTGGCCTCTGGACTCAGCCAGCAGTCTGTTCCCTTAGCTCCTCCCTCTATAGTGCCTGTTGACATCTCTGCCACTTCTCTTGCTCCCGGACCCAGAGATCCTCCGCCTCAGGTTTCCCCACTGGGAATATCCCCCTCTTCTGAGGATTCTCCTGATTTGTCGGGTGATCCTCCGCGGAAGAGGACTTGTAAGAGGAAACACGTAGACTCCCCCGAGTCTATCACTTCGGATACTGACTTAGATGAGTCAGAGGGATCCCCAAGATCCCCCTCTGAGGATGTCTCCTTCTCAGACATCCTAGAACTCCTTAGACAGAGGGGTAACTGGCCCACCAACAATCCCTCTGAGGATGAGTCAGTATACCTGGAGGCGTTTGGATCTCGGCCCTCCACCTCCTGGGTGTCTCCGTCTTTCGACCCCCTTATGCAGGTTATTGCTCGAAAGGCGTGGACTGCTCCTGACTCTGTAGAGCCTGTCCCTAGGAGGCCTTCTAAATTTATTACTGCCCCGTCGGACAAGCAATTCCTTACAAAAGGTGTCCCTGCTGATGCCATGGTGGTGGCGGCTGCCACCAAGAAGGAACTTGCAGATCCTTCCGTACCTGTCCATCCTCCTAATAAGGACTCTAGGACCATGGATAGATATGGTAAGCGGATGTTTTCTTCAGCGACCTTTGCTATGCGTTCGCTGAACTATCTTTGTCACTTCACCAGACTCCAAAGGGATATCCTTAAGGAGCTAGGTGAAGTTGTGCAGGATCCTACAGCTGCGGGGGCTCAGGAAAAAATTGCTTCGCAGCTAGGAACCCTTAATTCGATTGCAAACTCCTCCATGCGGCTTATATCATATGCTGCTGATGGAGCGAGTAGGGCCGCAGGTACAGGTGTGGCTCTTAGACGCCAAGCCTGGATGCGACTATGTAATTTTGCAGATCCCTTTAAGGCGTCCTTCACAAACTCTCCCTTTGATGGGTCAGCTCTGTTTGGCCCTCAAGTGAAGGAAACGTTGACCAGGTGTGAGCAGGACGGCAAAACTCTTTCTGCCGTAGGAGTCCGTTTTTCCACCCCTTCTAGACCTTATCCCAAAGGACAGAAGGGTGGCAAAATGTGGTTCCGCAAATCCCAAGGAGTCACGCCGGATTCACGTGGTCAGTTTACCCCTAGAGGCAGAGAGGGTAACAACAACAGACGCCGCTCTAGAGGCAGAGGGGTCCACAAAACCAGGGAAACAGAGAGTCTCTCTGACAAGCCCTTTCAGCATCCCTGAGATGTTGCCCGGCTGTCCCTCCTTGGAGGCAGTCGGGGGAAGACTATCACTGTACCCAGAAGCCTGGCGTTCTCTCACTCAAGACAGATGGGTACAGTCGATCATATCCGAGGGTTACAAAATTCCTTTCGAGGAAAGTCCTTTCTATCCCTCAAATTCCCTTCCAGACGTACCACCCGGTCTAAGGGAAATTGCAGAGTTGGAAGTCTCAAAACTACTGCAAAAAAGAGCCATTCAGCCAGTTACAACAGACCATTCAGAGCCCGGAATCTACTCAAGGTTCTTTTTGGTCCACAAAAGACGGGAGACTGGAGACCAATATTGGATCTCAGCAGACTCAACAAGTCTGTGAGGAAGACAAGATTCGAATGGTCACTCTTCAGTCGAATCTGCCCTTCTTGCCGAAGGACAACTGGATGTGCCCCATAAAACTTCAGGATGCGTACTATCACATAAAATTCACAGACGCTCCAGGAGATTTCTCCGCTTCGGCTGGGGTCCAGTCATTTCCAGTTCAGAGCCCTGCCCTTTGGTCTCACCACAGCCCCCAGAGTGTTCACCAAATGCATGGCAGTGGTCACGGCTCACCTGAGACGTCAAGGATTCCAGGTGTTTCCGTATCTCGACGACTGGCTCCTGTCAGCCACCACCAGGCATCAGCTTGTTCAAGCCAGGGATTACACAATAAATCTTTGTTCTCATTTGGGCATCTCGATCAACTTCGAAAAGTCATCCTTATTGCCCTGCCAGTCTATTACTTTCATAGGCGCAAACTTAAACACTGTTCGGATGTCAGCTATCCTTACAGACCAAAGAGTTTCAGACATTCAAAGTCATGTCAGGATCATTCTAGCCAACAAGAAGGTACAGGCCAGAATGGTTCTAAAAGTATTAGGTCTCATGGCTGCGGCCATTACTCTTCTCCTGGCTCGCTTCTACATGCGCCTTCTTCAGTGGATGTTGTTCACTCAGTGGTCTTACCAACAACTTCCAATGCGTCACCAAATTCTGGTGACACAGATTTGCAAAAATCATCTTGCTTGGTGGATCACTTCTCCCCAGATTCACCAAGGCAGACACTTTGTACCCCCATCCCCGGTAGCCACTGTCACCACGGATGCCTCCCTGATCGGGTGGGGGGGGGGCATTATCAGGGCAGGATGGTTCATGGAACGTGGCAACCGTTCGAGTACCACCTGCACATAAATGTCCTAGAGATGAGAGCAGTGCTTTTAACGTTGCAAGTCCTCAACGACTCTCTTCCTGTAGGGACAATTGCAGTCCACACAGACAACATGTCTGTAGTTTGGTATATCAACAAACAGGGCGGAACCAAGTCCTACCCCTTGTGTCGAGAAGCGCTCAGACTGTGGCAATGGGCGATCTCCTCTCATCGGTTTCTGGTAGCAATGCACATCCCTGGGAAAACCAACATTTTAGCGGACAGATTGAGCAGAGCTATTCTCATGCCTCATGAGTGGTCTCTCAAGCAATCTATAGTGGAGGAGATTTTTCTGGAATGGGGTCGCCCATGTTGCAATCTTTTTGCTACTCCCCAAAACAGCAAATGCCCAGACTTCTTCTCTCTCTTCCCTCTGTCAGGCCATCCCCCCAGAGACGCTCTGACCCAGGATTGGCCCCAGGGACTTCTTTATGCCTTTCCTCCTTTTCCTCTAATCCCTCAGGTTATCCAGAAAGCTACCATTTTGAGAGCCAAAATGATTCTCATTGCTCCTTATTGGCCTCGACAAATTTGGTTTCCGTTCCTCCATCGTCACCTTTTGGTGCAGCCATGGCATCTCGACCCAGTGCCAGATCTTCTGGTTCACCAATCCGGTCAGCTGCACCGGTCTATCCCTTCTCTCAACCTCTCAGCATGGTTGCTCCACTTCCTTCCTTAGCCAGGCTTCCTATGATCTCTAACCCTGTTAGAGACATCATAGTAGCTTCTTTAAAATCCTCTACCAGGAGGATTTATACAAGCAAATGGAAACGTTTCTCTTATTGGGCTAAAGCCAAGAATATCGATCCCTTCACTGCCCCAGTTCAGGCAGTTTTGGACTTCTTAGCGGAGATTTTTCATGCAGGCTCCTCTTCTTCCACAGTTCAACTGGCTGCTATCTCGAACTTTCATGTCGGGATCGCAGATCACAATATCATGTCCCATAGGCTTTGTAAAGCCTTCTTGAAAGGAATTTTCCTACTAAAGCCTCCAATCAGGAATCCTCCTCCTCAATGGGATCTAAATTTAGTGCTGACATCCTTGATTCTTCCCCCCTTCGAGCCAGCTGTTTCTTGCTCCCTAAAATTTCTTTCTTGGAAAACATTATTCCTAGTAGCTATTACATCGGCCAGGAGGGTGTCTGAACTTCAAGCTCTTTCGGTTCGACCCCCCTATTTGGTCTTTCACAAGGACAGAGTATCATTGAGAACTAATCCGACCTTTTTGCCTAAGGTCGCCTCAAAGGCTAATTTGAATCAATCCATTGAACTCACTGTATTTTTTCCAAACTATTCAAACAGATCAGAACAAAAATTACATTATCTTGATGTCCACCGCCAACTCAGATATTATTTGGACAGAACTAAACAATTTAGGAAATCCGATCAACTCTTTGTTTCCTATGCGGATAACAGGAAAGGCCTTCCTGTCTCTAAAGTGACTTTATCTAGATGGCTTTCTTCTGTCATCTCTGAAATTTATCTGCTCAGGGGAAAACAGCTGTGCTCAAAACCTAAAGCACATTCAACTAGGAGCTTAGCTACTTCTACAGCCTTTCAAGCTAGACTTCCTTTAGACACTATTTGTGCAGCGGCCACTTGGGCCACTCCTCATACTTTTGTTTCCCATTACAAATTGGACTTGGCCTCCAGGGACAGAGCCAGTTTTGGCTCTACAGTCCTCAAGAGTCTGTTCCGTTGAGCCACCCAGGATAGAGGTGCTAGGGACGCGGTCCCATCAAGCAAGAATGAAGGCGAGATTGACAACTTAACATTAAGAAGTTATGTACCTACCATAACTTTCTATGTTAGTTGTCTTCTCTCGCCTTCTTTCTTGCGACCCTCCCTCCTTCCCCCAGGCCTGGACAGACCTTTCTACAAGAGATTGTTATGCTGAAGACCATTCAGAACTGGTCCTTCTTTCATCCTGTAGGCTTTCTTTCTTCCTTTGGGAAGTATTTATGCTTGGTGCCATTGCCCTTTGTCATCAAACGAGATCTGGGTACTTACCGCCTTGCATCATGGGATATGGGGCTGCCTCGAGCTGGTAAAACTGACTCTCGAGCTTAGCAAGTGCCGAGTCGGAGCCGAGGATCGGCTCCGAACCCATCAAGCAAGAAAGAAGGCGAGAGAAGACAACTAACATGGAAAGTTATGGTAGGTACATAACTTCTTATTTTATACTGGTAGCATTATTTAAGCCAGGAGTGGTATCTGCTTGTAACCTAATTATCCACTCTAACTCCCTTAATTCCAAAAGGTTGTTGACATCACCCCCCCCCCTCATACCCACTTGTACTATATCAATACATCTAAATTTGAAACTGTGTGTGTTAAATTCTAATATATGTTTATATAAAGCATTGGTTTGTATATGCCTGTTTATTTCAGATCTGTGCTCTATAATGCGATCTTTAAGCCTTCGTGTAGTCTTCCCAACATAGAACGCCTGACATAACGTACAAGTAGCAAGATACACCAGTTTTGTAGTGTTACAGTTAGCATTACAATAGAACTGAAATTTCCTATGAGTGACCGGATGCTTAAAATAACAATCTACTTCTAAAATATCCCCACAGCATGAGCAATTATAGCATTTATAGGTACCTATTTTATTATGTATTGGGCTTTGTTGTTTTACAAAATCCTTATAACACAGCATATTCTTTAAAGCCTGATGGTTTCTATATGCAAAACTTGGTTTAGACCCTGCTAAAAGATTAAGTTCTGGCATAGCCATCAAAATTGGCCAGTTTTTTCAATTAATTTGCATATTTGATTTGTATAACCAGAGTATGTGGTTATATATCTTGTAGTTGTATCTTTCCTTAGTGTGGATGTAGATAATTCGTATTCATCATTCATCATACCGCTCGAAAATATCGGTTTATAATCATTATTTCTACCCTGTGTCACCAATTCAATATTTCTATTAATAAGGTGTTCTGCATATCCACTTTTCATAAATTCTATTTTCATAACTGCTATCTCATTCATATATACTTGTTCTTCTGTTGTAAGCCTACTCACTCTAATTAACTGCGACTTCATTATGCCCTTGAATACATGTGGTGGGTGCATACTAGTACTTTCTAAGTATCTTATTGTGTGCACATCTTTTTTATGCACCATTGTTTGTATTGTATTATTCTTCTTATATAATTTTACATCCAAAAATACCATCTCACTTGATCAAAAACTCATTTTGAATCTAAAAAAAACGTGTTGTATTATTAATGTATGTAGTAAATTCATGGAGTTCTTCTTCCGTGCCATCCCATATAAAAAAACAATCATCTACAAATCTGACATAACTTTTCACATGCCTATTCAGTACATTACTATGATTTAAGATATATTCTTTCTCCCAGTGAAACAATACCAAATTCGCAAAGGTGTTAGCAACAGATGTCCCCATAACCACTCCTGTTAACTGTTTATATGGGATGTCATCAAAAATAAAGATGTTGTTTGTTAATACCAAATGTAAAAGTAAACATATATTCTCTACTTCACATGGTTGTTTAGTTGAATTACACAATAATAATCTCCTTATTGCTTCCACACCATAATCAATGGGAATAACAGTAAATAGACGATTCTATATCCAAAGTTACAAAAATATAGTCATTAGAAACATTACTGTACCATGCATTTAATTTTTTCAAAAAGTGTGTACTGTCTTTTGTTATACTTTCGCACTTAGGTAACATAGCCAATATTGTTTGTAAATATTTAGATATAGGTTCAGTTATCCACCCTTTACCTGAGACTATGGGTCTCAGTGGTGGATCGTCCAGAGATTTGTGTATCTTCGGTATTCCATATATTTGTGGAATTTTAGGACATGGAGTAGAGAAATAATTAAACAAGTCTATTGAGATGTCATTATTCAACTGCATATCATAGATAACCATATTCACTTGTGTTATATGATTTTTAACTTCAAGGAGGGTCACTTTTTTGAATGTATTAGTATCAGAAAGAAAAGTACTGAATTTATTCATATAATAACCTCTGTCCATAAGGACATCTTTATTTTTGATGACATCCCATATAAACAGTTAACAGGAGTGGCTATGGGGACATCTGTTGCTAATACCTTTGCGAATTTGGTATTGTTTCACTGGGAGAAAGGATATATCTTAAATCATAGTAATGTACTGAATAGGCATGTGAAAAGTTATGTCAGATTTGTAGATGATTGTTTTTTTATATGGGATGGCACGGAAGAAGAACTCCATGAATTTACTACATACATTAATAATACAACAAGTTTTTTAGATTCAAAATGAGTTTTTCATCAAGTGAGATGGTATTTTTGGATGTAAAATTATATAAGAAGAATAATACAATACAAACAATGGTGCATAAAAAAGATGTGCACACAATAAGATACTTAGAAAGTACTAGTATGCACCCACCACATGTATTCAAGGGCATAATGAAGTCGCAGTTAATTAGAGTGAGTAGGCTAACAACAGAAGAACAAGTATACATGAATGAGATAGCAGTTATGAAAATAGAATTTATGAAAAGTGGATATGCAGAACACCTTATTAATAGAAATATTGAATTGGTGACACAGGGTAGAAATAATGATTATAAACCGATATTTTCGAGCGGTATGATGAATGATGAATACGAATTATCTACATCCACAATAAGGAAAGATACAACTACAAGATATATAACCACATACTCTGGTTATACAAATCAAATATGCAAATTAATTGAAAAAAAACTGGCCAATTTTGATGGCTATGCCAGAACTTAATCTTTTAGCAGGGTCTAAACCAAGTTTTGCATATAGAAACCATCAGGCTTTAAAGAATATGCTGTGTTATAAGGATTTTGTAAAACAACAAAGCCCAATACATAATAAAATAGGTACCTATAAATGCTATAATTGCTCATGCTGTGGGGATATTTTAGAAGTAGATTGTTATTTTAAGCATCTGGTCACTCATAGGAAATTTCAGTTCTATTGTAATGCTAACTGTAACACTACAAAACTGGTGTACGTTATGTCAGGCGTTCTATGTTGGGAAGACTACACGAAGGCTTAAAGATCGCATTATAGAGCACAGATCTGAAATAAACAGGCATATACAGACCAATGCTTTATATAAACATATATTAGAATTTAACACACACAGTTTCAAATTTAGATGCATTGATATAGTACAAGTGGGTATGAGGGGTGGTGATGTCAACAACCTTTTGGAATTAAGGGAGTTAGAGTGGATAATTAGGTTACAAGCAGATACCACTCCTGGCTTAAATAATGCTACCAGTATAAAACCTGTATTACTAATGCGACAAATGAATAACTTATAATAAGTTTTATTAGTATATTTGTAGTTTTGTGATGAGCTGACAAATTATGTTTTGATGTAAAATACTGTTTTTTAAAATTGTTACATTGCTTAATAATTGTTTTTTTACAATGAAGTATATGGGATGATTTTCTGAATTTTATTGGTTGGTTTGGTCATGTGTTTTTAATTGTTCCTCTATTTAAATGTGAAGTAATGAGAACTATGTATGCTGATGAAGGGTTGAGAACCCGAAAGCTTCATTAAAAGTCTAGCGTTTCTGAGACTATTGTGTGTTTTTGACGATATTAAACATAGTATCCCAGGGATACAGATTTCATTTCCATACCTTGCCAATTCCAAACGGGTGGCCAAATCTGTCACAAAATCAATGGGCAGAGGCACAGAAACAAGTTACGTCCCTCATGGATATGGGGGCTATTCAGCAAGTACCAGAACATGAAAAAGGACAAGGGTTTTACTCAAGACTACTCTTGGTACCCAGAAAAGACAATGCCTGGTGCCCAGTACTGGATTTATTGATTTTGAACACATTCTTGGACATACCAAAATTCAAAATGCTAACTTTGCAGCAGCTTCTGCCCATGCTGGGCAAGACCGCTTGGCTAGTGACTCTAGACTTAAAAGAGGCATACCTGCATATCTCAATAAGGGAATCATGCAGAAGATACCTCCGCTTCAAGGCTGGTTTTATGCATTACCAATTTTCTGCACTGCCCTTTGGCTTATCTACTGCACCCAGGGTCTTTACAAAGTGCTTGGCCAGTAATTGCATTTTGCAGACAAAGAAGTATACAAATCTATCCTTACTTGGACGACTGTCTCATTCAAGCAGAAAACAAGGACATTCTTCTTTAACATCTGGTGTTTGTGAGAAGGCTTCTAACATGCCTAGGGTACACAATAAACGAAAAGAAATCACAACTGGTACCCTCTCAAAAGATTACATTCCTGGGTGCAAGCTTGAATACAACTGCCCAGATAGCTTACCTTATGCCAGACAAACAAAGGCAACTGACTATTTACTTCAAACAGATGGCAACAAAAACCCAGTTATCTGCAAGACAAATTCTGCAGGCTTTGGGGTTCATGGCATCCTGCATTCTACTGATTCCATATGCAAGACTGCATATGAGGAAACTACAGTGGTACCTAAAAAGTTTATGGAGTCAACGTTGTCACAGTCTGGAAACAATGATTCCTCTCATTCCCTGCCTACAAGAGGAGTTTCTTTGGTGGGCAGAGACATGTCACCAGAACGTGGGACGGTCTTTCAGTCTACCCCCTACCAACCAAACCGTAACTACAGATGCATTAGACTATGCGTGGGGGGCCCACCTGGCAGGGAGATGCATTCAGGGCATATGGAGCCCAAAACAAATGCATCTGCATATCAACCAGAAAGAGATGCTAGCTGTTCAGAATGCCCTGACAGCCTTCAAGGACTTACTTCATCCAGGACAACTACTGATAAAGGGACAACACCACGGTTATGTGGTACATAAACAAGCAGGGGGGCACACATTCCTACCCCCTTTGCAGACTAGCTATGGCATGGTGGGACACAGCCTTGACTTACCAAGTACATCTTCAAGCTCAATTCCTGCCAGGAAAACAAAATACTCTGGCAGACGACCTAAGCAGAAACCTTATGGACCCTCCCGAGTGGAAACTGGATCCACAAGTCTTCAGCATGATAACAAAGAAATGGGGGAGCCCGGGCATAGATCTATTTGCCTCTACCCCAGAATTATCAACTGGACAAATTCTGCACAAGGACTTAACACAGACAAGCATGGAAAGTGGATGCCCTACCCTTCAGTTGGAAAAACCTGTCAGTCTACGCTTTTCCTCCTCTGCCTCTTCTTCCCAAGGTCCTACTAAAGGTCAGACAGGAAAAACAAAAATGATTCTAATTGCCCCGGACTGGCCTTGCCAGCAATGGTACCCAATCCTAAGGAATATGTCTCAACTCCCTCCTTGGTATTTGCCTCAAATACCTCATCTACTGTCTCAGCAGAACAATCAAATTCTGCACAATCGGCTCCAAACTCTGAACCTGCCAGCATGGCTGATCATGTAGATGTTCTTCGTGTTTCACTGTTGCAGTCATTGCACTTGGGTTATCCTGCTGGCAGGCTACCCTCAGTCGGCCTGAATTCCAAAGTCTAGGTCCGGCGTCGGTTGCTATCGCCTCTTCCCTGACGTAAGTGCGCCAGGGGTATAAAAGATGCAGCCAACGCCATTTTCTTCAGTCTTTCTTGCTGCGCTGTGCCCGAAGCATAAGTAGTTCGCAAGTGCCGGTCGTCCGACTCCTGAGATTTTCGAGTTCGAATTTCAGATCCGAAGTCTTCATTAAAAGCTAAGTACCCCATTGGGGAAACATTTTTCTTGCTCCAGACCAATGTCAGAAAAAGTTAATAATTGTATTTCTTGTGGGAAGCAAATACCTCATAAGGACTTTCATTCTTACAGTATTCCTTGCCTAGGCCCTGACCACGACGTTGCTAGTTGTCGGTTTTGTGCTAGATTTAACCAACGCACTTTTAAGCATCGGTACAATTTTGCATTACACTATTTTGGCAGATGATTTAATTATACAATGTTGTCAGATAGCCATCCGACTACCGAATTCACAAGAAATGCAAAGAAAAAGAAAAGGACAGGCATCCGAGGTCCAAAACCGACGACGAGGCTTCTTCTAAGCCAGTCGCCGGTTCGCCAGTTCTCAGTGAGGCACCTTTGCAGCCCCTGATGCCCGCAACTTTAGACCCACAGGCCGCTACCGACTCCCACGTGGAGTCGATTAGGCCGCTGGAAGCTCAAGGTATTGGACCTTCGGAGACTATTCCCTCAGATGGGTCCAGAGCCACTGAGCAGGCATCGGCTTCTGAGGGTGTTTTCAGACCAACTCAATTATACATTAAAACGACTTCAGCTTCAAAGGCAAAGACTAAAGTACCTTTAAAGGCAAAAAAACAAAGGCAAAGACTAAAGCACCTTTAAAGGCAAAAAAACAAGTACAACAGCCTCATGGACAGGCCTCCATGCCCACAAAACAGATGCTCAAAATGGCCGAAGACTTAATTACTTTGATCAGGGGTTCCCATCCCCCACCTGATAAAAGGCTTAGGCAAGAGACAGAATATGAATCTTCAGATCAGGGTTCCATTTAATCAGATTCCTCTTCTTATGAGGATTCTGATGCTGAAGAATCTATCCTTTCAGCCTCTCCTCCTGAGGATTACTCTTTTGTGGAAACCTTGCATACCATGAGCGAGCATTTCCACTGAGAGAGCCAAGATTTTTCATAATCTAAGAAAAGACTCGGAGACTTCATTTTACTACCACAACACCGGCCCCTAGCTATTCCACCTGTGTTAGACATTGTTGATGATGTATTTTCAGAGACCAGTCTGACCCCTGACTCCTTACCTCCAGCTCCTGTTAAGCCGGACAGGTACTACAGGGTCCCTGACTCTCATAAATTCCTTTTCAAAAACCCTGCTGCTGACCCAAAAACTATCTCTCAGGGTCCCAAAGGGGTCAAGGCTTCCGCTGCAAAAATCCCTACCCTGTCTGACAGGAATTCTAGAGCATTGGACAGATGGGGAAAAAAGATTTACACTTCTGCTACCTTGGCTATAAGGGCTTAAAATTGTCAGTTTCATATGCTGAAATATCAGCAATGTATTATGTCACTGCGTAAACAGAAAATGCTGACTAATTCTGAATGTGCAGAAAACAAAGAAATGCAGGATTTATTGTGTGCAGCTGAACAAGTTGGAAAGCATACTTTGCAATGTGGTTTTGATTCTTTGGAGGCCTCCTGCAGAGCTGCTGTAATGGGCTGTGTCATCAGGAGACATGCTTGGTTAAAGGAACAAACTGCCTGATCATGTCAAAGCAAAATTATTAGATGCCCCATTACCGCATGATACTTTGTTTGGTGTTAAAGCTGAAGAGGTGTTAAAGAAAATGGAGGACAAAGCTAAATCTATGCAAACAGTTAAGGATTTCTTACAGGTTCAGCCTCCAAGATTTAGCAGACACTGGCCTACAAAGAATTGGTCCTTTCCAGTGTCAGACAGACCACAAAGGGGCAGATACAGATGCCCAAGAGGCAAATCCCAGCCCCACGGCTCGTACAGGTCTAAACAGTGGGGTGCTTCTACTTCCAAAAGTGGAGAAGACAAATCACAACCATACAGGAAACAGTCCCAATGACTTCCCCCTGCCTGCACAAAGCACTCATCTTCTGGTAGCACCTTTAGGGGGAAAACTAGCACTTTTTTCTCAAAACTGGCACATAATAACACAGGACAAATGGGTCTTGGACATAGTGTGTCACAAGGCTACAAGTTTCTTTTCCATACCCTGCCAAGGACAAACGGTTGGCCAGACCTGGCAAAACATCAATGGGCAGAGGCACAAAAGCAAGTCTCATCCCTCATGGTCATGAGGGCCATTCAGCAAGTACCAGAGCAAGAGCAGGGACAAGGATTTTATTCAAGACTGTTTTTGGTACCAAGAAAGGACAAGACCTGGAGAGCAATACTGGACCGGTCTATTCTAAACACATTTCTAGATATACCAAAATTCAAAATGTTGACTCTACAGCAACGTCTGCCCATGCTGGGCAAGAAGGCTTGGCTGGTGACTTTAGACCTAAAAGAGGCATAATTGCATGTCCCAGTCAGACAAACATGCAGAAGATACCTCAGATTCAAAGCTGGCTCAATGCACTACCAATTATCTGCACTGCCCTTTGACTTATCTACTGTGCCCAGGGTCTTCACAAAGTGCCTGTCACCAGTAACTGCATTCTGCAGACAGAGGAATGCAGATATATCCTTACTTGGACAACTGCCTCATTCAAGCAGAGAACAAGGACATTCTACTACAGCATCTGACGTTTGGAAAGAGATTTCTAACAGGCCTAGGGTACACAGTCAACGAAAATAAATCAAAACTAGTACCCTCTCGAGATAATATTCCTGGGTGCAAGCTTAAATACAACTGCCCAGATGGCTTATCTCACGCCAGACAAACAAAGGCAACTGACTACCTTTTTCAACCTGTTGGCAACAAAGGCTCAGTTATCTGCAAGAAAAATTCTGCAAGCTTTGGGCTTCATGGCATCCTGCATTCTACTAGATGTCCTTCAAGGATGCATCTGCAGTCATCACATATGGGTTGTCCTGCCTCAGGCAGCCTTTCGGTCGGCCGGATTCCAAAGTCTGGGTCCGGCGTCGGCTGAAGTCGCCCCTTCCCCGACGTCAGAGCGCCTGGGGTATAAAAGCGTCAGCCGACGCCATCTTCCTCAGTCTTTCTTGCCGCGTGGTGCCCGAAGCAGAAGCAGTTCGCAAGTGCCAGTCGGCCAGCTTCTGTAATTCAGCTAAACCGAAGACTTCAAAAGCTAAGTACCCCGTTGGGGACTCTTTCTTGCCTCAGCCGATGTCGGATAAAATTAATAATTGCTTAACTTGTGGGAAACCAATACCTCATAAGGATTTCCACTCTTACTGCCTACCTTGCCTAGGCCCAGACTACGACGTCTCGGCCTGTTCCGCCTGTGCTTCCTTCAACCGACGCACTCTAAGACGTCGGTCGGAGTTTGCAGAGGAATTTTTTGGGGCTAGTTTTGCTTACAAAATGCCATCGGAGACTCCGACTTCACATTTAATAATGAAACGGAAGGACAAGGACCGACACCCACGGTCCGCGGTTTCGGCTGAAACCACGGCCAGGCCTACCGCGAGTGTCTCGGTTTCGGCTGAAGCAGAGTCCTTGGTACTACCGTCCACCGAAACCGTACAACCGACAACCTCGGCCCCGGAGGCCACTACTGTCTCGGTTGTTGAATCTCCTTTGGAATCTGGTGTCCAGGAACCTTCCGACACCATTCCCTTAGACAAAACTACACCAGCACGTGGTGCAGCCAGGCCTCCTGCATCCTTGTCTATTAAGGCATTCTCTAGGGCTAAAGCTGCTAAACACTCAAAATCTATGCCTCCCAGGGTTATCCCTCAGGGACCCACTACAGGTTCTCAGATCCTTAGTCTAGCAGAGGACCTTATTTCATTAATTAGGGGCTCTCAGCCTCATCCGGACAGGGGCTCTCAACCTCCTACAGAAAAAGGCCCAGGGTTGAGCCCTCTGATCCCTCTCCTCAGATGAGGCCTCTGATGGCTCTGCCCTCTCGGACTACCAGGAGGAGGCTTTTCGCCTACGAGGACTCAGATGCAGAGGACTCTATCCTTGCCTCCCTCCTGAAGAACTGTCTTTGGGGAAACTCTGCACACTATGAGGGAGCATTTCCAATGGCAGGGCCAGGAATTCTCTGATTCCAGGAAGAGATTAAGGACCTTCTTGCATTTGCCTCAGCATAGACCTTTGACTATTCCCCCTGTTTTGAATGTCATTGATGATGTGTACTCTGAATCTAGCACAACCCCTGACACTCTCCCTCCGGCTCCTGCCAAACCCGATAGGTACTACAGGGTCCCGGAATCACATCTTTTCCTTTACAAGGCCCACTCTGCTGATCCAGAAACTATTTCCCAGGGCCCTAAAGGGGTTGCAGCTGTCACTACAAAAAATCCACTCCCCTCTGAAAGGGAGTCCAGGGCTTTAGAGCGTTGGGGTAAAAAAGTGTATACTTCTGCTACCCTTTCTATGAGGGCTTTAAACTGTCAATTTCATATGATACAGTACCAAGAATATTTGTTAGATGAATTGCATAAAAAGCTGTCTTCACCTGAACCCCTAGATCGCAAATCACTTCAGGATCTGGTACATAACTCTCAACAGGTTAGCAACCATTTCTTGCAGTGTGGTTATGATGCATTGGAAGCTTCATGTAGGTCAGCTATGACAGGTGCAGTCATACGTAGGCATGCTTGGCTGAAGGAACAATCTCTGCCAGACCATGTTAAAGCAAAGCTTCTGGATGCTCCACTGGAAAAGCAAAAGTTATTTGGCTCCACTGCTCAGGAGGTCTTAAAGAAATTTGAAGAAAAGGCAAAATCTGTACAAACAGTCAAAGATTTTATGCAAGTCCAACCACCAAGATTCAGCAGAAATTGGCCTTCCAAGAACTGGTCCTTTCCAGACACAGACAGATTTCAGAGAGGCAAGAACAGGCGTGCCAGAGGTAGAGGGCAAGCTAGAGGCTCCTACAGAGGATGTCAATGGCAGCCTCCCAACCAGAGAGGTAGTGCAGGGCCTACAACTGCTGCACAAGGACAGACTCAATGACTTTACTTTGACACCGCCAACCAGGGCTCAATTGGAGGCACCTTTGGGCGGAAAGCTTTCCTTATTTTCAGAAAATTGGCACATTATTACAAGGGACAAATGGACACTACAAATAATAGACAAAGGATACAGGTTCCATTTCCACAGATTACCGAAAAGAAAAGGCATGCCAGACCTACCACCAAATCAAAGGGCAGAGGCTTTGAAACAAATCTCCAACTTAATGAAAATGAAAGCAATAGAAAAGGTTCCTCTTGCAGAATAAGGCCAAGGATTTTATTCCAGACTCTTCCTTGTTCCAAGAAAAGAAAAGCAATGGAGGCCTATTCTCGACTTGTCCGCACTAAATACTTATCTCATTGTGCCAAAATTCAAAATGCTGACTCTACAGCAACTCCTTCCCATGCTGGGCAAGGGGTCTTGGCTGGTAACTCTGGACCTCAAGGAGGCATACCTGCATGTCCCTATCAAGACAAAGCTGCAGAAGACACCTCAGATTTCTTGCAGGTTCAGAGCATTATCAATTCTCAGCATTGCCCTTTGGCTTATCTACTGCGCCCAGAGTATTCACGAAATGCCTGGCATCAGTAATTGCACACTGCAGACTTCAGGGGATGCAAATATACCCGTACCTGGACGACTGCCTTATACAAGCGGACAGCAAACAAATTTTGGTAAAACACTTAAATTATGCCATCTATCTTCTTCAGGCCTTGGGATATACAGTCAACATTCACAAGTCAAGACTGGTACCATCCCAAAGATTAACTTTTCTGGGTGCGGATCTAGACACAACCACCCAAATGGCTTTCCTCACAGAAGAAAAACAAAACCAACTACCGGATTACTTCAAAAACCTGTCAAGACAAACTCAGCTGACTGGAAGGAAAATCCTGCAGGCCCTGGGTTACATGGCTTCTTGCATTCTTCTGATTCCTCAAGCAAGGCTACATATGAGGAAACTCCAATGGTACCTAAGGAGTTTATGGACTCAGCACAGTCACAGCTTGGAAACTTTGATACCACTCATCCCATGCCTTCAAAGGGAATTTCTGTGGTGGGCTCAAGCAAGCCAGTCAAACAGGGGTTTGCCCTTCAGCAAACCAATAGCCAGCCAAACCATTACAACGGACGCTTCAGACCACGGATGCGGAGCGCACATGGAGGGAAGATGCATTCAAGGGCTATGGTCACAAAAAGAGCTACGCATGCACGTAAACCAAAAGGAAATGCTGGCAGTGATACATGCAATCGAGGCCTTCAAGTTATTTCTACATCAAGGCCACCTGCTAATAAGGACAGACAACACTACAGTTATGTGGTACATAAACAAGCAGGGAGGCACCCATTCCTACCCTCTTTGCAGACTGGCAATGAATCTATGGGAACTTTCCTTGACTCTCAATATACAACTGCAATCCCAGTTTGTACCAGGAAAGGACAATATACTGGCGGACAGCTTAAGCAGGAACATCATGGATGCACACGAATGGATGCTGCACCCAGACATCTTCCATCAGATAACACAATCATGGGGGAGACCAGACATAGACCCCTTTGCCTCCCCACACAATCATCAGCTGGAGAATTTCTGCTCAAGGACATACCACCCACAAGCATGGAAAGTGGATGCTCTCTCCTTCAGCTGGAGAACTCTAACAGTGTATGCATTCCCACCTCTTCCATTAATGACCAAGGTCTTACTGAAGATCAGGGCAGAGCAGCCAAGAGTGATTCTGATAGCTCCGGACTGGCCAAGACAGCACTGATACCCATTGCTAAAGAGCATGTCACGGACAACACCATGGCTACTGCCACAATGGCCGCTTCTCCTGACACAGCACAATTACAAAACTCTGCATTCCAACCTGAAAACATTACAACTTGCTGCCTGGAAAATACCTTGACTCATCACCAGGATAAGCTATCCAAGAGAGTGAAGGATATCATCATGGAAGCTCGCAGGCCTTCCACAAGAAAGGCATACTCAGCAAAATGGAAAATATTTCACACCTGGAGCACCTCAAAGGGCCTAGATGCAACAGTTATGAACATGGCACATATCCTGGAATATTTGGCAGAAATGCTCCACAATGGCCTGTCTTACTCTTCCATTAAAATTCATGCTTCAGCAATTTCAGCAGAGTACAATACTGATCCACCTGTCTTCTCTCATCCTCTGCTAAGACAGTTTCTAAGAGGAATTAAAAACATCAATCCTCCAAGGAAAACACCACTGCCTACTTGGGACCTTAACTTTGTGTTGGAAAAACTAACACTGCCTCCCTTTGAACCAGCAGCATCTGCAGAACTACAGTTCCTCTCTTGGAAGACTGCCTTCCTTCTGGCCATAACCTCAGCAAGAAGAGTATCTGAGTTACAGGCCCTCATGGCAGTACAGCCATTTCTTATTTTTCATCAAGACAGAGTTTCATTGAGAACCAATCCTTCATTTATGCCAAAGGTGGTATCTAGAGTCTAATTAAACCAAGCTATTCACCTGCCTACCTTCTTTCCAAATCCACAAAACAAAGGGGAAAAGCTTCTGCATACCCTGGACATACACAAACAGTTGCGCTACTACTTGGACAGAACTAAAAATTACAGAAAAACTGACAGTTGTTTGTAGCATATGCTGATGGTGCAGAAGGAAAAGCAATTTCAAAACAGACAATTTCAAAATGGATAGGGAATTGCATTCGTTTCTGTTACTCCTTTCATGGAAAAACTGTGCCAGCTAACATTAGACCTCATTCGACCAGAGTCACAGCCACCTCCACAGCCTTCTTAAGAGGGGTGGCTACCAAGGACATTTTAGAAGCTGCTACATGGAGCTCCATGCATACATTTTCCAAGCATTACAACTTACCTGTATATATTCCAGATCCAGAGCAGGCTTTGCTATGGCAGTCCTGCAGGGCATTTTAGCTACACCATCCTTTACATAGATCCTCCACCCCCAGATTGGCTATGGTATTCTACCCATATGTGATGACTGCAGATGCATCCTTGAAGGACATAGTACAGTTTTGTACCTACCATAAATGTAGATGTCCGATAGGTATGCATCTGCAGTCAGGTTTACCCTCCCTCCTTCCCCTCTGTGGTATTTCTTGGGTACATTCCCCTCTCATAGCTAGCTGGGGTTATCTATTATGGTGTATTTGTTTTTATATATGTATATATATTTTAGTGCATGTTTGGAATTTATTGCATTTCTCCAAATTTAGCCTTTCTTAGAGGGCACCTGGCATCTGGGGCAAGAAAAACTGAGGAAGATGGCGTCGGCTGACGCTTTTATACCCCAGGCGCTCTGACGTCGGGGAAGGGGCGACTTCAGCCGACGCCGGACCCAGACTTTGGAATCCGGCCGACCGAAGGGCTGCCTGAGGCAGGACAACCCATATGTGATGACTGCAGATGCATACCTATCGGACATCTACATTTATGGTAGGTACAAAACTGTACTTTCCATATGCGAGACTGCATATGACAAAACTTCAGTGGTACCTAAAAGGTGTTTGGACTCAACATTGCCACAGCCTAGAAACTATAATTACCCTCATTCCCTGCCTGCAAAAGGAGTTTCATTGGTGGGCGAGGACTTGTCACCAGAACAAGGGACAGCCATTCACTTTACCCCCAGCCAGGCAGACATAAACAACGGATGCATCAGATTATGTCTGGGGAGCCCACATGGCAGGAAGATGTATTCAAGGAACATGGTCCGCAAACCAAATGCATCTACATATCAATCAAAAAGAGATGCTAGCTGTCCAGAATGCCCTGACAGCCTTCAAGGACCTACTTAATCCGGGAAAACTACTGATAAAGACAGACAACACCATGGTCATGTGGTATATAAACAAGCAGGGAGGCACTCATTCTTACCCCCTTTGCAGACTAGCCATGACTCTGTGGGACACAGCTTTGACTTGCCAGGTACATCTGAAGGCACAATTCCTGCCAGGAAAGATAAATACTCTGGCAGACGAACTAAGCAGAAACCTCATGGATCCCCACTAGTGGAAATTGGATCCAGAACTCTTCAGCATGATAACAAGGAAATGGGGATGCCCGGGTATAGATCTGTTTGCCTCTCCTCACAACTACCAACTAAAAAGATTCTGCACAAGGACTTATCACAGACAAGCATGGAAGGTGGATGCCCTCTTTTTCAGCTGGAAAAGCTTAGCAGTATATGCCTTTCCTCCACTGCCTGTCCTCCCCAAGGTACACCTAAAAGTCAGACAAGAGAAGCCAAAGATGATACTGATTGCCCCAGACTGGCCCTGCCAGCAAGGGTACCCAATCCTAAGGAACTTGTCTCAATGCCCGGCTTGGACCTTGCCTCAAATACCTCATCTACTATCCCAACAAAACATTTAGATCCTGCACAGCCAATTAAAGACCATAAATCTGGCAGCATGGCAGTTAATGTATTAATGCAAAATGCGCCTCTCACTAAAGCTGTAATGGATGTAATTTTGAAGGCCAGAAGGCCTAGTACCAGAAAATCGTACACTGGAAAATGGAAGAGATTCTGTGCTTGGGACCAGGCACAAGGAATTGACACATCTGTACCAAATATTCCTCAGATTTTGCAATACATAACTGAGATCCTGGACAAAGGCCTATCCTTTTCATCAATCAAAATGCATGCCTCTGTCATTTCGGCTCATTACAATACAGAGCCACCAATCTTTTCTCATCTGTTGTTAAGGCAGTACCTCAGAGGAGCCAAAAACGTAAGACCTCCAAGGAGATCACCAATACCTGCATGGGACCTCAATTATGTTTTGGAAAAACTCAACCCTGCCTCCTTTTGAGCCAGCCGCTACAGTTGATATAAAGTTTTTATCTTGGAAAACAGCTCTGTTTCTAGCAATAACCTCTGCAAGACGAGTCTCAGAGCTACAGGCACTCATGGCTGTGGAACCTTTTATCATTTTTTATCCAGGCAGGGATTCTCTGAGGACAAACCCGACATTTATGCCTAAGGTAGTGTCCAGTGTGGCCCTTAACCAAACTATTCATCTGCCTACTTTTTACCCAAACCCACAGAATAAGGGGGAGAGAATTCTGCATTCTTTGGACATACACAGACAGCTATGCTTCTACCTGAACAGAATCAAAGCTTTCAGAAATACAGAGCAACTGCTAGTGGCATATGCTGCAGGATCACAAGGAAAGGCTATCTCAAAGCAAACTTTCAAAGTGGATAGGCCACTGCATTCATTTCGGCTATTCACAACAAGGCAAGCCAGTGTCTAAGGGCATTAGGCCACATTCAACCAGAGCAGCAGCCACTTCAGCAGCCTTCCTCAGGGGAGTACCAACCAAAGACATTTTAGAGGCTGCTACCTGGAGTTCAGTGCACACCTTTACAAAGCACTATCATTTACCACTCTACTCTAAATCAAGGGCAGGCTTTGCCACTGCAGTTCTGCAGGGCCTCATAGCCACTCCTAATGCTATTTAGCTCCAGCCTCCCAACCTTAGCTTTGGGATTCAACCCAAGTGTAATGACTGCAACAGTGAAACACGAAGAACATAGTACAGTTGTGTACACTTTCCATAAATGTAGATGTTCGAGTGTATTGACTGTTGCAGTCCAGGTTACCCACCCACCACCCCCACATATCTTTGCTGCAATTTATCTGCTCTTCTCTAACCTATACAACCTATGTGGTGTATTTGCTTATAGATGAAGGTATTATATATATTTTGGTGCATGCATGTTTTATTGGCATATTTTTAGCCTACCCTTTGGGGGGCACCTGACATCTGGGGCAAGAAAAACTGAAGAAAATGGTGTCGGCTGCATCTTTTATACCCCTGACGCACTGACGTGAGGGAAGAGGCGACAGCAACCGACGCCGGACCTAAACTTTGGAATTCAGGCCGATTGAGGGTAGCCTGCCAGCAGGATAACCCAAGTGTAATGACTGCAACAGTGAATACACTCGAACATCTACATTTATGGTAAGTGTTCACAACTGTACTTTATTCAAACAAAACCTCTCAGTAAATCTATGATGGATGTCATTTCGGAAGCCAGAAGGCCTAGTATTAGAAAATCTTATGCTGATAAATGAAGGAGATTCTGTGCTTGGAACCAAGCACAAGGAACTGACACAGCAAAGCCAAATATTCCTCAGATTTTGCAATACTTGACTGAGATGCTTGACAAGGGCCTATATTTTACATCAATAAAAATCCATGCCTCTGCCATCTCGGCTCATTACAACACAGAGCCACTGATCTTTTCTCATCCTTTGCTAAAACAGTATCTTAGAGGGGCCAAAAATTTAAGGCCTCCCAGAAGATCACCTATTCCTGCATGGGACCTCAATTTTGTGTTGGAAAAACTCACCATGCCTCCATTTGAACCAGCTGCTACTGCAGATATTTTTTTATTTTATTTTATTTTTATTTTATTTAACATTTGTTGACTGGGAAAGTCCGACTATGTTCCACAGATCCTGTTTTCAGTGGAGGCCCGGGGAGAAATGCTCCAGAAAAATAAAAAAATAAAATAAATAAGATATGTACTTTTTATCCTGGAAAACAGCTTTACGTCTGGCAATCACTTCAGCAAGAAGGGTTTCAGAACTACAGGCCCTTCATGGCTGTGGAGCCTTTTGTTATATTTTACCCAGACAGGGTGTCCCTCAGGACCAATCCTTCCTTTATGCCTAAGGTGGTATCCAGTGTGGCTCTTAACCAAACTATTTACCTGCCAACTTTTTACCCAAATCCGCAGAACAAGGGGGAGCGGATTCTGCATTCCTTGGACGTATACAGACAGCTAAGATTCTACTTAAACAGGACCAAATCCCTAAGAAAATCTGAGCAGCTACTGGTGGCATTTGCTGCAGGATCTGAGGGAAAGGCTATTTCAAAGCAGACTATTTCAAAGTGGATAAGCCACTGCATTCATTTCTGCTATTTGCATCATGGTAAACTGGTGCCCTAGGGCATTAAGTCACATTCCACCAGGGCTGCATCTACATCAGCAGCTTTTCTCAGAGGGGTGCCAACCAAAGACATTCTAGAAGTTGCTACTTGGAGTTCTGTTCATACTTTTACAAAGCATTATCATTTTCCTTTCTTCTGTAAGTCCAGGGCAGGCTTTGCTAGTGCAGTTCTGCAGGGCCTCATAGCCGCTCCTAATGCTGTTTAGTTCCAGCCTCCCATCCATTGCTTTGGGATTCTACCCAAATGTAATGACTGCAACAGTGAAACACGAAGAACATAGTACAGTTGTGTACACTTACCATAAATGTAGATGTTCGAGTGTATTCACTGTTGCAGTCCGGGTTACCCATCCACCATCCCCCTTTATTCTACAGCTTTTCTTTCCTTCAATATATTCTACAGCCTTTGTGGTGCATTTGCTTTTAGATGAAGGTAAAGTTTATGTTGTGACAATTGCATGTATTTATAGTTTTATATATATATATATATATATATATATATATATATATATATATATTTTTTTTTTTTTTTTTTGCTCCCCATTTGGGGGGCACCTGACATCTGGGGCAAGAAAAACTAAAGAAAATGGCGTCGGCTGCCTGTTTTATACCACTGACGACCTGACATCATGGAAGTGGAGACAGCAACCGACGCAGGACCCAAGACTTTGATATTCAGGCTAACTGAGGGCAACCTGCCAGCAGATTACCCAGATGTAATGACTGCAACAGTGAATACACTTGAACATCTACATTTATGGTAAGTGTACACAACTGTAATTTCAGACCCCTATTCCTAAAAAACAAATGATCAAAATGGCTGAAGATTTAATTACTCTAATCAGGGGTAGTCAACCCCTCCCTCCAAAAGGCCTAGGATTGAACTTGACTATGAATCTTCTGAACAGGACTTTGTTTCTTCTGACTCTTCTAATGATCTGGATTTGTCTATACCTACTTATGAGGACTGTGATGCAGAGGATTCTATTCCCTCAGCTTCTCCACCTGAGGATTTCTCTTTTGGGGAAACTTTACATACCTTAAGGGGAGGATTTCCACTGGGAAAGTCAGGATTTCTCTGAATCCAAAAAGAGGCTTGGGGATTTTATAAACAATTTTATAATCCATTTTATACAACCGTAAAACAAGGTTTAAAACCAGACAGATAATACAGGGTCCCTGAGTCACACAAGTTCCTTTTTAAAAATCCTATTGCGGATCCAGAGACTATTTCACAGGGGCCCAAGGGCATTAAGGCTTCTACTGCTAAAAATCTTACCCTTCTGATAGAGACTCCAGGGCGCTGGATAGATGGGGCAAGAAGGTTTACAGTTCTGCAACCTTGGCCATTAGGGCTTTAAACTGCCAGTTTCATATGTTAAAGTATCAGCAACATGTTATTGGATTGCTTAAATAGAAAATGATGTTGATTCCTGACTTTGTGGAAAATAAAGAATTACAGGATTTAATGCATTCTGCTGAACAAGTTGGAAAACATACTTTGCAATGTGGTTTTGATTCATTAGAGGCCTCTTGCAGGGCCGCTGTTACTGGGTTTGTGCTCAGAAGGCATGCTTGGCTTAAGAAGCAATATTTGCCTGATCATGTTAAATTGTTGGATGCTACCTTAAATCAGGACCGCCTGTTTGGCAACAAGGCAGAGTAAGTTCTTAAAAAGATAGAAGGTAAAGCTTAATCTATGCAAACTGTTAAAGATTTCTTACAAGTTCAGCCTCCTAGATTTAGTAGGCACTGGCCCTCTAAGAATTAGTCCTTTCCAGCCCCTTCCAGGTCTTCTCAAGCCAGACCCAGACACAGCAAAAGCCCCAGGTTTCAGTCCCAGGGCATGCACAGGACTAAGCAGTGGGGGGCTCCCACTTCCAAATTTGGGAATAATGAGACTCTTCCGTAAGGTAAACTGTCTCAATGACTTCCTTTTAAAATTTCCAAGCACTTATCAACTGACTGCCCCTTTGGTGGGGAAAGATTGCTCTTCATGCAAGGAATTGGGAACTCATTACCCAGGACAAATGGATTTTAAATATATTGTCCCAGGGATACAGATTTCACTTCCACATGTTGCCAACACCAAGTGGGTGGCCGGACCTACCCTCAAATCAATGGGCAGAGGCCCAGAAACAAGTACTTTCTCTCTTAAGCATGGGGGCTATTCAGCTGGTACCAAAAGTGGAAAAGGGACAAGGTTTCTACTGAAGACTTTTCCTGGTACCCAGAAAAGACAATTCATGACGTCCTATCCTGGACCTTCCTACTCTAAACACCTTTTTGGAGATTCCAAAATTCACGATGTTGACTCTTCACCAATTACTTCCTATGCTAGGCAAAGATGGCTGGTTGGCAACACTAGATTTAAAAGAAGCATACCTGCACATCCCAATCAGGGAATCTTGCAGAAGATACCTATGCTTCAAAGCAGGCTACAAGCACTATCAGTTCTCTGCACTGCCCTTTGGCTTATTTATTGCGCCCAGGGTATTCACAAAGTGCCTAGCTCCAGTTATTGCATTTTGCAGGCAAAGAAATATTTAAATATGCCCATACCTGGACGATTGTCTAATTCAGGCAGAAAGCCAGGACATACTTTTGCATCATCTGGCCTTTGTACAAAGGGTTCTAACTTGTCTGAGGTATGCCATAAACAAAAAGAAATCACACCTGGTACCCTGTCAACAAATTGCATTCCTGGGAGCAAGCTTGAATACAACTTCCCAGATGGCTTACCTCACGCCAGAGAAACAAATTCATTTGACAACCTACTTCAAACAAGTGACCACAAAAACCCTGCTATCTGCAAGACAAATAGTGAAAGCCTTGGGGTTCATGGCCTCCTGCATTCTTCTAATTCTATATGCAAGACTGCATATGAGGAAACTACAGTGGTATCTAAAACGGTTTACTATTGAAAATGCGAACGACACTTGGGCGACAGTCGGATAGTTGAACGTATAAGGTCGTAAACACGGATGTCGAAGACATAATAATCAATCTAGGAACGGTTTTAACATGGGTCGAGGTAGGGAAGATGTTTGTAGTAGGGAATAATACTGAACACCTACCTCGACCCATGTTAAAACCGTTCCTAGATTTATTATTTTGTCTTCGACATCCTTGTTTACGACCTTATACGTTCGACTGTCCGACTGTCGCCCAACTGCCGTTTGCATTTTCAATAGTAAACCATCTAAAACGCCTATGGTGTCAACATTCTCAGGATCTAGAAACAATGATTCCTATCATACCTTGTCTACGCCTAGAGTTCCTTTGGTGGGCAGAGGCCTGTCACCAAAACAAGGGACTACCTTTCACACCACCTCCTGCCGCCCAAACCCTAAAAACAGACGCATCAGACTATACATGGGGGCTCACCTGGCAGGGAAGTGCATTCAGGGCAAATGGAACCCAAGTCAAATGCACCTGCATATCAATCAAAAAGAAATGTTAGCTGTACTGAATGCTCTGACAGCCTTCAAGGACCACATTCTTCCAGGATAACTAATGGTAAAGACGGACAACACCACTGTTATGTGGTACATAAACAAGCAGGGGGGTGCACATTCTTACCCCCTCTGCAGACTAGCCATGGCATTGTTTAACACAGCCTTGAGCTACCAAGTGCACCTGCAAGCTCAATTCCTGCCAGGAAAATTAAATACACTGGCAGATGGACTAAGCAGAAACCTCATGGACCCACACGAGTGGAAACTGGATCCAAGGATTTTCAACATGTTGACAAGCAGATGGGGAAGCCCATATATAGACTTGTTTGCCTCTCCCCAGAACTACTATTTGGACAAATTTTGCTCAAGGACTCCCCTCAAACAAGCCTGGAAAGTGGATGCTCTGTCCTTCAGCTGGAAGAACCTATCAGTCTCTGCCTTCCCCCCTCTGCCTCTGATCTCCAAAGTACTGCTAAAAATCAAACAGGACAAACCAAGGATGATTTTGATTGCTCCAGACAGGCTGCGCCAACACTGGTACCTCCTCCTGCGCAGTGTGTCACGGTTATCCCCATGGCACCTGCTTCAGACTCCTTCCCTGTTGTCTCAGCAGGAGAACCAGATTCTGCACCTTCAGCTTCTAACACTGAACCTTGCAGCCTGGCTAATTACATAATCTCTCCTTTACCATCCCTCAGTAAACCTGTGATGGATATCATTTTAGAGGCAAGGAGGCCTTGTACTAGAAAATCTTATGCTTAAAAATGGAAAAGATTATGTGCCTGGAACCACTCTCAAGGGATGAGCACAGCAGTTTCCAGTTTACCTCAGATTTTACAATACATAACTGAGATGCTTCACAAGGGCCTGTGTTTTTCCTCCATTAAAATCCACGCCTCAGCCATTTCAGCTCATTATAACACAGAACCTCCCCTCTTCTCTCATCCACTGCTCAAGCAGTTCCTCAGAGGGGCCAAACATTTGAGACCACCCAGAAGAGCGCCAACCCCAACCTGGGACCTTAACTTTGTTTTGGAGAAACTCACTCTACCTCCTTTCAAGCCAGCTGCTACTGCAGACTTAAAATTTCTTTTTTGGAAAACAGCTTTCCTTTTAGCAATCACTACAGCTAGGAGGGTATCTGAATTACAGGCCCTTATGGCAGTGGAGCCTTTCATCATCTTTCATGCGGACAGCGTGTCCCTCAGAGCCAATCTATCCTTCATGCCCAAGGTGGTATCCAGTGTGGCTCTTAATCAGTCCATTCATTTGCCAGCCTTCTTTCCCAATCCACAGAATAAAGGGGAACGGATACTGCATTCCTTAGATGTGCACAGACAACTTAGATTCTACTTGGACAGGACTAAACCTCAAAGGAAATCTGAACAACTGCCGGTGGCATTTGCTGCAGAGGCAGAGGGGAAGGCTATTTCAAAGCAATCAATTTCTAAATGGATAAGCCATTGCATTCATTTCTGCTGTAAGCACCATGGAAAAACCTATCCCCCAGGGGATCATACCTCACTCCACCAGGGCTGCATCTACCTCTACAGCCTTTCTCAGAGGCGTCCCTACCAGGGACATCCTAGAAGCTGCTACCTGGAGTTTTGTACATACTTTCACCAAGCATTATCATTTGCCAATTTTCTCTAAATCCAGAGCTGGCTTTGCCACTGCTGTCTTGCAGGGCCTCATAGCTGGTCCTAATGCTATCTAAATTCCTCCCCCCAACCATAGCTTTGGGAATCTACCCAAATGTAATGACTGCAACAGTGAAACACGAAGAAGATAGTACAGTTGTGTACACTTACGATAAATGTAGATGTTCGAGTGTATTCACTATTGCAGTCCTGGTTACCCTCCCTCCAGCCCCCTAACTTCTTTTGGCTATACCTCTACTTTCCTTTACTATGCTTAAAATACTTTTTGGTGTATTTGCTTTTTTGTTGGAGGTATATCATTGTACTTTTATATTTAATTGCTTCCCATTAGGGGGGCACCTGATATCTGGGGCAAGAAAAACTGATGTAATGGCATCGGCTGCATGTTTTATACCTCTGACGACCTGACGTCATGGAAGAAGGGACAGCAACCGATGCAGGACCCAAGACTTTGTTAATCAGGCTGACTGAGGGCTACCTGCAAGCAGATAACCCAAGTGTAATGGCTGCAACAGTTAATACACTCGAACATCTATATTTATGGTAAGTGTACACAACTGTAATTTTCCCACCCTCCATCCCCCTTGTCTCTCTCTCTCTCTCTTCCTCACTCCTTACAGGGATTTTTGGTATTTACTTTCTACTGGTGGTGTTCTTCCACCATAACCTTGCTCCCTATTTGGGGGCTTCTGACATTTGGGGCAAGAAAAACTGATGTAATGGTGTCGGCTGCCTGATTCTATACTACTGACGACCTGACATCAGTCCTGGAGCAACAGCAACCGACTCAGAGCTACTAAGCCTCTGGTATTCGGGCCGAATGAGGGCTACCCCTGCGAGGATAACCCTAGTGTGATGACTGCAACCGTGAATGCACTCTAATATCTACATTAATGGTAAGTGTACACAACTCTACTTTTGTGGTAGAAAGATTAATGGCAAGATGAAGGATTACACTGATATATAGTTATGTTTCACCTAGAACTAGTGTTATTTTGGTATGAATAATAAGCTTTCAGCAGGGAGTATTATATATGGGTGGGGAGTGGAACTTAATTTGAAAAACTGAAGATGGATTGGGGACCTAGAAAAGAAATATAATGATAGGATACGTTTGTAAAGAAATGTGACAATATTTTGTAGGTAGTGTGTGTATTCAGTAGCAGGAATTAGGACTGAGTATACATATTATTCCACAAGATACAGTAATCGGTTTATTGAAACAGAAATAGTGGCAAAGCACACTAATAAAAATGGCAAAGCACACTAATAAAACTCAGCATCACAAAAGGTGTATGACAATATTGTAGCAGGCACAGAATGTCAGAAACACAAAACAGCGAACCAAGTAAGAAAAATAGCAAATGCCTTACTAACCGAATAAGTATCAAAAATCCTCCAGAGAAAAACAGTTTAGTACCACTCAGTTGTTCAGTATGTTTGCCACAAAGACTTCATCAGAACTAAGTATTGCACATTCAAAACGCTACTAATATGCATAATCAATTAAGAATATCACATAACTAATTCAAATTCAAATTAATTAATGTATTAAGTAGTTTAATATAAAAAAATCTTAGTATAAACTTTATAAATATTGCATTTTGTTAAACAAATAGTAAAATACATTTCATACAAATAAAAACAACTTTAAAAAAACATTTTAAAGCAGTTTATGCTATTTCTGTTTGCTGTTTTCCCACCTGGTTCGCTGTTTTGTGTTTCTGACATTCTGTTCCTACCATCACATTTTCGCATACCTTTTGTGGTGCTTATTGGATGGAAATTGTATTCTGCCTGACCATGTGAATACAATCAACTTGGAACTCTCCTACTGGTTAAAAAGGGAGGAATTTATCTAATGGGTATTGTGTATGATTTATGAATTTCTAGGCAAGATAGAAATAATTTATTGTACTTGTTTGCCAGGATAGTCGGACTGGGTGGACAGGCTGCCCCTTTTCAGCAGAAGCCCAGGGAGAAAAGCTCCAGAATAAAATGAGTAAAGAGTAAAACTAAGTTAATACAGTTTAGACAATAAGCTGAAAAACATTTGAGGTCAATATAAGGAAGTCACAGTTTGATTGTTTCTTTTTACACCTGATATGAAAATAGTACACATAATAAAAATGTCATACAGTGTAACATTTGGAGACAAGAACATGAAAATAGATTGACTTATAATGCAGTTTATTACAAAGCTGTATGGCAAACTTTGATTATACACCACTGTTTTGATTTCTTCTCTTCCACCACTGTTTTGATTTCTTCTCTTCCTGTCTTAGCAGAGTTAGTTTGTGGAATAAAATGAAAGTGGACTTTAAAAACATGGTAGGAATAATAAGAGAGAAAGCAATATGAGAAAGAAGTAATAGAAATGATTTAGAAGGGTTTACAAAAGTTTAAGTATTGCAGAAGCTGAGGAATCTCGCTGAACAAACAGATGAGCAGTTGCAGAGTGCTAAACTAAAATATGGGGATATTTGGTCACTCTGCTTGAGTTTAAAAATGTTAAATTGTTTTTGATAACTCAAGTGCAACAGTGTTTAGCACAATGACTTAAGCATCAGAAAGTAGAGTTGTAGGTAAGCTTAGGGAGCTTATTTCAAGAAAAATAACTAGTGTTGCTCTATAGATTCTTCATAGATATTTTAGAAAGTTTATGAAAATGTATGTAGAGCAGAGGTCTGGGGGAAAACAAGAAAAGGCACAAATAGAATCATTTATGGAAGACTTAGTTATTCCAATGTTAGAGGAAGATGAGACTACATGGTTAGTAGCTACAGTAGGAAAGGGAGATATCAAAACAGTGATGTATAATCAATCAACTTGGAAATCACCAGGAACGGATGGTATTCCTACAGAAATTCAGAAGTTAGGAGGAAGGAGAGTGACAAAAACCTGGAAATCTTTGTTCAGTAGAATTTTAAAGGCAAGGAATTATCTGCATCTTAGGAGAAAATGGTGTTAGTATTGCCAAAAGAGGGTGTAGTGGCCCTTCAGATCCTGCTTCATATAGATCTGTTTTGATTTTAGACTATGATTATAATTTGTCTACATCTGTATTGGCTGAGAGGACAGTGAGGAGGCGAGGTAAACATTTCTAACATTAATAAGCATGATGATAATCCACGGGGAACTGAAGTTTAAAAGAACAATGGTACTGTTTGTGAGTTTTGATGGAGAGGAAACATTTAGTAGGATCTGTTGTGATTTTTAGAGTAGGACAAAGGTAGCATTTGCTTTCCTCTGGTAGAATTATAAGTATAATAAGGTTGATAGGGGGTACATGGAGAGTTGGAGGCAGGAATTCAGGTGAGAGGGCTCCTTTCTGTCAAGTTGTGTTTTTAAAGAGGAACCAGATAGAGATGTCACCTGTCCTTCTGTTTATGTTTAGAGCTGTCAGCAGCGAACATAAAGGATTCACAAATTCAGGGATAAAACTGATGTAGTAATCAAGAAAAGTTAGCTTTATTTACAGATGATGTTTTTATACTTGGCAAGTCCAAAAAGGATATTTCAGAATTGTGGAACATTTTGTGACAGTTTCAGGTCTTTATAGGTATATAAAGCTTAAATTAATTTAGCAGTATTCATACTTATGGAGACCTGGCAAAATGAAGTATTTTGGTGTATGGGTTAAAAAGGTATCTGTTACAGCAGCTAAGGCTACGTGGGAAGAGACCAAATGGAATATAATACAAATTTTAAGAAACTGGAAGCTCCTAATTATGGATATAGACAGTAAGATAAAAGCAGTGAAAAAATGTTTTAGATCCTTTATTCTTACATACAAGTCATGTATGTTTTATCAACAGGAAGAGAAGGTGTGGATGGTAATGTAGAGTTGAAGGAAATTATTTGGGTGGGGAACATGGCAAGAATTAAGTGGATAAGTTGATTCTTCCCATAGAAGAAGGAGTTTTGGGGTTACCTAATTTGAAGGGGTAGTTAAGGCTGATGTACATAACTCAAGCTTGTATATCAAAGCAGATAAGGATGGTGATACCCGGAAAGGTGGGGGGGGGGGTCAAGAGATAGAGACTAGGATTTAGATGCAAATCCTTAAGGAAAGTATTGACAAACCATATAGAATATTATATTCATAAAGTAGCAGAAAGTATTTTAAGAACTAAGCCAGTATTGGAATGGAGAAAAGAGATTTTGCCAATACGGATATTTGCAAGTAGTGTTGTAGAAAATAGGCAAGGAAAGGGCTAGAATTTCTTGAAATATTTAGCAAAAGACAAACTTTGGAGGAGCAGATAAGAGTGGAGTGAGGCTAAGCAGGTATTTGGACTGCAGGTTAGAGACTGCCTTCCTTGTCAGGGATTGATGACAGATTGTAGGAAAGCAAAAGTGTTACGGAGTACTAATTGAAAGGCCAGCCTTGGTAGAGTTTTTAGTTGTGTCCAGAACAGAAGATGCCATTAAAAAGGGATAATTAGTAGGACACATAAAATATTGCATGATAAGATATATATATAAAAACAGAGAAGATTGGAAAAGGTTGAAACAAGAGAATAGAAAGACTAATTACAAAGGAATAATATGAAAAACTCTCTAGGACTCCCACGTATGCAACAAAGTCCAGAAGATTTAAGATTTTGCATGGAAGTGTTTGCATAGGTATTTTTACACCCCAGGTAATCTTCAGATGATTTTTCCTCTGTTAGGTAGTAAATGCTAGACATGTGATCAGGATTACATGGGAAGTTGGTATAATTTTTTGTGAATATAAAGTAGTTGGTAGATTTTAAAAAATCCCTGTTGAGTATTTTGACAGAAATTTTGGTGGAACAAATGATAGGTTTTGCTGGGATAAGGATTTCCATTTCCTAGGCTCTGCAAGGCCTTTTTAAGTTTAATGCTGTTGGCAACCCCCCCAAAAAAAAGCAATTGCTAGGAAGTGTAAATATCTAAGCTAACTGTAATAGAAGCTGTGAATATTGTAAACCAGTTTAAAGAATTGAAGGAATGTTTAGAAAAAGGAAGGAACACAATGCATAGAAATACATTTGTGGTAGCAATGTATGCAAATCAAATCTCAAGAGGAAGAGTGAGATGTAAGAGAAAGAAATGGGTCAATTTGTATAATGCTGGAATGAATGAAAATTATTAAAATGAAAACATATATGTATACAAGTTTTGCTATCCCCTTGCAGTCAACATTACTTTTTTTTCTCATTACTTTCTACTCTATACTGTTTCAATTAAGTCTGTGCCTTACTATTTATGTACTTGAGTTTACAGGCACTGATTTTCCTTCAAGTGTATATTGTTAGGCGTCATTTCTTTAAATCCTGTGGAACATGTTAACTATAATTCATTCCCTGTACTTTGGTTTCTTTGTACATCTCTTACTATTGTTTTGCATTCATACCTGTGGACTACTGTGCTTCTATTGATATTTGTTGTTTGTTGATTTTTGTTGTTACATCATCTGTTCTGTTATGCTTCTATTGATGTTTGTTGTTTTTTGCTTGCATTGTTAGTGTGATTGTAACCCGGGCTGAGCTTGCAGATTGTCATTCTGTGATCAGGTTTTCCCTGAACTGGACAAGTCTGCTTCTTTATCCTTTCCATTCCATACTCTTCCTCTTTTTTTTTTTAATTTCTCCAAATCTTTTGGATTTCTAATGCCATGACGGGAATGGACCCCATTCCTAAGTCAAAGTATCATGAAATTAGTATTCACACCACCTGCAATGTGCCAAGTAATGACCTTCTGCAATTCAATTGGAGTTACATGCATCTGTTACATATCTAAAAACGATTGTAGATTTGTTTTTATAAGGCCTGTTGCTCCTACTACTACTGGAACTGTCTGGTTATCTTTCTTCCACATTGCTCTCGTTTCTGCCTGCAAATCCTAATATTTTATGACTTTGTGTCTGTACACAAGACTCTGTAGTCACTGGGTGTAGTGATTTCAATGATCAATGCTACTTTCGTCTTGTTTTCATGGACCACTATATCTGGATGTCCTTCAAGGATGCATCTGCAGTCCTAACATATGGGGTTGTCCTGCCTCAGGCAGCCCTTCGGTCGGCCGGATTCCAAAGTCTGGGTCTGGCCTCAGCTGATGTCGCACTTCACCCGACGTCATAGCTGCTGTTTATTGGGTATAAAGGCATCAGCCAACGCCATTTTCCTCAGTCTTTCTTGCCGCGCGGTGCCCGAAGCAGAAGCTGTTCGCAAGTGCCGGTCGGTCAGATCCAGAGATTCCTACTACCGAAGACTTCTAAAAAGCTAAGTACCCCGTTGGGGACTCTTTCTTGCCTCAGCCGATGTCAGACAAAGTAAATAATTGTTTAACTTGTGGGAAACAAATACCTCATAAGGATTTCCACTCTTACTGCCTTCCTTGCTTAGGCCCAGACCACGACGTATCAGCTTGTCTAGCCTGTGCTTCCTTCAACCGACGGACACTTAGACGTCGGTCGGAGTTTGCAGAGGAGTTTTTTGGTCCCGCTTTTGCATACAAAATGCCGTCGGAGACTCCGACTACTCAATTAGCTAAAAAGCGCAAGGAAAAGGACCGACACTCGCGGTCCGCGGTTTCGGCTGAAACCACGGTTAGGCCAACCGCGAGTGTCTTGGTTTCGGCTGAAACCGAGCCCCCGGTTCTTCCTTCGGCCGAAAGCATGCCTCCGATAGCCGAGGCCTCACAGAGCATGGCTGAATCTGCTACTGAATTTACTGCTACAGAAGCAGGCACCCAGGATTTGTCAGACACTATTCCTTTAGACATATCTACCCCTGCACGTGGGGCTGCTAGACCCCCTGCTTCTATGTCTATCAAGGCTTTTGCCAGGGCTAAAGCAGCTAAATCTTCTAAGGCCTTACCTGCTAAAACTCCTTCACATAGGCCTACCTCTAGTTCCCAAATGCTCAGCCTGGCTGAGGATCTCATTTCTTTGATCAGGGGATCCCAACCTCACCCAGACAGGGCCTCTCAGCCCCCTCCAGACAAGAGGCCTAGGACTGAACCCCCGGAACCTGTCTCTACAGATTATTCCTCGGATGACTCATACATTTCAGACCCTCACGAAGGCCCATATTCTCCTTATAAGGATTCTGATGCAGAAGACTCCATTCCTTCTGCTTCTCCTCCTGAAGAATTTTCCTTTGGGGAAACCTTGCATGCTATGAGGGAACACTTCCAATGGCAGGGCCAGGATTTTTCAGATTCAAGGAAAAGGCTAAGGACCTTTTTACACTTACCACAGCATAGGCCTTTAGCCATTCCGCCAGTGCTAACAGTTGTTGATGATGCATATAATGATGCCTGTACTGCCCCTGATTCTCTTCCTCTGGCCCCTACCAAGCCAGACAGATATTACAGGGTCCCGGACACACATTACCATTTGTATAAGGCTCCTGTTGCAGACCCTGAAACCATTTCACAGGGCCCTAAAGGTGTGGCAGCTGCCTCTGCCAAAAACCCTCTTCCCTCTGAAAGGGAATCTAGAGCATTAGAGAGATGGGATAAAAAGGTTTATACTTCTGCTACTCTTTCGGCCAGGGCCTTGAACTGTCAATTTCACATGATTCAGTACCAGGAATTTTTGTTAGACCAGATACACAAAAAACTGTCTTCTCCTGAACCTTTAGACCGCAAATCCCTTCAGGATTTGGTACATAACTCTCAGCAGGTCAGTAACCATTTCTTAAAATGTGGTTATGATGCACTGGAGGCTTCCTTTAGATCAGCTATGACTGGAACAGTGATTCGAAGGCATGCCTGGTTAAAAGAACAATCCTTACCAGACCATGTTAAGTCAAAACTCCTAGATGCTCCCATGGAGAAACAAAGTTTGTTTGGCTCCCCTGCACAGGAGGTTCTAAAGAAGGTGGAAGAAAAAGCAAAATCTGTCCAAACAGTCAAGGATTTCTTACAGGTCCAACCTCCGAGGTTTAGCAGAAATTGGCCTTCGAAGAATTGGTCCTTTCCAGACAACTCCAGAGCGCAGAGAGGCAGAAATAGACGCCCCAGAGGCAGAGGTCAATCTAGGGGTGCCTACAGGGGACGTCAGTGGCAACCTACCAACCAGAGAAATACTGCCACAGATTCAACTACAACCACTTCCACAGGGCAGACACAATGACTTGGCTCTAATTCCGCCTACCAGGGAACAACTCGAAGCACCCTTGGGCAGAAAGCTAGCCTTATTTTCCGACAACTGGCATTACATTACAGGAGACAAATGGACTTTACAAACAATAGACAAGGGCTACAGGTTTCACTTCCACACACTACCAAAAAAGAGAGGAATGCCAAACCTACCACCAAGCCAAAAAACAGACGCTCTAAGACAAGTCAACAACTTACTAAGGATGAGAGCTATAGAAGAGGTGCCACTTATGGAACAAGGCCAAGGATTTTACTCCAGGCTTTTCCTTGTACCAAGAAAAGAAAATCAATGGAGACCTATTCTAGACCTGTCCGCACTGAACACATACCTCATTGTTCCAAAATTCAAAATGCTGACCCTCCAGCAGCTTCTTCCCATGCTGGGCAAGGAGTCTTGGCTGGTGACTCTAGATCTCAAGGAGGCATACCTGCACGTCCCTATACGACCAGATTGCAGAAGACACCTCAGATTTCTTGCAGGATCAGAGCATTATCAATTCTCAGCATTGCCTTTTGGCTTATCTACTGCGCCCAGAGTATTCACGTAATGCCTGTAATCAGTAATTGCTCATTGCAGGCTTCAGGGAATTCAAATTTACCCATACCTGGACGACTGCCTAATACAAGCGGACAACAAGGCAAAATTAACAAAAGATTTGGAAAATGTCATACAACTGTTGCAAGCCTTGGGATACACAGTCAACATGCAAAAGTCAAGACTAGTACCATCCCAAAGGATAACATTCTTGGGTGCAGAACTGGATACATCAACTCAGATGGCTTTTCTCACAGAAGAAAAACAAAAGCAACTACCAGCCTACTTCATGACATTAACAACACAAACTCGACTTACTGCAAGGAAAGTCCTGCAAGCCCTGGGCTACATGGCATTATGCATAATATTGGTTCCACATGCCAGGCTGCATATGAGAAAGCTACAATGGTGGTCATCTGCTGATAAGGACCGACAATACCACAGTCATGTGGTACATCAACAAACAGGGAGGCACACATTCATATCCTCTATGCCGGATGGCAATGGACCTGTGGAATGTGGCCCTGAATCTGAACATTCAACTTCAAGCCAGATTTGTACCAGGAAAAGAAAATTCTCTAGCAGACACCTTAAACAGAACTACCACGGATGCTCACGAATGGATGCTGCATCCAGATATCTTCAAAGCCATAACAAAGAAATGGGGACTACCAGAGATAGACCTGTTCGCCTCCCCACACAACCACCAATTGAAGAAATTCTGCACAAGAGCATACCACCCACTTGCTTGGAGGGTGGACTCCCTTTCCTTCAGCTGTAAAAACCTGACAGCATATGCATTTCCACCTCTGCCCTTGATGTACAAAGTTCTACTGAAGATCAGAGAGGATCAGCCAAGGGGTAATCCTGATGGCTCCAGACTGGCCGAGGCAACATTGATACCCGCTACTGAGAAGCATGTCTCGGACACACGCATGGCCTCTACCTCTATGTCCCTTACTTCTAACACAGGACAACTACAAGATCCTACATCCAAACTTGAAAACACTGCAGCTAGCTGCTTGGAATATTGCGTAAAACAAAATAACCCAGGTTTATCCCAGAGGGTTAAGGACATTATCCTGGAGGCACGCAGACCTTCCACAAGGAAGACTTATTCAGCCAAGTGGAAAAGATACCTCATTTGGAGTGCAGCAAAGGGAGAAAATGTCTCATTGGCAAACATAGCACACATCCTGGAATATTTAGCAGAACTGTTCCACAATGGCCTGTCTTACTCCTCCATTAAGATTCATGCATCAGCAATTTCAGCAGAATACAACATGGATCCTCCTGTCTTTTCTCATCCTCTACTCAGGCAGTTCTTGAGAGGAATCAAAAATGTAAAACCTCCAAGGAAACCACCTTTACCTACATGGGATCTCAACTTTGTGCTGGAAAAGTTAACACTTCCCCCTTTTGAACCAGCAGCAACAGCAGAATTACAGTTCTTGTCTTGGAAAACTGCTTTCCTGCTAGCAATCACTTCAGCAAGAAGGGTATCTGAGTTACAGGCATTAATGGCAGTACAACCCTTCCTTATCTTCCATCAGGACAGAGTCTCTCTGAGAACTAACCCTACCTTTATGCCAAAAGTGGTCTCCAGAGTATCATTGAACCAAGCGATTCATTTACCTACATTCTTCCCCAACCCACAGTACAGGGGGGAAAGACTGCTACATACCTTGGATGTGCACAGACAATTACGCTATTATCTGGACAGAACTAAGACCAGCAGAAAAACTGACCAGCTTCTGGTAGCATATGCAACAGGAATGCAAGGAAAAGCAATTTCAAAACAGACAATCTCAAAATGGATAGGAAATTGCATTCGATTTTGCTACTCTTTTCATGGAAAGACAACTCCTGAAAATATCAGACCTCATTCCACAAGAGCTACAGCCACCACTACAGCTTTCCTACGAGCAGTGGCTACCAAAGACATTTCAGAAGCTGCTACTTGGAGCTCCGTGCATACTTTTGCCAAGCATTATAATCTACCCTTATATTCCAGATCCCGAGCAGGTTTTGCAACTGCTGTTTTGCAAGGGATCTTAACTACACCATCTTTATCTTAGTGCCTCCTCCCCCAGTTTGGCTATGGTATTCTACCCATATGTTAGGACTGCAGATGCATCCTTGAAGGACATAGTACAGTTTTGTACCTACCATAAATGTAGATGTCCGATAGGTATGCATCTGCAGTCAGGATTACCCACCCTCCTTCCCCTCTGTGGTATTCCTAGGGTATTTACCCCTCTTTTAGCTAGCTGGGGGAATCTATCATAGTGTATTTGTTTGTATATATGTATATATATATATATTTTTATATTGTTTGCTCTCTACTGTTTGGAATTATTTGCATTTATCCAAATTTAGCCTTCCTAGAGGGCACCTGGCATCTGGGGTAAGAAACACTGAGGAAAATGGCGTCGGCTGATGCCTTTATACCCAATAAACAGCAGCTATGACGTCGGGTGAAGTGCGACATCAGCCGAGGCCAGACCCAGACTTTGGAATCCGGCCGACCGAAGGGCTGCCTGAGGCAGGACAACCCCATATGTTAGGACTGCAGATGCATACCTATCGGACATCTACATTTATGGTAGGTACAAAACTGTACTTTTTCTTGCATCTATATTTTGAACTGTTGGTAATGGGTGATCCCATGTGAAGTAGACTTCATCATTTTCTTTGATGCGTTGTTGCTCATGTTTCCAGTGTTTTTCATCTACTTCAGTATTATATTGTTTGTACAACACTCAGTGCAACAGTCTTGCCACATTATTATGCCTTTCAGTATACAGTCCTTCTGCCATTAGTATGTCACAACCAGCAGTTAGGTGTGCAACTGTTTCCAATTCTATTTTACAAAACCTACCTTTGTCGGTTTCTCGCACATGTTCAATGGACTTTGTGAACCAACGTGTACGTATTGATCCTGATCAACAGGAGGTTGTTCATAGGTTCGTAGGTGTGTACTAGGCTAATAGCCCTGGGGTCTTTACAAACCTAGCCATAGGATTACCCAGGCATAGTGCCACCCAGGAGTTTTCTGTACTTGGCTCTATATTTATGCATTTTCCATATTTCTTGTCTTCTCATCTGATCCTTCACCTTATATTATTTCTTTTCTTTTTTTTTGGCAAATTCAGTTGCTGCCTGATTTTTATCTACTTCTGGTTTGATTTCCATTCCCGCTTGATGCCGATATGCTTCTGCTAGACTAAGAAGAGAAGTCATCTTCGATTTATTTTTGTTTCTTGTCTAATCTGTCCAACACCTTTTGTCAGTCACCCCAAAACTGTAAGTTAGGACAGGAATAGCAAACTGGTTTATAGCTTAAACTTCGTTCCTAGATGTCATTGCTGTTTTCAGGATTAATTTAAGTCTTTTAAAATGCTCCTTACGGAGTTTCTTCGCATTTATTCATGTTTTATTGCTGATTCTTCATCAGTTCCTAAATATTTATACACTCGCTCTTGCTCAAGTTCTTTTATATCACATTCTTATCCCAGACTGATGTTTTCTTGGTGTTGCACCTTTTGTGCTTTAAAGGTTGCGTTTGCACATTTATCAAGTCCAAATGACATTGTAATATCATCTGAAAATGCTTTCAGTTCCTCATCTGATGAGCTGTACAGTTTTAAATCATCAACAAAGAAAAGATGAGAAGTCTTTGCACTTCGTTGTTTTTTTGGGAGCCAAATTATAGCCATGACCTAATATGTTAAGCAGACAGCTTAATGAGTTAAGGGCAAGGCAAAAGAGCAGCGGTGACAGAGAGTCACCCTGGAATATCCCCCCATTGGATTTTTATCCCTGGAATAATAATGTGTCCTTAACTGCAAAGTGGTTTGTCACTGTTTTATGGTCGCTGTGATGTAATTTATCAGTGTAGGTTGTATCTTATAAATTTTTAAGTATTCTTTTTTTTTTTTTTTTTTTTTTAATCCATGAATGTGAGATACTGTCATATGCTTTTTTTGTAGTTTATCCATACCATACTTAGATTCTTCCCCTTCCCCTTTTCACAGTTCTCCACAACAAACAATTCTGTTATTAATTGTGCTGCACAGTAATATATTCTATTTACTTCTGTTATATTGTATGAATCTCTATGGACAGTCCTAATTACTGTGTTCATTTGTTTTACCAGACTTCTAACCTTTTGAGTTTTATTGACCCTCTGCAGTCTATTTCTTTAATTGATATTAATATGTCTATCTGCCCTCTCTATTCGATGATGGTAGAGATGCCAGAAATGTTGCTGATTGTTCCTTTCTGGCCAAGGCAACACTGGTTTTATATGGGACTAGAGATGGCAAGGGAAATGTCACTGGTACTGCAGTAGCAGGTGGGTCTCCTCACACAGCTCAGCGGATCCTTGGTACAACCAGACCTAGCCACACTTAGATGTTACGTAGTCCTGTCTCGCTTACATTCTTACCCGTGGGTTCAGAGCCGAATATCGGCTCTGACTCTGCCGACTTTTCTAGCTCGAAGTCTTTTATTGGCTGGGCTAAGCAGGTATCCCATGGTGCACTGCTCCATATCCCCAGATCTCATTTGCCGCTCATGTAACTCAGACGTGGTCTCGCTTGGCTGTGGCTAAGTACCTGTTTTTCTTGTCTTAAAGAAAAGTTTTTGGGTTCATAATCAAAAGCTGTTTTCATAGCTATTGTCTAGTGTTATTGGGATTGTGTTTGCGTGCTTGTTTGTGTGGTATCCCGCTGACTGTTCCCTTGGGCTAGGCCCATTTCAGTTAGAGGGCCTAGGCCTTCTCCTATTGCTTTGTGTGTGTGTATGGTCTAAACCGTTTAATTTAGAGGTTTGGGCTATTCCCTTCTTTGTGGTCATAAACCGGGTTGTTTTGAGGTTTTTGGCTTGCTTCTCTAGTGCATGTGCGTTTGGTCACTGCTAATTGTTGGTTCCCGCGTTTTGTGATGTGAGCATCTGTGAGTCCTGTCAGTCTGGTTTTTTGCTGTAGTGTGAAAATGTCCAAAGATTCCAAGGAGCACAAACCTTCAGGTTTCAAAAAGTGCTCTAAATGTGGATACAAAATGTCCATCACCAATGGGCATTCATTTGTGTCTATTGCCTGGGAGCTATTCATCTGCAGGAGTCCTGCAGTTTTTGTCATGCGTTCAGACCTAGAGTTCTCCAAGAGAGAAAGAATAAGCTGATTTTAAAGGGACTCTTGAAACCCTCTTTTGAAGAGGCTATGGATTTGCCTCCCAGCGGTAAGTCAAAATCTGGCAAGTCTAAAAAGAGATCTCCGGCTCCGTCTGCTTCATCGGAGCCTCCGGAGAAAGTTTCTAAAATTGCATCGACCTCCTCGGCTCCACTGTCCTTGGGGCCGCAGGAAGTGTTGGTGTTGGCAGAACCGGCATTGGCTCCAATTATATTGGAACCTATTAGGAGCCGATCGCCCAGTCTCAGACTAGTTTCTCCTGAGAGGAGATCTAGATCTCCCTCCCTGTCCTCCAAATCCTCCAGGACCCTTTTGGATGTGGATGTTGATAGGGTGGTCCAGAGGGTCCTACAGTCACCGGTTTTGGCAAAATTATTTTCGGCTCTGGAGCCTATCCCGACTCCATCTTCGATCATTTCTTCTCCGAGCACATCTCTGTCTTCGGAGCCGGAGTGTCGTGTGATGTTCCTAGGTCGGTTCCGATGGCCCCTTTGGCTCCATCGGTACCAACATCGGCTCCGACCCCGTCGGCTCCATCCTCGGGGTTTGGGACTCGGGATTTTTCGGTCGGGCCCGAGGGGGAGATCTCGGGGCTTTTTTTTTCGGTTCTGGGTCTCCCTCTCGGCGGCTCGGCTCAGGGAACTCCGACCCCAGTCATGGCTTTGAAGGCTGGTCGCTCCTCGGACTCGGGAGGGAGGGGGCCTGCCTTTGAGGCTATGCGGACCGCGCTGGCCAGATCGTCAGCTACATCAGGCGGGTCGGTCACTCTATCCCACACCACTCCGGTGAGAGCTTCTGATCACCGCCTATCCATGGACAGAGGAGCACCAGGGCCTAGGGATACCCCCACAAGTGGTGCCCAAGTTTCTGAGGGCCCCTCAGAGTTTGTGTCTGAGGAGCCCCCTAGAAAGAACACGTGCAAGAGGAAGCACATAGACTCCCAGGATGAGTCCCTCACCTCTGATACTGACCTCGAGGAATCGGAAGGGTCCCCTAAGTCATCCTCTGATGATGTTTCCTTCTCCGACATTCTGGAGATACTGAAACAAAGAGGCGACTGGCCGTCCAAAGCCCCTTCCGAGGAGGAGTCAGTATTCCTTAAGGCTTTTGGTGCTCAGCCCTCTGCCTCCTGGGTGTCTCCACCCTTTGACGAGCTCCTTGATCTGATATGTTGAAGAGTGTGGGAAAACCCTGATTCCATGGAGCCCGTGCCCAGGCGTCCCAACAAGTTTCTTTCTGCCCCCCAGGGCAAAGAGTTTCTGTCTAAAGGAGTCCCTGTTGATGCCACGGTGGTGGTGGCAGCCACTCAGAAGGAAGTAGCAGGGTCTTCTTCCTCCGTCCATCCTCCTAACAAGGAGTCTAGGACCATGGACCGGTACGGGAAGCATACCCTCTCGTCAGCAACCTTTACCTTATGGTCACTGAATTACCTGTCTCACTTCACTCGGCTCCAGAGAGATCTCCTCAAAGAGTTAGGAGATACTCTTGCGGGTAACGTTCCTGAGGCGGTGGCCCAGACGGTTAACGCCCAGGTCTCTACTCTCAATTCCATTGTCAACTCATCCATGCGGCTCATTTCGTATGCAGCCGAGGGAGTGAGTAGGGCAGCAAGCTCAGGGGTCGCCCTTAGAAGGCAAGCCTTGCTCCGCCTGTGTCACTTTGCGGAGGCCTTCAAGTCTTCCTTCACTGACGCCCCCTTTGATGGTTCATCTTTTTTCGGGACCAAAGTGAAAGACACCCTCACCAGATGCAGGCAAGAGGGAATGACCCTGTCTGCCGTAGGGGTCCGTTTTTCCCTTCCCTCTAGGCCTTATCCCAAGGCCCAGCGGGGGGGGGGGGGATGTTGTTCAAAAAAATCAGAGTTTTTTTCCTGCCGCACAAGGTGAGCCCCCCTCCAGAGGCAGAGGAGGGGGGGGTTACTCAGGGAGACGCTGCCCTAGAGGCAGAGGGGGCCCCCGCAATTCGGGAGACCGTGATTCCTTTTGTGGCTCTCCCTACTCTCGTTCCTGAGGGAGTGCCCGGCTGTCCTTATCCGGAGCCAGTCGGGGGTCGAATTTCATTGTATCCAGAAGCCTGGGAAAGCATCACCCAGGACCGATGGGTATTACGGATAATTTCTGGAGGTTATCTCATTCCGTTTACATCAGACCCCCTTCATTCAGAAAAATCCCAGACATTCCACCCAGTCAAAGGGATCAAGCAGCCTCAGAGGTTTCAAAGCTGCTAGGAAAAGGAGCCATCCAGTGTGTCCCCTCAGACCAAATCGGATTAGGGACTTACTCAAGATTCTTTTTGGTGCCGAAAAGAACAGGGGACCTGAGACCCATATTAGATCTCAGCCAACTGAACAACTATGTACAGAAGTCCAAGTTCCGTATGGTCACACTACAATCGATTCTCCCATTGTTGGGAGAGGAGGTATGGATGTGCTCCATCGACCTCAAGGATGCTTACTACCATGTGAAAATGGACAGGGCATCCAGGAGTCACCTACGCTTCCGGCTGGGAGCCAGTCATTTCCAGTTTCGAGCGCTGCCCTTTGGTCTCACCACAGCTCCCAGGGTATTCACCAAGTGTATGGCGGTGGTGAAGGCTCACTTGAGACGTCAGGGATTCCAAGTGTTTCTGTATCTGGACGACTGGCTCCTTACCGCCCCCACCAGGCATCAACTAGTTCAAACCAGGGACACTACCATCACTCTCTGTCACCAGTTGGGTATAACAATAAATTGGGAAAAATCTGCTTTATTGCCCTCGCAGCGTGTCACCTTTATAGGAGCAGAATTAGACACCATTCGAATGCAAGCGTTTTTACCGCAGGAGAGGATCAGAGTCTTACAACAACAGATACACATGCTGATGCTCCTGAGGAAAGCGAAGGCAAGATGGGTTCTCCAACTCCTAGGGACCATGGCAGCAACTATCATGTTGGTCTCTCTAGCGACATTGCACATGAGAATTCTCCAATGGCTCCTCTTTGTTCAATGGTCTCTCCAAAGCTTTCCACTTTCTCATCCCATTTCGCTCACGGACAGATGCAAGCAGGACCTCGGTTGCTGGCTTTGCACCAACAACTTGGACGGGAGAAGGCCCTTCGTTCCACCCATCCCGGTTGCCACGGTGACCACGGACGCCTCCCAGATGGGGGGGGGTGGCATTATCTTGGCAGGACAGTCCAAGGCACGTGGCAAGAACACGAGATACATCTGCATATAAACGTCTTAGAGATGACAGCAGTGCTATTCGCATCGCAGGCACTTCAGACTGTTCTACCTCTAGGGACAATTGCAATACACTCCGACAACATGTCAGTAGTGTGGTATCTAAACAAGCAAGGGGGAACCAGGTCTTACCCTCTGTGCAAAGAGGCCATGCGAGTGTGGCAGTGGGCAGTAACTTCTCAACGGTTTCTGGTGGCAAAGCACATTCTGGGGAAGTCAAACGTGATTGCGGACAGGCTAAGCAGAGCTATTCTGATGCCTTACGAGTGGTCCCTGAATCGCCTGGTTGCAGAGCAAACCTTCAGCAAATGGTGTCAGCCTTGCTGCAACCTTTTTGCCAGCCCCCTCAATGCAAAATGCAGCAGCTACTTCACGCTGATCCCCCTACAGGGGGAGTCACCCAGGGATGCTCTGGTTCACGATTGGCCCGCTGGTCTGCTTTATGCTTTCCCTCCGTTTCCTTTGCTGTCAAAGGTGATTCAGAAAGCGCAATCCTTGTGAAGCGGAATGATTCTGATTGCTCCACACCGGCCTCGCCAAGTCTGGTTCCCTTTTCTTTAGCAATACATTGTAGACACTGTTTGGATTCTGGACCCTCAACCAGACTTACTGACACACATGCCGGGACAGTTCCACCCCTCCCTGATGACCCTCCGGTTGACAGCCTGGCCACTCCACTTCCATCGTTGGTTAGACTTCATAAATTCTCTCCAGAAGTGGTTCATATATTATCGTCCTCTCATAAGTCATCTACTAGAAAGATTTATTCTAGTAAATGGAAGAGGTTTTCTATCTGGGTGCATACCCGAGGCATTGATCCTTACACAGCTCCACTCGCTTCAGTCTTGGAGTTTTGTCTATGCTCTTCCATCAGGGTTCCGCATCTGCTACCATCAAAGTTCAATTGGCAGCAATCTCTAATTTTCATGTCGCTAATGAGCCTAGTGTCATGGTTCATAGATTATGCAAGGCTTTCCTGAAGGGTACTCTGTTGCTCCGTCCCCCGGTTTCCGAACCAAGCATGCCCTGGGATCTCAATTTTGTTCTACAAGCCCTTAGTTTTCCACCTTTCGAGCCTGCAGCTACCTGTGAATTGAAATTCTTGACCTGGAAAACAGCCTTCTTAACAGCAATCACTTCAGCAAGGCGAGTTTCAGAAATTCAAGCCCTCTCCATCAAACCTCCATACTTAATCTTCCATAAGGACAGGGTCTCTCTTAGACCAAACCCTTCGTTCCTTCGTAAAGTGGCTTCCGTGTCTAATTTCAATCAATCCATTGAGTTGCGTGTGTTCTTTCCTCACTTTTCAAACAAGGCAGAATTTAGATTTCATCAATTGGATGTACACAAACAATTACGCTTCTATCTGCACCGAACAAAAGATATCCGGAAGTCTGATCAACTTTTTGTTTCCTTTTCGGAAAACAGAATGGGGTCCCCGGTCTCCAAGGTCACCCTATCCAGTTGGATATCTAGTTGTATCTCTTTCGTCTACCACGCAGGAGGAAACGATCTGCCATTTCCGGTCAAGGCTCACTCTACTTGGGCTGTTTCTACATCTACAGCCTCTCAGGCCAGATTGTCAATGGATGCTGTATGTGCTGCAGCTACTTGGGCTTCTCCTCACACATTTGTTTCTCATTACAAATTGGAAGTGGTTTCAAGGGGCAGGTCGTCCTTTGGCTCCACAGTTCTCAGGAGTATTTTCCTATGAGCCACCCAGGATGTAGGTGCTAGGGACGCTGTCCCACGGGTAAGCATGTAGGCGAGATAGGACTACATAACATCAAGAAGTTATGTACTCACCATAATGTTCGATGTATGTAGTCCATCTCGCCTCACATTCTTACTTACCCTCCCACCTTCCCCCTTCCTGGAGGATTTGGAGGTTAGGTTGTTCATCTGCAGAGTTCCCTTACTTGGCTTATTCTTTTACCTGGATGTTGTGTATGCATGGGGTACGAATGAGTTTTCGCAGCAAACTAGATCTGGGGATATGGAGCAGTGCACCATGGGATACCTGCTTAGCCCAGCCAATTAAAGACTTCGAGCTAGAAAAGTCGGCCGAGTCGGAGCCAATATTCGGCTCTGAACCCACAGGTAAGGCTCTGAACCCACAGGTAAGAATGTGAGGCGAGATGGACTACATACATCGAACGTTATGGTGAGTACATAACTTCTTGTTTAGCTGCTTGGAAGATTTAATCTTGCTGCTCTTTGGCACATTTATTCTAAGAACTTGTTAAAATCATGAAGGAAGCTAGGAGAGGTAGTACTTGACATCATGTTTAGCTAAATGGAAAGCAGAGCCTGGTTTTGCCGTATCTACCTGAGCTCTTTTCTCTAGAGTTACAGTATGTATCTCTAAGTGCAGTTTTCCAGTATTTCTGCCTGTCTACGTATAGACCCAGTGTCTAGCTTGCAGGCTTCCAATCAAACAATTTCTGAATGGCATCGTCCATCTCAGGCCACTAAGGAAAAGAGTGTCCCAAACTCGGGACTTAAATGTTGTCCTGGAGAAATTATCTTTATTACCTTTTGAATCTGCAGCTATTGCACGTTTGTAATTTCTGTCATGGAAGTTTGTTATCCTAGTAGCAATTAGTTTAGAGAGAGGAATTTCAGAACCCTAAGAAGTTAACTGTACGGAAACTGTGTTGTTCTTCCTTAAGGGTAAGAATGACCATGTGGACTAAACCCTTCTTTCATACCGGAAAAAAATATATGGCAGAAGTCTCTTTGAACATAGCCTAAGATCAATGTTGAAAGAAATGTACACTTCTTGGATGGACACAGACAATTAACATCTTGAACAAACATCCTAAATGGCTCTTAATGCAAGTAACAGTAGGGGGTTCTACCAGGATTTTCATAGCAAATGGGTACATCCCTCTTCCATTCCTAGTTTATTTAATTACAGTTTAACTGAGTAGGAGAAAGTGTAGTTAGGCAGCATAGGATAGTGGTTTGTAGGATGACGGTTATCAAGAAAAGGAGGAGGAGTGTGAGGGCAGCACCAAGGATCAAATGGTGGAAATTGAAAAAGGGTAATTGTGAGGTGGGGTTCAGGGATGAGTTAAGGCAGGCACTGGGTGGCAGTGAAGTTATCAAATAGCTGGGTAACTACAGCAGAGCTAGTAAGGGAGACGGCTAGAAAGGTGCTTGGTATCACATCTGGACAGAGGAAGGACGACAAGGAGACATGGTGGTGGAATGAGGAAGTACAGGAGAGTATACAGAGAAAGAGGTTGGCAAAGAAGAAGTGGGATTGTCAGAGAGATGAAGAAAGTAGACAGGAGTATAAGGAGATGAGGTGCATGGCAAAGAGAGGTGGCGAAGGCTAAGGATAAGGCATATGAAGAGTTGTATGAAAGGTTGGACACTAAGGAGGAAGAAAAGGACCTGTACCGATTGGCTAGACAGAGAGACCGAGCTAGGAAAGATGTGCAGCAGGTAAAGGTGATAAAGGATAATGAGGAAAACATACTCACAAGCGAGGAGAGTGTGTTGAGGAGATGGAAAGAGTACTTTGAGGGGTTGATGAATGAAGAGAATGAGAGGGAGAGAAGGTTGGATGATGTAGGGATAGTGAATCATGAAGTACAATGGATTAGCAAGGAGGAAGTAAGGATAGCTATGAAGAGAATGAAGAATGGAAAGGCTGTTGGCCCAGATGACATACCTGTGGAAGCATGGAGGTGTTTAGGTGAAATGGCAGTGGAGTTTTTAACCAGATTGTTTAATGAAATCTTGGAAAGTGAGAGGATGCCTGAGGAATGGAAAAAAAGTGTTTTGGTACCGTTTTTTTAAGAATAAGGGTGATGTGCAGAGCTGTAGTAACTACAGAGGGATTAAATTGATCAGTCACAGCATGAAGTTATGGGAAAGAGTAGTGGAAGCAAGGTTAAGAAGGGGCGTGATGATTAGTGATCAGCATTATGGTTTCATGTCAGGAAAGAGCACTACAGATGCTATCTTTGCTCTGAGAGTGTTGATGGAGAAGTACAGAGAATGTCGGAAGGAGTTGCATTGTGTTTTTGTAGACTTAGAGAAAGCATATGACAGGGTGCCTAGAGAGGAGTTGTGATATTGTACGAGGAAGTCAGGAGTGTCAGAAAAGTATGTAAGAGTGGTACAGGATATGTACGAGAGTAGTGTGACAGAGGTGAGGTCTGCGGTGGGAGTGCGGATGCGTTTAAGGTGGAGGTGGGGTTACATTAAGGATCAGCTCTGAGCCCTTTCTTATTTGCAATGATGATGGACAGGTTGACAGACGAGATCAGACAGGCGTCCCCGTGGACTATGATGTTTGCAGATGACATTGTGATCTGTAGTGAGAGTAGGGAACAGGTGGAGGAGACCCTGGAGAGATGGAGATATGCTCTAGAGAGAAGAGGAATGAAGGTCAGCAGGACTAAGACAGAATATATGTGTGTGAATGAGTGGGAGGATAGAGGAATGGTGAGGATGCAAGGAGTAGAGGTGGCGAAGGTGGATGAGTTTAAATACTTGGGGTCAATAGTTCAGAGTAACGGTGAGTGTGGAAGAGAGGTGAAGAAGAGAGTACTGTAATATTCACAGTGTAATACTCAAATGTCTCTTTCTGTGCAAGGATCAATGCAATGTCTTAACCAAGTACATGTGCAATACTAGTCTCATACATGTAAGTGTTCAGTACGAAAAGTGTTAAAATGTGTTCTAATTATGTGCAATATTAGTCTATCTACCTGCATGTCTGTGATGTAATAGCGAGGCCTTACATGTGCAAATGTCTGTGAAAATAGTCTATATGTTGTCTGCACATTGCGTGTTCATTCAGTTTTTGCACCTGTTCCCTACTCTCACTACAGATTTCTGAATGACAGTAAAGTTTACTTTGACTTTTGACATATCTCAAGCTCACCACTACTCCTATTTTATCTACCTATCTCAACCTTCCTACAATTTCATCATATTCCTTCCTTCTTGTACTTCACCTCAATATTGCCTTAGCTGTCACTATTTAGAACAGGTAACACTAGCATGGCAGCTTTCAGCCATATTCTTGTTCATATACCATACATGTCTCATAAATATTTACCACCAATACCTTGATATTGATCTACTGATCAGTCATTTATCTATGATGGGACAGGCTATTTCATGCTACTTTGTTTGCTTGGCTTTTTTTTTTTTTCTCCACTTAAACAATAAAAATTGAAGGGGCAATTATGTATAAACTATTTACTGCCTATATTTACCAAAGTTAGGTAGTCTTTATTGTTATCAATTTCTTGTATTGTTTGCAATGTGTTTTTGTAATGGAGCTTTTCTCTCTGGGCCTCCTCTGAAAAAGGGCAACTGGCCCATTCGGTCATCCTCGATAAACAAATGTAAAATAAATAAATGTCTCTCTAATTGTAATTTAGTGTCTACAAATATAATAGAATAGTATTCTTTGCCTTTGTAAATACCAGTGTTGATCGTTGTAAACATTTGTTTGTATAAGCCTGTGTACCAATGTTGATGTTGTGTGTGCAGTGTTACTTGTTTATGCCTATGGGCCTGGGTCATGGCTGAAAATAGTTTTTTTGAATCACTTCACTTACTGGTTGCAGTGGTGGTGCTGCGGTAGCGTTGTCGCCTCACAGTAAGATGTCCTGTTCAATTCTCAGCTAAAGTGTCTTCTGTGTGGAGATATGCGTGAATGGGCATACCTTCGATGAAGGTTTACGTCAGGGTTGGCAACTCGGTATGTAAAAATCTACTGCCAGTCATTAGCGGACCGGAGTTCCGCTGTGGCGACCCCTAACCGGGAAAAGCCGAAAGATACAACAACAACAACTTCACTTACTGGTTTAACAAATGAATAAAGTATTTTTTTTACTTTATTTTTTATGTACCAAGGAAAATTAAGAATAACTGACTAGTTTCCTCTCACCTTTGGTGAGATACAAGACAGGTTACCAGTGTCTAAACAAATCATTTCCAAATGGTTTGCTCACTAGCATTAATTTCTGTCAGAAGCACCATGGAAGATTCTGCCTGGTTCGTACAGAGCATACTTTTTTAAGGGGACAGCACTACTACAGCTTTTCTAGGGGGAGTAAGTGTGCAGGGCTTACTGGAAGCAGCTCCCTCACGTGCATTCCACAAACACTTAGCTGTGCAAGCTAGACCTGATGTCTGAGGCTAGAGCTGAGTTTACATAGACTGTTCTTTGAAGCATTCTTCAGCTTCCCAACACACAAGTTATAGTGCAGTCATGTAGGGAATGTAATGTTAATAGAGCTTTCCCTCCCTCTAATTGCATGTTTGCTAGGGGGTTGTTCCAGGCTTGAACTGGGTACTTGTGAACCTTTTACCCTCCATTCCTTCTTTTCCCTCTTCTTCCAAACCCACCTTGTGCTGTCCAGGCTACCTGTGAGGCATGTAGTTTTGATTTGAAGGACCAGTCCTGCCAGGGCATATGGATAGAAGAAGACTCCTCTTTCAGGGACACCTTTAGTTACAGCCTGTTGTGGAAGCAAGAAAGAACAAAATATGGTGTGGGTGACTGCCTTTATACCAGGATATGGCAACTTCCAAGAGAGGGTGGCATGTACCCAGAATGGAGGGGGCATACTTAGCTCTCAGAATTGGCCAGACATTCAGCTGAGCCTATAGCAGAGATCCCATGCTTAATGACTTCAGCAGTGAATGCAGTAGAATGTCTAATATTATAGTGAGCTGCTTACTGAATTATACTGTTAAGGTGAACCCACTTAACCTGTCAAGTTTGATGTTTAACGGTTCTTTTTATATTAGATATAATTTTTTTTTTAAATAGGATGATGTGGTGAGCATCTTGTGCAGCTGTGCATCCCACCTCATTTTGGCTTGATTGTACAACTAGGAGTCTTAAATAACGCACAGTAATGAGCAAGTAAGAGCAGTTGGCATTACAGCAGCTTTTCTGCCCAGCTGAAACAAAGTACACCTTTTTTAAGGATGGGAATTATCTTTCAAACCTCAAGCCAGAATAGCTACATTAGTGAAACACAAACAAGAGATATGTGCTGATAAAAGCTGTTTGTTTTCTTTACTATTTACATTCTTAATCCTTTAACTGTTAAATTGGCTTGCTGTTTTCCCTTCCCCATAGTTATACTTGGTGAACATTTGGTAGTTCTGCTTTATACCTTGTGTCGCTGGATGTGCTTTGTGGTTCATCTTGTTTTGCTCCTTTGCATGCTCAGGGCTGGTGTTGCAGCAGTGTCTGTTTTAGTGCACTGCTGAATACTCTCCGGTTTCTTCTCTTCACTGTTGTTACACTGCATAGTTAGTGATGCATTTCAGAAAGGTATATGTTCTACTATATCTGTCTGGGTACCAGCAATGTAAAAACTAAAATTAAGTTCACAAGGGGTATTAACTTTGAGAAGAATTTGGATCAGATTAGCATCAGCTAGATGTGGTTTGATAAATCACACACACAAGAATTACATTTCTGTTTACTTAATTTGCTTTTTCATGGTTTTGCATATTTTCATTATCAGCTCTCTTATCCAATTAAGATTTAGAATAATAAAGATAATTAACAAAACATGCAACTGAAATTGTAATTTTATTGCATTAGGGAACCAGAGGATCCCGTGTTTGAAAGGACGGCATTTACAGAATTGGATACAAGTAGTGGAGATGTCGCATATACCAGTAGTCATCCTGCACTACTGCTTAGCAGCACCAGCTGGACAGGTTTGTATTGATAACATATTGCACACCACATTGAATCATTATTTCATTTGTCCTTAACATTTGGCTGTCTTCAATTTCTGTAGCACAGTTATCTGTTGTAAGTTCCACAGCAGAAATTTCTCTGGGCCACAGAAACTTCTTATCAACAATGGGGTATTTTTATCAAGTTATTTCATTTTCATTTTGTTTTATTAATTTCATTTTGTTAGGTGGGTATTCCTACTCGGGGAAGCTCTTACTTTTTAAGTGAAGATTTTTTGAGTGGAAATAAACTAAAATATTTGTTACAATGATCACTTTTGCAGTATGATTTCTAATGGATTTGAATTAGCTGTAGATGGATGTCTGCTTATCTGACTATACTTCTAGAACTTTTGGCATTCCTAAAGCAGGGCCATTACCTTCCCTAAGCTTGAAAACGACAGTAGAACACTGGGTAGAAAAGTGAGTCAGCTTGTCCCATCCTCGGTTCTTGTTTTGCTGCCATTGTGTGTTCAGTAGTTTCTCCTTTGGGCTTATCTAGGCAGCTTTCAAAGGGTGAATAGCCAGTTTAGGATGCTTTTTGTTGTCACTTTTGAATGTGGCCAGTTTACCATATTTCATTTGCAGCTTTTGATTGACTTTGGCCTTTTTGGCTCTGACATTTGGGGAGATCTTTCTGCTGTCATTGACATCCCTGGAGAAGAACACCAACAAATACACTTATGAGAGCCTGATGCCTCTGAGTGATTAAAAACGTCATTGCCTTTTTTGTCTTAGTGAAGTTCTTCTTGTATCATTTTTTTCCAATTTTGTGTACTTAAAAAAAAAGCTGTTTAGAACCAGGAGCCTGAGGCTTTTATTGAACTTTGGCAATTTTTGATCTTGAGCATTTGCTTAGGCTGAAAGATGTCCATCCCTTCTTCTTCAGGAATATAATCTTCAAGTCCTTGGTCAAGAGTGTGTGAGCCTTGAATGACCCTGATAGTTCCACAGGGGCCTGAGGACAGTGGTCCCAGCAAGGTACAGCTTGATGTTCAATATTAGATCACTGTTGCCATAACCCAAGCTGTTTGGGTTATATCCTGCTGAGGATATGACAACCAGCCAGCTTTCAAAGCTTCAGATCACCATGTACATGCCCTGCCAGTGCCTGGAGCAGAACCACATAAAAAGGCAGTTTAGCAGTCAAAAGCTGCAGGGTTTTCTTACCTTTATTACTATTATTATTATATGTTTACTCTGAAAGCCCTACGGGGCCATAACAGGACCCTTTTACAGCAGAGGTGCAGGAAAAAACCTCCACAATTAACAAATCTTAAAAGATGTCATACCATACAGTACAATACAGTACAAGGAAAAAAAGCAAATGTTAACTATTACATACAAGATACAAAAATTAGTATATAAAGAAGAAAAACAGAAAGGATAAATACTAACAATCATATTCTGCAGAGCTACATTTCAGTTTTATTAAATAACAGTGATAATGTTAGGAACATCCATTAGGTTAATAGACAGGTGCATTAGAATGTGAAGGGCATTATTACCAGATAGCAACTGTCTGGAAGAATTTCTGGATGAGGTTAAGCTACTGGGTTTCCTAATGAAAGCCCAGAAGCTTAGATTGTGCAAAAAGACCAAAGGGGTGCTACAGTTAGAGGACAGATGGATAGAGATGTAGCAGTATTTAGCGAGGATAAGAGTGGCAGCAACATAATTTATAATAGATTTCCTGATCTAGTGGTAACTCCTCCAGCAGAATGTTCGAGATATAGACTTTAAAGTGGAACTGGATAAGACATTGTTTTATAGACCATACAAAATGGCCCTTGTAAGTAACCTCTAAGAAGAAGAAAGTAAAGACAGATATCCTTCCATATCACTGTTGCAGAATTCTTTACTTAAGGGATCCCCAGCCAAGGATAGCCCAACATCTGGCCAATATACCAAATCCTTATTTATTTATTTATTTTTAAAGGACATTGTTCATGACATGTATGCTCCCTGCTCACAGCATAGGGCATAAAGGTGCCGTACAGACGTACATACCTCAGAACTTCTTTGCTGCCAGCCCAAATGCCATCTTCTCTTGTCGATCTGAATGCTCCTTCATTTTTGCTGGTTACCAAGCTGTTTTCAGATAATTGCCCTGTTAGGGTTTTCTTCTCTTGTTTTGCTTTTTCTTTTCATTGTGAGTTTACTTGTCATCCAGAAAGGGAAAAGGTGAGTGTGGAATACAGATTCCCTTTAAGAACTGTCATAAGCTGTTTGTTTTGCTTGGGTGCTTCTCACGACCATACTTCATCCCCGATTTGTCAAGTGTTTTTCCCTGAGACCCTTCATAGTCATCTCTTCTCCTTGTTGATCTGCTTGGAGAACCAGTGTCTTAAGTTGCTGGCACAGGATGCAATGGGAGAATAGTCCCATCCCAAGGATCAGCTGTGTACCAGGAAGAAGACCAAAAAAGTCAGCTTGGATTCGGCTGTTGTACCACCTCCCCTGACATCTCTTTCAAGGCTGGTGAAAGCCTGAAGGATCATCCATCAGATCCTTCTGCCGCAACCATTTCTGAGGTGAGCATGGATCTGGCTTCTCTCACATTCTTGGAGGCTCTGCAGATGTCCATTGTGGATGCTGAGGGGGAACCTAGGCTGCTATCTGAGGGACTGAGGGGTGTTCCGCAGATTCTTGTTTGGGAGGAGATTCCCCCTATGTTGATTGTCAGCAAGGGTCTGAACCTACTAAGGTCTTTAGGGCTGACGTCGCTTTGAAGAAGAAGCAGAAAACAAAACATATTTCCCCTGTTTTTAAGGATCCCCATTGTGAATAGCAGAATTTTACACCGAGGTTGTTTAATGCACTCTTGGCATTGAAGCCCCCAGGGAGTTTCTGTTCCTGACCCCCTGCTTTGATCTTTAATCATCTACTCCTCTTAAGAGATCTAGAGAGCAGGACTCTTCTGATGAGGAATTGGACTCTGGGAAAGAGTCTTTGGCTTATTCCTCTCAGATCCTGTACCTCTTTACCCCTTTTTAAGGGCAACCTGGATAACTGGATGGGAAACAGAAAATATACCCATGGGATTCCACCCGTGTCCCTGCTGGACAGGGGCATCGGGTGCTGATTTGTCTAAACATGGGCTAAACTCTTGGCTAGGCTTATAAGGGCCTCAGGGCCAATAGCCTAGAAACCTCCTATGATTCCTTCTCCATTGGACTATGGTTCTGAGGAGGGAGGACTGGATTCGTCCACACTCTCCCTTTGAGGAACTTACTTTTGGAAATACTCTCTCTCATGTGATGAAAATTTTTAAATGGGACTGTACCCAGGTTTCCAACACCCAGAAGAGGTGTTATGAATTCCTCCAGATGGAGTCTTCTAAGCCCTTTGCATTCCTTACTTCCCCAGCTGCCCTGTTAGACACTTTTTCTTGCAGCTTCTCAGTCTTCTGATTCCCAGCCTTCAGCCCCTAAGTTTTTTATAAATGTCCTTATGCTGACACATCTCTTGTGTTTGTCTCTTCTGACAAACCTTCCACACTATTGCCTTCTGCTAAATTGCTTCCTTCTGATGAGGACAGTAGGGCCATGGAATGGCTGGGCAAAAAGGTATATACTGCTGCTGCCGCCCTGGCCTTTTGGGCTATTAATTATCAGACTCCGTGTCTAACCTCTTATTTCTCAAATCTGTCTGGTTGTTTCTGACCTTCCTAATTCTGAGGGGAAGGTTTTGTCCCACTCTTTGTTGGGCTTCTCTTTTCAAGTGGTTCATCATTCTGTTTTGTGTAGTTATGATGCAGCTGATGCTTCTTCTAGGGCTGCTGCCTTTGGTTCAGTGTTGAGACATTATACTTGGCTTTGCCTCCAGCCTTTACCAGATGATACTAAGGCTAAATTGATGGATGCTTCTCTTGACAATAAAAATCAATTTGGTTCTGTAGCTGCTGAGCTTTTTAAGTACCTGCAGGAAAAGAGCTCCTACCCAAACAATATCTGTGCAGAGGAAGGGACACAGTGACAGGCCTTTTAGGCAGCAGTTACAAAGCCAACAGAGATCCAGGAAATGGACCACTGCACTGCCTAGGCAAGGAAGTTCTAAGCCCACTCCTTTTTCTAAGGACTCCCAGTGACTCTATCCCCTCCCCTCTGCTCCCACCCCCCCAGAGAGACTAGGAGGAAGACTTTTCCTCTTCTTAGAGAATTGGCAGGCCATCACCTCAGATCTGTGGGTCATAAAAACTGTTACCAGCAAGTACAGATTCTCTTTCAAGGAAAAAACCCAGATATTCAGGTTTCCCTGATATACCAGCAAATCAGAGGGCAGAGGCATTCCGCCAGATCCAAAACCTTTGTGTCCAAGTGCAGTGGAACCTGTATCAAAGGAACAAGCTGGAAAAGGGTTTTATTCCAGACTTTTCCTGGTACCCAGAAAAAAGGGCACCTGGCGCCCTATTCTCGACCTATCCACTCTGAATCTGTCCCTCCTGGTCCCAGAATGCTGACCCTACACAAGCTTTGCTAATGCTGATACCACATGCCTGGCTAGTGACCCTAGATCTGAAGGATGCCTACCTCCATATCCCCATAAGGAAGTCCTGCAGGAGTTTTCTGTGCTTCAGAGCAGGGTCAGAACACTTTCAGTTCTCTGCTCTGCCCTTTGGTTTATCTACTGCTCCCCGAGACTTTACCCAGTGCCTGGCCCCTGTCATTGCCTTTTGCAGACAGAAGGGACTACAGATTTATCCTTACCTGGATGACTGCTTCATCCAGGTGGACACCAAGGAAAGACTCCTGCAGGACCTTACCTTTGATGTTCTTTGTGTTTCACTGTTGCAGTCATCACATTTGGGTTATCTGCCTGCAGGTAGCCCTCAGTCAGCCTGAATACCAGAGTCTTGGGATTTCTGCATCAGATGCTGTCGCTTCTTCCTTGACGTCAGGGGTATAAAACATGCAGCTGACGCCATTACATCAGTCTTTCTTGCCGTGCGGTGCCCAAAGCAGAAGCAGTTCGCAAGTGCCGGTCGGCCGACTCCTGAAAATTTTGTTTTCGGGTTTCAGACCCGAAGTCTTCAAAAAGCTAAGTACCCCGTTGGGGATCCTTTTTCTTGCTCTAACCGATGTCAGTAAAAGTTAACAATTGTCTTACCTGTGGATAGCAAATACCTCAGTGATTTTCATTCCTACTGCATCCCCTGTTTAGACCAAGACCGTGATGTCCCTCGTTGTCGGTTTTGTGCCTTGTTCAACGCCCGAACTATTCGTCGTTGGGCTATTTTTGCAGCTAATTACTTTAGTAATCATTCTGTGTACTCTGAAATGGCGTCACCAAGCCATCCAACTACCGATATTCTGAAAAAATGTAAGGATAAAGACAGAGACAGACCGCATAGGTCCAAAACTGCCCACAACGCTTCTGTTAAGTACTCGCCAGTCTGTTGGTACTCAGTGAGGCGCTTTCGCAGCCCCTGATAACCCGCTACTTCTGATTTGCAGGCCTCTACTGAGACCCATTCAGAGTCTGGTATGCCACGAGATGCTTCTTCGACTGTGGAACCTGTGGATGTCACTATCTTGGATGGGTCCGGAGCCGCTCTGCAGGCACCGGCTTCTGAGGGTGTATTCAAGCCTACAGACATTCATATTAAACCGACGCCATTGTTTTCATCCAGGCCAAAAACTCGCACCATGCCTAGAAAACCGACGACCAAACCGCAGACTCAGGCCCATATGCCTAAAAAACAAATGCTTAAAATGGCTGAAGACCTTATTACCTTAATTAGGGGAAGCCAGCCTTCCCCCTCTAAGAGACCTAGAACTGATTTTCTTTTTGATTCTTCTGATCAGGAATCTGATATTTCTGCTCCTTATGATTACCAGGATTTGCCCTTATCTACTTATGAGGATTCTGATGCAGAGGATTCTATTCCGTCTGCTTCCCCTCCAGAGGATTTTTCTTTCGGTGAAACCTTGCACACTCTTAGGGAGCATTTCCGCTGGGAAAGCCAGGATTACTCTGAGTCCAAAAAGAGACTTAGGGAATTCTTACTACTACCTCAACACAGGCCTTTAGTTATCTCTCCTGTTCTGGACATTGTAGATGATGCTTTCTTGGAATCTAGCCTTACCCCAGGCACTTTACCTCCAGCTCCCAGAAAACCTGACAGGTACTACAGAGTACCTGACTCTCACAAGGTCCTCTTCAAGAATCCTTCTGCAGACCGAGAGACCATTTCCCAAGGACCAAAAGGCATTAAGGCTACTGCTGCCATAAATCTTACCCCTTCTGATAGAGATTCTAGAGACTTAGACAGATGGAGTAAGAAGGTATGCACTTCTGCTACTTTGGCCATTAGGGCTTTAAATTGCCAGTTTCATATGTTAAAGTATCAGCGGCATGTTATGGGGCTACTTAAACAGAAAATTATGGTGATTCCCAACTGTACTGAACACAAAGAATTACAGGATTTAATGCATTCTGCAGAACAAGTTGGTAAACATACTTTGTAATGTGGCTTTGACGCTTTAGAAGCATCTTGCAGGGCTGCTATCACTAGGTCTTTAATTAGAAGGCATACTTGGCTTAAGGAACAAAACTTGCCAGATCATGTAAAAGCTAATTACTGGATGCTCCCTTAAACCAAGATTGCCTTTTTGGCAACAAAGCAGAAGTCGTCATCAAAAGGATGGAGGAAAAAGCTAAATCTATGCAAACTGTTAAAGATTTCCTACAAGTGCAGCCTCCCAGATTCAGTAGGCATTGTCCTTCAAAGAACTGGTCCTTTCCAGTCCCTTCTAGGCCTTCTCAATCCAAACCCAGGAACAGCAGACCACCTAGGCTACAGTCTCAGGCTATGCACAGGCCTAAACAGTGGGGGAGCTCCCACTTCCAAAGCAGGGAGTAGTAAGCCACCCCCGTACGGAAAAATAGCACAATGACTTAACCTTAACCCTTCCAAGCCCTGCTCAACTACCTGCTTCCTTAGGAGGAAAGCACGCCCTGCATGCAACAAACTGGGAACTCATTACCCAAGACAAATGGGTTTTGAACATAGTTTCCCAAGGATACAGATTCCACTTCCACACACTATCAACCCCAAATGGTTGGCTAGACCTACCCCCAAGCCAATGGGCAGAGGCCCAACAGCAGGCTCTCTCTCTTCTCAATATCAGGGCTATTCAACCTGTCCCAGCAGAACAAAGGGGACAAGGTTTTGATTCAAGACTTTTTCTGGTACCCAGAAAAGACAACTCCTGGCATCCCATCCTGGACCTCTCTATTATCAACACCTTTCTGGTAGTTCCAAAATTCAAAATGCTAACTCTGCAACAGCTTCTTCCCTTGCTAGCCAAGGATGCCTGGCTGGCAACCCTAGACTTAAAGGAAGCTTACCTCCACATCCCAATAAAGGAATCTTGCACGAAATACCTACGCTTCAGGGCAGGCTCCATGCACTATCAGTTCTCTGCACTTCCCTTTGGCTTATCTACTGCGCCCAGGATATTCACAAAGTGTCTAGCTCCAGCCATTGCATTTTGCAGGCAGAGAAATATTCATATTTACCCATACTTGGACGATTATCTTAGGCAGAAAACCAGGACTTGCTATTACAACACCTGGCATTTGTAAAGAAACTTCTAACCTCTCTGGGATACACCATAAACAAAAAGAAATCTCGCCTAGTACCCTGCCAACAGATTGCATTCCTGGGAGCAAGCTTGAACACAACTTCCCAGATGGCATTCATCACTCCGAAGAAACAAGTTTATTTGACAACCTACTTCAAACTATTGGCCACAAAACCCCAGCTATCTACAAGGAAAATACTGCAAGCCCTGGGGTTCATGACCTCTTGCATTTTACTAATTCCATATGTAAGACTGCATGTGAGGAAACTCCAGTGGTATCTAAAAAGCTTATGGTATGTCAACATTCTCAGGACCTGGAAACAATGATTTATATAATTCCTTGTATGAAGACAGAGTTCCTTTGGTGGGCAAAGGCCTGCTACCACAACAAGGGACTCCCTTTCACTCTACTCCCCTGCTGCCCAAACCCTAACAACAGATGCATCAGACTATGCATGGGGGACTCACATGGCAGGGCAGTGCATTCAGGGCAGATGGAACCCAAGACAGATGCACCTGCATATCAGTCAAAAAGAAATGGTAGCTGTACCAAATGCTCTGACAGCCTTCAAAGACTGTATTCTTCCAGGACCACTATTGATGAAGACAGACAACACCTCAGTTATGTGGTACAGAAACAAGCAGGGGGGAATCCACTCGTACCCTCTCTGCAGACTAGCCATGGCTCTGTGGAGCACAGCCTTCAGCTACCAAGTACACCTCCAAGCTCAATTCCTGCCAGGCAAACTAAATTCACTGGCAGACGACCTATGCAGAAATCTCATGGAGCCACACAAATGGAAACTAGAACCCAAAATATTCAACCTCTTGAGGAACAAATGGGGGACTCCAGAGTTAGACCTGTTTGCCTCCCCGCAAAACTACCAGTTGCACAAATTCTGCACACGAACTCCCCACAGCCAAGCTTGGAAAGTGGATGCCCTGTCCTTCACTTGGGAAAGCCTCTCAGTTTATGCCTTTCCCCCTCTGCCTCTCCTCTCAAAAGTTCTACTAAAGATCAAACAGGACAAGCCAAGGGCAATACTGATTGAACCAGACTGGCCACACCAGCACTGGTACCCCCTCTTGCGCAGTATGACACTGCTACAACCATGGCACCTGTCGCAGACCCCTTCCCTGCTGTCCCAAAAAGTGGGCCAGATTCTGCACCCTCAGCTTCAAACCCTGAACCTTGCAGCCTGGCTAATTCCTTGAGCTCTCCCCTAGCATCCTGTAGCATCCCTCAGTAAGCAGGTACTGGATGTCATTCTGGATGCAAGGAGGCCTAGTACTAGAAAATCCTGTGCTGAAAAGTGGAATAGATACTGTTTCTGGAGCCTAGCTCAGGGGATGGGCACAGTGGTGCCCAGCTTACCTCATATTATACAGTACTTGACAGAAGTGCTGCACAAGGGCCTATCCTATCCTAAAATTCATGCGTCTGCCATTTCAGCACATTATAATACTGAGTCACCCCTCTTCTCTCACCCCTTGCTAAAGCAATTCCTTAGAGGGGCCAAAAATCTAAGACCCCCCCCCCCCCAGGAGAGCTCCCACTCCAGCCTGGGACCTTAACTTTGTATTGGAAAAGCTCACTCTTCCCCCCTTTGAACCAGCTGCTACAGCAGAGTTGAAATTCCTTTCTTGGAAAACAGCCTTCCTATTAGCCATTACTTCAGCTAGAAGAGTGTCTGAATTACAGGCCCTCATGGCAGTGGAACCCTTCATTATCTTCCATGCGGACAGGGTTTCCCTCAGGACTAATCCTTCCTTTATGCTTAAGATGGTGTCTTCTGTGGCCCTAAATCAGTCCATTCATTTGCCTACTTTTTTCCCTAATCCACAAAACAAAGGGGAACGAATACTGCACTGTCTGGATGTGCACATACTACTTAGATTCTATTTGGACAGGGCTAAGCCTATCAGAAAATCTGAACAGCTGCTACTTAGCTTTGCTGCAGGGGCAGAGGGGAAGGCTATTTCAAAGCAAACCATTTCCAAATGGATAGCCCATTGCATCCATTTCTGCTACAAGCACCATGGAAAACCTACCCCACAGGGGATAAGATCATATTCCACCAGGGCTGCATCTATCTCTGTGGCATTTCTGAGATTGGTCCCTACCAGGGACATCTTAGAAGCTGCTATCTGGAGCTCTGTACATACCTTCACCAAGTATTACCACTTGCCTATCTTTTCTAAATCCATGGATTTGCCACTGTAGTCTTGCAGGGATTAATATCTGGCCCTAATGCTCTTTGACTTCCTCCTCCCTTCCTTAGCTTTGGGAATCAACCCAAATGTGATGACTGCAACAGTGAAACACGAAGAACAAAGTACAGTTGTGTACACTTACCATAAATGTAGATGTTCGAGTGTATTCACTGTTGCAGTCTTGGTTACCCTCCCTCCAGCCTCCTGACTTCTTTTGCCTCTACCTTTCCTTCTTGTTTAGCATATATTATATCATGTGTATTTGCTTTTTTCTGGGGGTGTACCATACTATATAATTGCTTCCTATTGTGGGGGCACCTGACATCTGGGGCAAGAAAAACTGATGTAATGGCATTGACTGCATGTTTTATACCCCTGACGTCAAGGAAAAAGTGACAGCATCCGATGCAGAAATCCGAAGACTCTGGTACTCAGGCCGGCTGAGGGCTACCTGCAGGCAGATAACCCAAATGTGATGACTGCAACAGTGAATACACTCGAACATCTACATTTATGGTAAGTGTACACAACTGCACTTTCATACTCTCCTAACCTCCATGGGATTCACAATCAACCAGGAGAAGTCCCAAACTCACCCCTCAAGAAGGTTAACCTTCCTCGGAGCTCTGCTGGACACAGCAACACAAACAGCCTCCCTCCCTCTGTTGAAGCAGAGCTTCCTCTCCTCTTGTTTTTCACAGCTGGCCCTCAGGACCCACTTCACAGCAAGGAAAGTCCTGCAGGCACTGGGATACATGGCCTCCTACATCCTGTTGGTACCACTAGCCAGACTGCACATGAGGAAACTACACTGGTACCTTAGGAACCTTTGGTGCCAACACTCAGTCACTGGAACACCAGCTGCCCCTGATTCCTTGCTTAAAGAAGTAGCTCCTATGGTGGGCAGAGGTGTGTACCCTGAACAAGAGTCTACCCTTCATCACTCTTCCCCAGGGCCAGACCATCAACATAGATGCTTCAGACATGGCCTGGGGGCACACCGAGGCAGTATGTGCACTCAGGACATTTGGGAATAGGAGGATCAGGGCCTACACATCAACCTAAAGGAAATGCTGGCGGTGCACAAGGCAATCCTAGCTTTCAAGGATCACCTGAGACTAGGAGTGCTCTTAATCAAGACAGACAACACAACAGTAATGTGGTACATCAACAAGCAGGGGGGCACTCAGTCCTACCCCCTGTGTTGCTTAGCTATGCAAATCTGGCAGTCAGCCTCAAATCTGGGACTGCATCTGATAGCTCATTATATCCCAAGGAAACAGAACCCCCTGGCAGACCAGTTAAGCAGAATCCTCCTGGATCCCACGAGTGGCAGCTGCACAGGGGAACCTTTCTCAACATCAGGCAAAACTGGGGGGAACTGGACATAGATTTTTTTCGCAACCACCAGCTAACCAAGTTCTGCTCCAGAGAATTCCATCCAGAAGCATGGAGGGTGGACGCCCTCTTTTTCCACTTGAGCAACCTGTTTGTGTACGCATTCCCTTCCTTGCCCTTTTTTCCCAGGGTACTTCTCAAGATCAGGGAAGAAGGGCCAAAGGCTATTCTCATTGTTCCAGACTGGCCCAGACAGCACTGGTACCCCCTTGCTCCTCAGTCTGGCCAAAGAGCCTCCTATCCACCTGCCTCTCACAGCAGACCTTGTAACTCAGGAGAAAGGGATGGTTTTGCATCCAAACCTCCCCACACTTCAGCTGTCCACATGGCTTATACCCCAAAGGTGATGACACTACACCCTTAAGCAGGCAGGTTTTAAATATTACTGAACCAACTGCTGGAATCCAAACAGAAAATGACCAGAACTTAAGCGCTTTTGTGTGTATATAACATACACTTTTTCAGAATGAAAAATATTCACAAAAATTCAGTTTAAATAACTCACCAGTAAAATCACATGACCCATCAACACACCTACCAATTCTAGTCTTAAAGGCTACTTACTCATAATAAAATACATAACAATCTATACAAATATATACTAGGAAAAAACCTAACCTGATGTTTCCCTAGTGTGTACCACATAATAACAAATTAAATATAGTGGGACATAAGTCTTAGAACACAAGCTATGGATAAAGTATAAAGACCCATTCAAACCTGGGGGTGAGGTGGGGTTTAATTTCAGTTGCCAATGCAACTCCCTCCATTCTACCATGTCACGCCACGGTCCCCCCAGTAAATTGCACTGTATGGTGTTGATACCAAAAAGTAAAAAAAACATGGTCTGGATGCTTTTCTATATGACACTACAATGCCTTAGTAGTTCTCCTCTGCTTGATGTCATAAATGTGTTCATAAATGCGTTCTTTAAAACTACGAATGGTTTTCCCAACATAAAAACTTGGGCACATTTTACATAAAGCCACATAAATCACTCCCATTGATTTACAGTTACAAAAAAAGTGTGTCTTTACTTTCATAAGCACCTCATGTTTCTCTAAAATGTACTGGCACAAATTGCACGGACCACATTTATAAGTACCCCTAGTCATTTCACTAATGGTAGTATATATCTTGTCATCTGATTGTAACATGTTCTTGATCCATTTAGCTTTTCTAGTGACAAATACTGGTTTGGTTCCCAAAATGTCAGATATCCGTTCAAATGCTTGAAAAACAAGCCAATTTTGTTTAGTAATATTCCAAATGTAACCATATTCTTCAGTGAAAGTGGTAATGAATGAACAGTTATACCCACTATTTGTTTCTCTCTGACAAACCAAAGTTTTGTTATCTAACAAAATGGGATCACCTCCTACTGCTGTTTCTTCTGAAGGACTTCCCTCCATATTATAGGTTCATGGGTTGGTACTAGGCTATCAGCCCTAGGGCCTATACAAGCCTAGCCATAACAATTCCCTGGCTATTTCTTCTCACACTATTTACTTCCCTGGACCCCTGTCTAGCAGGGCGACTGACGTGATCCTCGGGGTGAATTTCCTTTCTCCCATCCAGTCGTCAAGGTTCCTTTTGAAGAGGGCCAAAGAGGCACTCTGATTGACATGTTCCAGAGTCTGGAGAGTCTCTTGGTCAGGAACCTATCTCTCCAGCATGTTTTGTTTATTGTGATGACAAGGTTTAGATCCCTGGAGCGTGTGGCTCTGAGGGATTGGGATTTCTTTAAGTGTAGCATATCCAACAGCTCTGGGTTTAACATGACCTTGTATGTTAAGCAGAGATCGCCTCTGAGTAGACGATATGCGACAGAGTATAGCTGGAGTTTTTTAAGGCAGTCAGCGTAAGGCATCTGCTTTAGGCCTGTGATTCTTTTAGTGAGGTATTTCTGCGGCCTTTCCAGTTGTTGCAGATGTCTTAAGAGGTACATACCAAATGGGGCGTTGTATTCTATAATGGGTCTAATGAGGGATGAGTACAGTGGGACAATGACCTCCTTTTTTCTGGATGAAAAGCCCTTAGTGATGAGGTGTGCCACATAGAAGGATTTCCTGACTGTTGTGGCGATGTGGTTATCGAAGGTGAGACCACTGTCCACCTGTGTCCCTAAGTCTCTTATCATACTTTCGGTGTTTAGTGTACTGCCAAATATGTGGTATTTCACGGGTAAATGTTTTTTCCCAAAGGGGATAACTATACATTTCTTGGCACTGAGCTTGAGCCCATGGCTCTGGCACCAAGCGTCTGCTTCTGTAAGGCCCTTTTGTAGAGTATCTACATCATTTGGGGATTCAATAATGGCTCCCAGTTTGCAGCCATCTGCGAACTTTGTTAGCCAGAGTCCCTTAGTGTTGGCCTGTACTTCAGAGAAGTAGATGCCAAACAAGAGCGGTCCCAGGACTGAACCCTGAGGTACTCCGCTTGTCACTTGTCTGGAGCTGGATTTAGAGTTGGCTACTTTTACAGTGTGGGTTCTGTCAGTAAGCCAGTTGGCAACCCATTGGGTGACGTAGAGATTAATGCCTAGCTTAGTAAATTTATCTATGATTCCAGAGTGGGAGACGGTGTCAAAGGCCTTGGTGAGGTCTAGATAGGCTGTGTGGACCACCTTACCCTTGTCCATGGCTTTGGAGATTGATTTGAAGAAGTCAGTCAGGTTCAGGAGACAAGATCGGCCCTTCACGAACCCAAACTGGATGGGGTCCAGTGTTTGAAGGTTGCCAATGTCTTTGTTTATAAGTTCCATGATAATACGCTCCATGGCCTTACAGGTAAGGCTCATCAGACTGATGGGATGGTAGTTTCTGGGATCCAAGGTGGATCCCCCCTTGTGGAGTGGGGTAACTGTAGCTCTGCGCCACTCAGTGGGCACGAAACCCTAGGTGAGGCTATGATTAAACATGACACTTAGGTGAGGTGCCAGTTCATATTGTAGTTCATGTAGTACACAGCCCGGGATGTCATCTAGTCCCATGGATGCTGTATTCTTAGCTTTGGAGAGTGCGTTTTTTACCTGTGTGGCCATTATTACTGGAATTTGGCAATCTTCTGGTATTCAGATGGGCCATTTAGGGGGTGAGAGTGGGCTGAAGTTGGCACTGAATCGATCTGCCAGGATATTGGCAATATCCTTGGGATCAGTATATTTAATGCCATTCTGTTTTAGCTCAGAGCAGATCTGAGCATTGCCATTTAGATTCTTGACATAGTTATAGAATGCCTTGTGGTTGTCTTTGGAATTTTTGGCAATTTTATTTTCGTAACTAGCTTTGGAGGATTTTATGAGGGATCTCAGTTTCTTACTGAGGCTGGTAAGGGAGTTTTTTGCATCCTGGGATTTTCCTCTTTTCTGCAACAGTTTCTTCCTTTTGTTGTAAAGTTTGTTTATGGCAGGGGACCACCAGATTGGCTTCTTTTTTTTGGAGAAGAGCATCTTGGATGTCCTTCATGGATGCATCTGCAGTCATAACAACAGGGTTGTCCTGTCGTCAGGCAGCCCTTCAGTCGGCCGGATTCCAAAGTCCGGGTCCGGCTTCGGCTGATGTCGCACTTCACCCGACGTCATCTCTGTTGGTCTTCGGGTATAAAAGCATCAGCCGACGCCATTTTCCTCAGTCTTTCTTGCCGCGTGGCGCCCGAAGCAGAAGCTGTTCGCAAGTGCCGGTCGGTCGGATCCAGAGATTACTTCTACCGAATACTACTTCGAAGACTTCTAAAGCTAAGTACCCCGTTGGGGACTCTTTCTTGCCTCAGCCGATGTCAGAAAAAGTTAATAATTGTTTAACCTGTGGGAAACAAATACCTCATAAAGATTTCCACTCTTACTGTCTGCCTTGTTTAGGCCCAGCCCACGACGTAGCAGCCTGTTCGGCCTGTGCTTCTTTCAACCGACGAACGGTTAGGCGTCAGTCGGAGTTTGCAGAACAGTTTTTCGGTTCTGATTTTGCGTACATTATGCCGTCGGATCCTCCGACTACCCAATCTGCCAAAAAACGCAAAGATAAAGACCGACACTCGCGGTCCGCGGTTTCGGCCGAAACCATGGTTAAGCAAACCGCGAGTGTCTCGGTTTCGGCCGAAACCGAGAAAACTGATCAAAGTACAGCTGAACCTATCTCTACAACTGAGGCCCCTGCTACCACTCTTGAATCGGCCTCAGAAATTTTATCCACTACGGTGGTTGCCACTGACTTATCAGACACCATTCCCTTGGATGTCTCTACCCCAGCACGTGGTGCTGCTAGGCCTCCAGCAGCCATGTCCATTAAGGCCTTCGCCAGGGCTAAAGCAGCCAAGACTACTAAGACAGTGCCTGTTAAACCTCCCACAACCAGGCCCTCTTCTAGTTCTCAAATGCTTACTTTGGCAGAAGATTTAATTTCATTAATTAGAGGATCTCAATCTCAGCCCCCAGAGAAGAGACCTAGGGCAGAGCCCCCTGAGCCAGTGTCCTCTGATGATTCTGCTGACGAATCAGACATAACTGACCAGCCAGAGGCTCCTTTCTCCAATTTTGAAGATTCTGATGCTGAAGAATCCATTCCAGCTGCTTCCCCACCAGAAGAATTCTCCTTTGGGGAAACCTTACATGCCATGCGAGAGCAGTTCCAATGGCAGCAACAGGATTTTTCAGACTCCAGAAAAAGACTTAGGACCTTTCTGCACCTCCCACAGCACAGGCCCTTAGCTATACCTCCTGTTCTCTCTGTGGTGGATGATGCTTTCAATGATGTCTGCTCCGCTCCAGATTCTTTACCCCAGCCCCTGCCAAACCAGACAGATTTTACAGGGTGCCAGATACTCATCACCACCTTTACAAGGCCCCACTTGCAGACCCGAAACTATATCTCAGGGTCCCAAGGCAGTAGCCGACCATAGCTAAAACCCTATTCCTTCTGAAAGGGAAGCAAGGTCATTAGACAGATGGGGTAAAAGGTCTACACTTCAGCTACTCTCTCAGCTAGAGCTTTAAACTGTCAGTTTCACATGATACAATACCAAGAGTTTATGCTTGATCAGTTAACTAAAAACTAACCACTGATGAATCTCTTGATAAGAAATATGTATTAGAAATGGTAAATAACATACAACAGGTTAGCAACCATTCCTTAAAATGTGGCTATGATGCACTGGAGGCTTCATTTAGATCAGCCATGACTGGCACAGTGATAAGAAGGCATGCATGGCTAAAGGAGCAAGCTTTACCGGATCATGTTAAAGCTAAGTTGCTAGATGCTCCTATGGATAAGACAAGTTTGTTTGGTACACCTGCCCAGCAGGTTATGAAGAAAATGGAAGAAAAGGCAAAATCTGTTCAAACGGTTAAAGATTTCTTGCAGGTTCAACCCCAAGGTTTAGCAGGAACTGGCCTGCCAAAATTGGTCCTTTCCTGACTCCACAAAATTTCAAAGGGGCAGGAATAGACGTTCCAGAGGCAGAAACCAATCCAGAGGAGGTGCCTACAGAGGGCGACAGTGGCAAGGTAAAAACAGAGGCACAGACACAACCACTGCCACTACATCAGCACAACCACAGTGACTTAACCCTAAATCCGCCTACCAGGGAACAAATAGCAGCTCCTCTAGGCGGAAAGTTAACCTTATTTTCAAAGAACTGGCACTACATAACAAAAGACAAGTGGATTTTACAAACCATAGATCAAGGTTACGGTTTCACTTCCACACTTTACCAGTCAAAGAGGAATGCCAAATCTACCTCCAAATCAAAAACAGAGGCACTACAACAGATAATGGAGTTAGCAAACATGAGAGCTGTGGAAAGAGTGCCAACAGCAGAGCAAGGAAAGGGTTCTACTCCAGACTATTCCTAGTTCCAAGAAAGGAAAAAGTTGGAGACCAATTCTCGACCTGTCCACCTTAAATACATACATCATTGTCCCAAAATTCAAAATGCTGACCCTACAGCAACTTCTTCCCATGCTGGGCAAGGAGTCTTGGCTGGTAACTCTAGATCTCAAGGAGGCATACCTGCACGTCCCCATTCGACCAATCTGCAGAAGATACCTCAGATTTCTTGCAGGATCAGAGCACTATCAATTCTCAGCATTGCCCTTTGGCTTATCTACTGCGCTCAGAGTATTCACAAAATGCCTGGTATCAGTAATCGCCCATTGCAGACTACAGGGAATTCAAATTTACCCATACCTGGACGACTGCCTGCTACAAGGGGACAACAAAAGCAAGCTGACAACAGATTTACAAAGGGTCATTTACTTGCTACAAGCACTGGGATACACAGTCAATTTACAAAAGTCAAGGCTGATACCATCCCAAACAAGGACATTCTTGGGCTGAATTGGACACAGTAAAACAAATGGCATTCCTGACTACAGAAAAACAAAAAGAACTCCCTCTTTACTTCTTGGCACTAACAAAACTGAACAAGTTAACAGCAAGAAAAGTACTGCAGGCCTTGGGCTTCATGGCATCATGCATAATCTTGGTCCCATTTGCCAGACTACATATGAGAAAACTACAGTGGTACCTAAAGAATTTATGGTCCCAACACAGACACAGCCTAGAAACAGAAATCCCACTAATTCCATGCTTAAAGCAGGAGTTCCTATGGTGGGCTCAGGCATGTCAGTCAAACCCAGGCCTACCCTTTCGCAGATGTCAAGCAAGCCAGACCATCACAACAGTCGCTTCAGACCTAGGATGCGGGGCCCACATGCTGGACAAATGCGTGCAAGGATTGTGGACACAGGATCAACTTCACCTGCACATCAACCTAAAAGAAATGCTGGCAGTAAAACTGGCAATCCAAAAGTTCAAACCATTTCTCCAAGAGGGCCAGTTGATGATAAGGACAGACAACACCACAGTCATGTGGTACATCAACAAACAGGGAGGCACTCATTCATACCCCCTATGCAGAATGACTTTGGAGCTGTGGACCCTGGCACTCAGCTACAACATCCAGTTACAGGCAATATTTGTACCGGGAAAAGAAAATACTCTAGCAGACATATTAAGCAGAACCACATCGGATGCCCACGAATGGAAGCTGCACCCGGACATCTTCAAGACCATCTCAAAGAAATGGGGAATGCCTCAGATAGATCTATTCACATCACCTCTCAATCACCAGCTCAAAAAGTTCTGCACAAGGACATTCCACCCACTAGCATGGAAAGTGGATTCGCTCTCCTTCAGCTGGAAAGGCCTAACAGCATATGCATTCCCACCTCTTCCCTTGATACACAAAGTACTACTAAAAATCAAGGAAGAACGTCCAAGGATAATCCTGATAGCTCCAAACTGGCCAAGACAACACTGGTACCCACTGCTGAGGAGCATGTCTCGAACAATATGTGGCCAATACCCTGATGCCTTTGATGTTAACTCAGAACAACTACAGCATCATACATCCAAACCTAAAACGTTGCAACTGACTGCATGGAACATCACATAGCAGCAGCTAATCCAGAACTTTCCCAAAGAGTTAAAGACATTATTCTTGAAGCACGCAGACCTTCAACAAGAAGGAACTATGCTGGAAAATGGAAAAGGTTTGTCATTTGGAGTACGGAAAGAGGAAAAGATGTGTCAAACATAGATATGCCTAACATTCTGGAGTATCTGGCGAACTTCTTCATTCAGGCCTGTCCTACTCCTCCATCAAGATACATGCATCAGCTATTTCAGCAGAATACAGCTTTGATCCACCTGTTTTTCGCACCCTTTGCTCAGGCAGTTCCTCAGAGGAATCAAGAATGTAAAACCTCCAAGGAAACCACCATTACCAGCTTGGGACTTAAATTTTGTGCTAGAAAAGTTGACACTATCACCCTTTGAACCAGCAGCAACAGCAGACCTACAACACCTGTCATGGAAAACTGCTTTCCTACTGGCAATTACTTCAGCAAGGAGGGTTTCAGAACTACAGGCCTTAATGGCAGTGCAACCCTTCCTAATCTTCCACCAAGATAGAGTGTCCATGAGGACTAATCCTACATTTATGCCTAAGGTGGTATCCAGAGTGTCTTTAAACCAGGCAATCCACCTACCTACCTTCTTTCCCAACCCACAAAACAGAGGGAAAGAATACTGCATACCTTGGATGTACATAGACAGCTACGCTACTACTTGGACAGAACAAAAATAGCAGAAAGACTGACCAACTTTTTGTAGCCTATGCAACAGGAAGGGAAGGAAAAGCTATTTCCAAACAGACAATCTCCAAATGGATAGGAAATTGCATACGATTCTGTTACTCCTTCCATGGAAAACCAATTCCACAGAACATAAGACCTCATTCTACAAGGGCAACAGCCACTACCACAGCCTTCTTACGAGGAGTGGCAACCAAAGACATTATTGAGGCGGCTACTTGGACCTCCGTGCATACATTTGCCAAGCATTATAATTTGCCTCTATATTCCAGATCCCGAGCAGGGTTTGCCACTGCTGTACTGCAAGGGATCCTAAACACACCATAATCTACTTTTATCCTCCTCCCTAGTTGGCTATGGTATTCTACCCAGTTGTTATGACTGCAGATGCATCCATGAAGGACATAGTACAGTTTTGTACCTACCATAAATGTAGATGTCCGAACTGGATAGCATCTGCAGTCAGGATTACCCTCCCTCCTTCCCGTCTGTGGTACTCCTAGGGTGTTTACCCTCCTAATAGCTAGCTGGTGGGGGGGGAGTCTTTTATGGTGTATTTGTTTGTATATATGTACATACATGCTTATTTTTGTGTTTACCTCTATCTTTTTGGAAACATTGGCATCTATCCAAATTTTAGCCTTCAAGAGGGCTACTGGCATCTGGGGCAAGAAACACTGAGGAAAATGGCGTTGGCTGATGCTTTTATACCCGAAGACCAACAGAGATGACGTCGGGTGAAGTGCGACATCAGCCGAAGCCGGACCCGGACTTTGGAATCCGGCCGACTGAAGGGCTGCCTGACGACAGGACAACCCTGTTGTTATGACTGCAGATGCTATCCAGTTCGGACATCTACATTTATGGTAGGTACAAAACTGTACTTTCTATTCGGGATGGCACGATTCATGCATGAGTGGATGTGCTCGTACAGTGCCTTAGTGTAGGATTCAGCAGTCGAACTTTCAGTTCCCGTCTGCGTGGGTGTCATGATGTTTGTCACTTCTGACTTGAGTAGCATGAAGTTGGCTTTGGAGAAGTTTTTTATGGAGGTTTCCTTACTGGTGGGTGGGGGTGGGATGTGGATGTTAAGGGTTATTACCTTATGGTCAGACCTGACTAATGAGAGGGTGACCATAGGTGTGGAGCATCGATTTCCCATGTTGGTAATGACCAGGTCTAGGATATTGAAGCCCCTGGTGGGACTATGGATTAGTTGATTCAAGGCATTGGAATTTATGAATTCCAAGAACCGTTGGGCAAAGGTGTTGGTATACGAGTAGTTTTCCCAGTAGTATTAGGGTGTTTGGTTCTATCTTAATATTTTCCAGTATGTTTAGAAAAGTGTAGTGAGAATCTTGGGGCATGGTGGGGGATCTGTAGCAAGCTACAATTTGGATTGCAGTCTTACCTAGTGTTAGTTGCACCTGGAGAATTTCAGACGCATTGTGTTGGGTAACTAGCCTGGTGGTGTGAATATTCTTGGTGAATATGGACATTTCTCCACCTTTAGTGTTTTGGTCCTGGTTTGGTGGCCGAAAAGTGTGGTAAGAGTTGTAGCCTGGTATTACAGGGGTTCTGTCTGGAGCCTTGAACCAGGTCTCAGTTACTGCACAGATATCGATGTTCTCCATTTTTAGGAGTGCCTTGAGAGAGTGCATTTTGAGGTTTAGACTTCTAGCATTGAGTAGCATTACCTTCAGATTTTGCATGCTTGTACCTATTACGGTGGTGGTTTTGTCCTTTGAACTTTGCCTAAAAAAGGCACTATAGGGGTGGCAAGAGCCTTAGCCAGTAACCTGAATCCCAGGGGCGACAGGAGCAGACCATGTCTGGCAAAGCATCGTGGTTTGTCGATCATGTTGTCCCCGGCAGACAGATACAGGATCCCCTTTGAATGACACCAGAAGCTTAGCCAATTGTTGAAGTCAATCATTTGTCCTTATATTGTGGTGTCATTCTGGGTGAAGGCAGGATGCTACTCAGGGCTAGGGTCATACCTGCCTGGGCCACATGATCTGAGAGCTCTTCCATGTTTCTTTTCATGTAGTCCAGGGAGGTACGTCTCAAGTCTTTCACTCCAACATGGACAATGACAGAGTCATATTTGTACTTGTTGTGGAGTGACTTGAGTGCATGCATTATGTGGCGGATCCTGGCACCCGACAGGCAGCTGACTGTAATTTTCTACTTGTTCAACCTGGTGAGTGGGACATCAGTGTGCCAGTCTATAGACTCACCTATGACTAAAGTGTTAGGTACGTTGTCTTGCCTTAGGGGCTGTTGCTGCGTGGCACACTGGTGTTGTGAGCTATGTGACACTTTGGTTGTGATTGGTGTTTTGCTTTTCAGCTTCAGAGGTCCTTGTTGCTTGGGCAGGTTACAGTTAAGGGCCTCCGCATATGTGGATTTACTGTTGCTATATGTGGGTGTTGGTGGTGTGGGTTTAGAAGGGCTATGTGTTGCTTGAGGTGTAGTGTGGGTGTTAACCTTCTCCTCTTGACTGTCTGGCACAGTCTTGGGTGGAGAGAGCTTTGCTTCCAGTTTGGCTATGTAAGTGCATCTCTCACAGGTTGTAGTGTTGGGTGGTAGGAGGAGAGGGTTGTCTGTGTACATGAGGCAATTGCTGCATTGCCCCAGTATGCCCAGATTCACCAGATGGACAGGAGAAATCACCAGAAGCTGACCCTTGGACATGCCTGGTTTGGTGTTTTTTTTTTTTTTTTTGTAAAGTACAGGAGCTGTTTCCCCTTACCTTAGCAAGGTACTTTGCAATTATAGGCTGTTTAGTGCCTACGATTAATTTCTCCTTATTAACAAGGAGAGTTGAGTGCTTGTATCAGTTTAAGGCTTCCTAGTGCTTTCCAGCAGGTATTATAGCAAGTGCTAGTCACAGGGATGCTTAAAGGTAAGATGAAAAAAATGCACACTGCAGTGTGCACTAGAGAAGTTAGATGTGAAAGTAGGTAACTTAAGTTTTACCTGTTTAAAAAGTTAAGGTTTAGTGGAGAGTTACTATTTTTAAAACAGCAAGATGGATAGAAAGGGGTGGTCACTTTTGTATTCTGGTACTATGGAATACAGTAGGATGGCCAATAAATTTAAATAGTTGAAGGGGAGTGATTTCAAAAATGATAATTTTGTGATTACTCACACAAGTCAGTGAAAGCAGAGAGGAAATGAGATATATGGTCAAGTTAACATAAGAGGCAGGCAACTAGAAAGACAGTGGTATTTAACAAGACAACTGTAAATGGGTGGGTAACAAGACAACTGTAACTGGATGGGAGGGTGGGGAAACTTTTCTGCCTGACTCAGAAGAGACAGAGCTGTGGTCTCTTTTGAAGTTTTAACAGGCAGTTAAAGCAGAATGCAAGTAAAACACAAGGTAAAGAAAACAAACCACAGTATTCAAAATATAAAAAGGCAATAAAGTAATACAAAATACAACAAATAAAAGCAAACTAACCTTTTCTTTACAGCAAAGTGTAGCAGAGTCTGGATGAGCCTTTCTGGTAAATCAACTAAATCCGGGGGGGTAACTTCTAGTTATAAACATCCCTTTCAAATTTACACATTCTTTGAAAAACATTTCTTCACTAAAAATCATATGGGCTAACCTTATATACTGCCCTTAATGATTCCCCTATTTGGTGCATTGGGTGACAACTACTGTAGTGCAAAAGGCTATTAAGAGTATGTTGCTTTCCTAAGCACTGTGCTCTGTATACTTTTATCCATATCATCCTTAAATAAACATGTCCAAATAGTTAATACTTACTGTACTATAATGGTATGTAAACTTTAAGTAACAGGTAGTGGAATGTAAATATTCCAGAAATCTATCAGTGTCTACTTTACTAGCATCCCAAGCAATAAAAATGTCATCCAAAAACTTGCATAGAAATAATATGTTCATTAATATGTTCAATAATATGTAACATTTTCATTGTTAAATATAAACTGTTTTTTCCATTGGAGTAATACTATGTTCGCATACACTGGGGTGCAGCTTGCCCCCATAGCAACCCCTCTTTTTTTTTTTTTTTCTTCAAAAAATTGCCCATCCAGATGAATAAAATTATATTTCAAAACCATATCTAGCAATGCATGTGAAGATGTTCTTCGTGTTTCACTGTTGCAGTCATCACATCTGGGTTATCTGCTTGCAGTAGCCCTCAGTCGGTCTGATTATCAAAGTCTTGGGTCCTGTGTTGGTTGCGGTCTCATCTTCCATGATGTCAGGTAGTCAGGGGTATAAAGCATGCAGCCGATGACATTACATCAGTCTTTCTTGCTGTGCCCGAAGCAGAAGCAGTTCGCAAGTGCCGGTCGGCCAATTCCTGAAATTTTCGTTTTCGAGTTTCAGAACCAAAGTCTTCAACTAAAGCTAAGTACCCCGTTGGGGAAACTTTTTCTTGCTCTAAACCGATGTCAGTAAAAGTCAATAATTGTATTTCTTGTGGAAAGCAAATACCTCATAAAGATTTTCATTCGTATTGTATTCCTTGCCTAGTCTCTGACCACGATGTACCTCACTGTTGCTTTTGTGCCTTATTTAAACAACGAACTATTCATCATCGGTATATTTATGCTTCTAAATGTTTTGGTACATAGTTCAATTACCCAGATATGGCTTTGGTAAGCCACCCGACTACTGACATTCCGAAAAAACGCAAAGATAAAGACAGAGACATGGATGGGTCTGGAGCCGCTGTGCAGGCACCAGCTTCTGAAGGTGTATTCAGGCCTACTGACTTGCATATTAAACCATTAGACATTTTGGATGATGTTTACACCAAATCTAGTCTAAACCCAGATTCCTTCCCTCCTGCACCAGCTAAACCAGACAGATACTACCGAGTTCCTGATTCTCATAAGTTTCTATATAAAAGCCCTGTTGCAGACCCCAAAACCATTTCCCAGGGTCCCAAAGGGGTTAAGGCCTCTACTGCTAAGAATCCACTACCTTCTGAAAGAGATTCCAGAGCATTAGAAAGATGGGGGAAGAAAGTGTATACGTCTGCCGCTTTGGCCATGAGGGCCTTAAACTGCCAATTCCACATGCTAAAATACCAGCAGTACTTAATTACACAGTTAAAGCAGAAAATGATCCCTCAGACAGATCAACCTGATTTCAAAGAGATGCAGGATTTGCTGCATGCAGCAGAACTACTAATAAGGACAGACAACACCACAGTTATGTGGTACATAAACAAACAGGGAGGAACACATTCCCACCCTTTATGCAGACAGGCAATGACCTTGTGGAACACAGCATTGACTTACCAAGTACAACTGCAAGCACAATTCCTGCCAGGAAAGGAAAACATATTGGCAGACGAATTAAGCAGAAATTTGGCAGATCCTCACGAGTGGAGACTACACCCACAAGTATTTTCAATGATAACTCAAAGGTGGGGATGCCCAGACATAGATCTATTTGCCTCCCCCAACAATTGCCAACTGCAGAAATTTTGCACAAGGACTTATCATTCCCTGGCCTGGAAAGTGAACGCCCTATCATTCATTTGGACAGCATTGACAGTCTATGCCTTCATTGCTCCGGACTGGCCACGTCAGCACTGATACCCATTACTAAGGACCTTGACTCACAGCCCTCCATGGATCTTACCTCAATTCCCACTTCTGTTGACTCAGCAAAACTCTCAGATCCTTCACAGTCAGCTCAGGACTTTAAATTTAGCTGCATGGAGAATACCTTGAATTATCAATCAACACTTCTCTCAAAGGACGTCGTCGAGGCCCAGCACCAGAAAAACTTACTCAGACAAATGGAAAAGATTTTGTGCATGGAACCAGGCTAAAGGCTAAAATCCTTGGATACCAAACATTCCTCAAATACTGCAATACTTAACTGAGATGCTACACAAAGGCCTTTCTTTCTCATCCATTAAGATCCATGTTTCAGCCATTTCAGCTCAATATAATACGGATCCTCCCATATTCTCACACCCTTTACTAAGGCAGTTTCTCAGAGGGGCTAAGAATATAAGACCCCCCAGAAAACCCCCAATGCCAGCTTGGGACCTCAACTTCGTTTTAGAAAAATTAACACTACCTCCTTTCGAACCAGCCTTCTCAGCAGAACTACAATACTTGTCATGGAAAACAGCTCTGTTGCTGGCTATCACCTCAGCACGCAGGGTCTCAGAACTACAGGCACTTATGGCAGTGGAACCTTTCATCATTTTCCATCAGGACAGAGTCTCCTTACGAACTAACCCTACCTTTATGCCAAAGGTAGTATCCAGTGTGGCTTTGAATTAGACCATTCATTTACCCACCTTTTATCCAAACCCCCAGAATAAAGGAGAAAGACTCCTTCACTCTTTGGACATTCACAGACAGCTACGTTACTATTTGGATAAGACAAAGACCTTCAGAAAAACTGACCAACTCTTTGTATCCTATGCTGCAGTTTCACAAGGAAAGGCTATTTCAAAACAGACCATTTCCATTTCCAAATGGATAGCACATTATATCCGCTTTTGCTACTCACACCATGGGAAAGCAGTGCCTGTTACTATTAGGTCCCATTCTACCAGGGCTACAGCAACCTCAGCAGCCTTTCTCAGGGGGGTTCCAACCAAGGACATTCTGGAGGCAGCTACTTGGAGTTCAGTGCACACCTTTACCAAGCACTACCACCTTCCATTATACTCAAAAACCAGAGCTGGTTTTGCCACTGCAGTTCTGCAGGGCATCCTAGCTCCACCTAACCCAGTTTAGTACCAGCCACCCATCCATAGCTTTGGGATTCAACCCAAGTGTGATGACTGCAGCAGTTAACACGATGAACATAGTACAGTTTTGTACCTACCATAAATGTAGATGTTCGAGTGTATATACTGCTGCAGTCCAGGTTATCCTCCCACCATCCCCTCTACATACCAGGGTGTTAGTTATAACTCCATGTACATCAATCTATTGGATGCATGTCTATATGGTGTATTTGCTAACAGCTAGTACTATTGTTTATCTACTAAGGTATTTTTGCATAGTTATTTGTATTGCATCGGCTGCCTCTTTTATCCCCCTGTCGCGCTGACGTCAGGGAAGAAACGACGACAACCGACGCCGGACCAAGACTTTGGGATTCGGCCGACTTCGGGACCGCCTGACAGCAGGATAACCCAAGGGTGATGACTGCAGCAGTATATACACTCGAACATCTACATTTATGGTAGGTACAAAACTGTACTTTTCACAATTTCGAATGTTCTAATATCGACCCCTATTTAGCGAACACTGAAAATAGCGAAGCTATGGAACACCGAATTTTTTCCTAGGGAAGGAAATTGGTTGGCTGTTACTGTGGCTTCGCTATGTTCAGCACTGTGGTGGGAAGTTACGGGTCGGGATCAGGTAAGTGTGCGATTGTGTGGACGTGAGGGTTAGGGCACAAGGTAGGTGAGTTAGGGTTAGGGAGCAGGTCAGGTAAGTGTGCGATTGTGTGGATGTGAGGGTTAGGGCAGGGTAGGTGAGTTAGGGTTAGGGCGCGGGTGAAGTGAGTGTGCGATAGTGACGGACCTTAGGGTTAGGGTTTGGGTTAAGGTAAATGGGTAGCTAGTGGTGTGTGTACATTTTAGTGTAGGGGTAGATGTAGGATTTTAGGTGTGTGTGTGTGGATTGCTGTTTGTTTGGTGTGTTTGTGTTGTGTGTATGTGTGTCGGAACAGCAAATTTTTTCCCTGGGAAAAAATTCATTGTTCTGCATGTTCGATATTGTCAGCGTTCACTGAATAGGGGTCAATATTAGAACATTCAACGTTTTAAAAAGTCAATGTTCTAATATAGACCCCATCCACCTACTTCATCTGTAACAACAGATGCATCGGACTCAATTCTCCGAATCATCTATGGTCCCCAGGCCCTCTTCAGGTAATCACAGCCATTACCACATTGATATGGTATATAAACAGGCAGAGAGGGTCTCCTACTATCTATGCAGAATAGCATGGTAGCTGTATTCCATCAGAGCAAAACGTTGTAGTAGACAAACTGACTAGGACCAAACCTCATGAATGGAAATTGAATGAGGAGGTCTTCCAGGATTTGATTCAGCTGTGGGGAACACCTCAGATCAATCTGTTTGCCTCCATTCACATCAAACAACTAAACAAATTCTGCCCCAGAATCCTTTTCAAACAGGCTTGGAAAGCATGATGCATTTTTATTCCCTTGGATGGAAATATTTATTTGTCTTTCTAGCTTTTCTACTGATATCCAAGGTTGTTCTGAGATTCAGAAGGGCTCTACAAAGATCATTGTGGTGGCTCCCATGCATCAGTGGTTCTCCCTTCTTTAGAAAATGGCTAAGGGCAGTCACCACAAGCTTCTTTATAGACTGGATTTACTCACACAAAATAGGTGTTTAATGCTTCCCAAATTGAAACAACTTCAACTGAATGCCTGGATGATAAACTCTTAATACCTCTTAGGCACCTATTTTCTGAGGACATGCAGAAGGCTTTAAAGGAGCCAAAGAATCCTTCTGCTAGGAAGTCATATATTAGCAAATGGAAAATATTTCTTGTTGGTGTCACACGAAGAACCAAAACCCTTTCAAGAGTATTTTTTTCTGTGGTTCCTAAATATTTGTGTGAATTATTATTCTCTGACCTTTCTTGCTTCTCTATCAGAGTTTGTCTTTTCAGCCATTTCAGCATGTCTGTGCATAGATCTCCCTCTTTCAAGGTTCCCTCATGTTAAGTTGTATTTAAAGGAATTCTGCGTACTCTAGCTCTAGTTGAACCAGCTTATCAGGCTGATTTGAGATTGTTAACATGGAAGACGATGTTACTTATTGCTTTGACAGCTGCAGAGAGTATCTGAGCTGCAAGCTCTTATGCCTAAAGTACTATCTGAGTTTACTTCAGTTCAAGCTGTACATCTCCTTAACTTCTTTCCAGAACCTAAAAATTAGGGGAAAAGGATTCTTCATTCCCTGGATATCCACACACAACTCATACTATCCTGACAGAATAAAAAACTTCAAAAATTAATTTTTTTATAAAGGCAAGAAAAAACGGAAAGCTAGTGTCAAAGCAGACCTTTCTAAATGGCTAGCCCATGCTGCTGATTTTTTGTTTTTTCCCACTATAACAAAACATTTCTAGGCAGGGTCAAGGTTTATTCTATTAGGCCTTAGTTTCTTCAATAGTTTTTTGGAAAAGGATGGACTCTTTTGTATTCTAGAGGCAGCAACTTGGTCCTCTGCACATACTTTTGCAAAACAGTACAAATTAGATTCCTTTTCCAGGTCAAGAACAGTCTTTGCTAGGCATTCCTCCTCACAAACTTTATAAGCTGTGGCATTCTATAAATATAGCTAAGGTTACTGCAGCATTGATCAAATGATGAAAATCGTACAGTGTGTAGTTTAAACTTACTGTAACAGTAGATGTTCAAATGATCATTGCTGCACTGGCTGCTCTCTCCACCCCACCACACCCCGCATTAGTTTCTGTATATTTTTTGTTTGCCGAGCTGGACATTTAATTTTGTAAACCTCGCATTGACCTTTTTCAGGGCATTAGACTGTCTTCGTAATTGGCATGAAAGCTCTGAAGCACTGTTTTTCCTCCCTTCTGAGTTTGAACACCTAAGGATTTGGGCACGTCAGGTGCCCTTAAGCTTTAGAAGTTGTCCAGCTGTTACATCCTTGCAAGATGTAACCCATATAGCTAAGGCTACTATTTCTACTGTTAAGGTATATTTATTTTATACATCTGTACTTTCCCTTTTGTTATTTACTCTTGCTGTGGTCATAAAGCTATTCAGGCTCTAAGAATTTGCAGCTCTAACATCATTTAAAACTGCATTCTTTCTCTGTTCTACAAAAGGACCTTACAGAAACAGATGCTTGGTGCCAGAGCCATGGGCTCAAGCTCAATGCCAAGAAATGTATAGTTATCCCCTTTGAGAAAAAACATGCACCCGTGAATTACCACATAGGTGGCAGTACACTAAACACCGAAAGTGTGATAAGAGACTTAGGGACACAGGTGGACAGTGGTCTCACCTTCGATAACCACATCGCCACAACAGTCAGGAAATCCTTCTATGTGGCACACCTCATCACTAAGGGCTTTTCATCCAGAAAAAAGGAAGTAATTGTCCCACTGTACTTATCCCTCATTAGACCCATTATAGAATACAACGCCCCGTTTGGTATGTACCTCTCAAGACATCTGCAACAACTGGAAAGGCCGCAGAAATACCTCACTAAAAGAATCACAGGCCTAAAGCAGATGCACTATGCTGACCATCTAAAAAAACTCTAGCTATACTCTGTCGCATATCGTCTACTCTGAAGCAATCTCTGCTTAACATACAAGGCCATGTCAAACCCAGAGCTGCTGGACATGCAACACTTAAAGAAATCCCAATCCCTCAGAGCCACATGCTCCAGGGATCTACACCTTGTCATCACAATAAACAAAACATGCTGGAGGGATAGGTTCCTGACCCAAAGACTCCCCATACTCTGGAATAGACTGCCCATACATGTCAAGCAGAGCATGTCTTTGGCCCTTTTCAAAAGGAACCTTGACGATTGGATGGGAGACCCCGGGGATCACATCAGTCACCCTGCTAGACAGGGATCCAGGGAAGTACATATTGTGGGAAGAAATAGCCAAGCAATTGTTATGGGTAGGCTTGTATAGGCCCTAGGGCCGATAGCTTAGTACCAACCTATGAACCTGCTTTGAGGTCATAAACCTACCGAGTGTTTGCTTAGTTCTGAATGCTATGTGTACCTCCAAAATAATGTATAACTTAAACATATGAGAAAAAGTGTAAAGTAAAGTAGTGGTTAAAGGTAGTAGAGGGACATAGCTAATGTTGCAGAGCTGGTCACAAGCACAGAAAGGCATTTGATTGTTATGTAAAGCACTGTATAAAATTAAGCAGATCATTTTATGCTGAAAGACTGTTGCTGTCCAAAGATGTTTTTGTGACTGCAAGATGTGCATTTCAAGCTGTATATTTTACAAGACACACTTCCAGGGATACTTTTTGATCTGTATATACTCAAGATTCATAAATGCAGTTGTATTTACTGTGAAACTACTTAAAAAATATGAGTAATGACTAGAACAGGACCAGGTGCAGTGATCTTTTTGATGTGTATTGCCATTTATGGCTAATTAGCTGAGGTTTTCTAAGGCAGAAAATACGATACTGTGGCTGACTGATGGAAGTAAAGTGGGGTAGGAGGGCTGAGACAGGGATCTGAAACTCAAATTCCATTTGTTGAAAAGGGTGTGTTATCTCAGACATTTGTTCTCATCTCACCAAACACTACTTTTAGAATGTGTAACAGATTTGTTGTAAAATTGTTAACTGCCACAGCAATTCAGTCACTGACACTCCTGCTGAAGATTCTTAGACATGGCAGTATTTCTTAACTTAAATGAATGGAGGTGTGTTCTGATGGTAGAAATTATGGTAAGTCATAAGCCCATCAGTTGTGCTGTCACAGTGCATTATAGGCAAGACATAACTCTCCAGGAAGACACGATCAGCATGTTTGTCCTCATGAAGGCATTCAGTGTTAGAAGAAAATCAGCATTAATAATAAGTAGTCATTATACTGCTGGCAGGTTTGGGCTGTGTAGTACTGTGTGACAAGGTTAATGTGTTTCCTAGTTTCTACCCACAGAAGTCCTTTAAGAATCATACTGCAGTTGTGTTCATTGTATTAGAATGATTGTTGATGGTCTTCATGTTTCACTGTTGCAGTCATTACATTTGGGGTTATCCCTGCCAGGGTAGCCCTCAGACCGCCTGAATACCAGAGACTTTGTATTTCTGCGTTGGTTGCTGTTGCATGAGGACTGACGTCAGGTCATCAGTCGTATAAAGTAAGGCAGTCGACACCACTACATCAGTCTTTCTTGCCGTGGAGCCCGAAGCAGAAGCAGTTTGCAAGAGTGCCGGTCGGCCGCTACCTGAGTTTTCCTTTCTGAATTGAAGGTGAAGTCTTCTAAATCTAAGTACCCTGTTGGGGATCCTTTTTTCTTGCACTAACCGATGTCAGAAAAAGTTAATAATTGTCTCGCCTGTGGAAAGCAAATACCACACTGAGACTTCCACTCTTACTGCGTCACTTGTCTAGGCCCAGACCACGACGTCCTCCTTTTCGCTTCTGTGCTTTGTTTAACGCCAGAACTATCCATCATCGGGCCCTTATTGTAGCCAGATATTTTTTACAGTCCTCAAATTCCGATATGGCTTTGGTAAGCCATCCGACAGCAGAACTTCTGAAAAAACTTAAAGATAAAGACAGAGACAGACCGCACAGGTCCAAACCTACTGACAACGCTTCCATTAAGTAGTCGTCAGTCCTCCAGTACTCAGTGAGGTGCTTTCACAGCCCCTGATGCCCACTTCAGTTGATTCTCAAGCCGCTACCGAGACCCTTTCGGAGTCCGGTATGCCACAAAACTTTTCTTCCTCGAAGGAACCTGCAGTCGTCTCTACCCTGGATGGGTCCGGAGCCGGTGAGCAGACACCGGCTTCGAGGAAGTCCTTTGCACCACCGAATCTCAACACAAACTGACGTCTTCTTTCACGACTACTGTTCTTTCAAAAGCAACAGAGTTCCTTAGGCCCAGGGTTCGAACCACACCCAAGAAACCGACTACCTACTCTCAGGCGTCTGCTACCTTGCCTTAGTCTCAAATGCTTAAAATGGCAGAAGACCTTATCGTGCTGATCAGGGGAAGCCAAACTACCCCCTCAAAAAGGAAAAGAGATCTGTCCCCAGTAGTTTTGTCTGAACAAGAGTCAGATGAATCTGATGCATCTGACTATGAAGACATGCAACCCCTCTCCTCTTACGAGGATTCTTATGCAGAGGATTCCATTCCTTCAGCCTCTCCCCCAGATTCCTTTGGGGAATCCCTGCATACTTTAAGGAAGCATTTCCAATGGGAGAGTCAGGACTATCCTCAGTCTAAAAAGAGACTCAGGGAATTCTTCCTAGACCTTCCACAACACAGACCCTTGGCCACCCCCCCCAGTCCTGGGATGTGGCGGATGATGTTTTCCTTGAATCCAGTTTGACTTCTGACGCCCTACCTCCTGCTCTCAGAAAACCAGACAGGTACTACAGAGTCCCTGACTCACACAAGTATCTTTTTAAAAATCCTACAGCTAACCCTGAAGTCATTTTTCAAGGGCCTAAAGAGGTTAAAGCAACCTCTGCTCAGAATCCCACCCCCTCAGACAGGGATTCCCGAGCACTGGACAGATGGGGGAAAAAGTATACACCTCAGCTACTCTTGCTGTCAGGGCACTAAATTGTCAGATTCACATGCTTAAATATCAGCAACATACTTTGGAACTCCTTAAACAAAAATTGTCTACCTTTCCTGCTTGGGCAGAATCTAAAGATTTCCAAGACTTAATACATTCTGCAAGTCAAGTAACTAAACACACTTTGCACTGTGGGTTTGACGCCCTAGAAGCTTCTTGCTGGGCAGCAGTCACTGGATCTGTCATTAAAAGACATGCATGGCTTAAGGAACAACCCCTGCCAGACCATGTAAAATCTAAATTGTTGGATGCCCCCTTGCACAAAGATAACATATTTGGCACTAAGGCAGAAGAGGTCTTAAAAAAGATGGACAAGTCCAGCCCCCTAGATTCAGCAGGCATTGTCCCTCCAAGCACTGGTCCTTTCCTGCTCCGAGTAAATAGGCCCAGCCTAGGCCCTGTGAAAGCAGACCCCTCAGCAGTCTCAGGGAATGCAGAGATCTAAGCAGTGGACTACCTCCACTTCAAAGCCAGGGAGTTCTAAGCCACCCCCTTATGGTGAGAATTCACAATGACTCACCTCCTCCCGACCTCCCCTCTGTCCACCTTCTCTTGCCCCTAGGAGGAAAACTCTCCTTTCACTCAAGCACCTGGGCCACCATTACCAAGGACCAGTGGATTCTGAACATTGGGTCTCATAGATACAAATTCTCCTTCCACACCCTTCTAACCCCAAACGGGTTCCCAGTTCTCCCCCCAAATCAGTGGGAGAGGCTCAAAAGCAAATGCATTCCCTGCTCTCTTTGAGGGCAGTAGAGCATGTTCCTTCTATTCCAGACTTTTCTGGTGCCCAGAAAAGATGGCACCTGGCACCCCATCCTCAATCTATCCATTCTAAACACCTTCTGGTGATCCCAAAATTCAAAATGCTCACCCTCCAGCATCTGCTACCCATGCTCTCCAAGGACACTTGGCTAGCCACCCTGGATCTAAAAGAGACCTACCTCCACATTCCTATCAGGGAATCATGCAGAAAATATCTCTGCTTCAGGGCAGGACATCAACACTTTCAGTTCTCTGCGCCTCCCTTTGGCTTATCCACTGCTCCCAGAGTTTTCACAACATGCCTGGCTCCAGCCATTGACTTTTGCAGACAAAGAAGTATTCAAATTTACTCCTACTTAGACGACTGCCTTATTCAGGCAGATAGGCAGGAAAAGCTGCTCAAGCACCTGGCCTTTGTAAAGAACCAACTAACGTCCCTAGGGTACACAATCACCGAAAAGAAATCAAAACTGGTGCCCACCCAAAGGATAATCTTCCTGGGAGCAAGTCTGGACATAGCATCTCAGATGGCATACCTTACACCAGAGAAACACATTTTCCTGTCAGCCTACTTCTCTCAACTGGCCACTAGGCCCTAGCTTTCTGCAAGGAAAGTCCTGCAAGCTCTGGGGTTCATGACATCTTGCATACTCCTCATTCCATATGCCAGACTGCATAAGAGGAAACTTCAGTGGTACCTAAAGAGCCTTTGGTGTCCACACTTTCAAGACCTGGAAACTCTTCTACCTATAATTTCATGCCTCAGAAAATAATTTATTTGGTGGGCAGCAGCATGCTCCCACAACAAGGGACTGCCCTTCTCCTCAGACCCTGCCGCCCAGACCCTAACCACAGACACATCAGACTACGCTTGGGGTGCACAGCTGGACGGCAGGTGCATACAAGGTCAATGGAGCCCACAGCAAATCCCCCTGCACATCAGTCTAAAAGAGATGATGGCTGTGCAGCACACCTTGATAGCTTTCAAACCCCTTTTCTCTCCAGGGGATGTTCTTCGTGTTTCACTGTTGCAGTCATTACATTTGGGTAATCTGCTGGCAGGTTGCCCTCAAGTCGGCCTGATTAACAAAGTATTGGGTCCTGCGTCAGTTGCTGTCCTTTCTTCCATGACGTTAGGTCTTCAGGGGTATAAAACATGGAGCCGACGCCATTACATCAGTCTTTCTTGCTGTGCGGTGCCCGAAGTAGAAGCAGTTCACAAGTGCTGTTCGGCCAACTCCGGAAATTTTTGTTTTCGAGTTTCAGAACTGAAGTTTTCAACTTAAAAGCTAAGTACCCCGTTGGGTAAACTTTTTCTTGCTCCTTACCGATGTCAGTAAAAGTTAATAATTGCATTACTTGTGGAAAGCAAATACCTCGTAAGGATTTTCATCTGGACTGTATTCCTTGCCTAGGCCCTGACCACGACGTACCTTGCTGTCGGTTTTGTGCTTTATTTAATCAGTGCACTATCTGTCGTCGGTACATTTTTGCGTCTAAATATTTTGGTTCTCATTTTAATTATCCAGAAATGACGCCAGTTAGCCATTCGACTACCGGGATTCCAAAAAAACTCAAAGAAAAAGACAGAGACAGGCCGTCGAGGTCCAAAATTACCGACGACTCTTCTCCTAAGCCAGTCACCAGTTCGCCGATACTCAGTGAGGCGCTTTTGCAGCTCCTGATAACCGTTACTTTTGACTCGCAGTCCGGTATGCCGCGAGATGCTTCACCTATGGAACCCACGGATGTCTCTATCTTGGATGGGTCCAGAGCCGCTGTGCAGGCACCGGCTTCTGAGGGTGTATTCAGGCCTACAAAAAAACGACGCCCAGGCCACATGTTCAGGCCCCTATGCCTAAAAAACAAATGATCAAAATGGCTGAAGATGTTATCTTCTAATGACCTGGATTTGTCCGTCCCTACTTATGAGGATTCAGATGCAGAGGATTCCATTCCCTCTGCTTCCCCCCTGAGGACTTTTCTTTTGGGGAAACTTTACATACCTTAAGGGAGCATTTCCACTGGGAAAGTCAGGAATTTTCTGAATCAAAAAAGGGGCTTAGGGATTTCCTTTTTCTACCTCAGCATAGGCCTTTGGCTGTACTTCCTGTCCTAGATATTGTTGATGATGTGTTTTCGGAATCCAGTATGGCCCCTGATGTTCTTCGTATTTCACTGTTGCAGTCATTACATTTAGGGTAATCCTGCTGGCAGGTTGCCCTCAGTCGGCCCGAATTCCAAAGTCCTGGGTCCTGCGTCGGCTGCTGTCGCCCTCTCCCTGATGTCAGGTCGTCAGGGGTACAAAAGATGTGGCCGACGCCATTTTCTTTAGTCTTTCTTGCCACGCGGTGCCCGAAGCAGAAGCAGTTAGCAAGTGCCGGTTGGCCGACTCCTGAGATTTTTATGTTCTAGTTTCAGATCCGAAGTCTTCAATAAAGCGAAGTACCGTGTTGGGGAAACTTTTTTCTTGCTCTAGACCGATGTCAGAAAAACTTAATTTATTTCTTGTGGAAAGCAAATACCTCATAAGGACTTTCATTCTTACAGTATTCCTTGCCTAAGCCCTGATCAGAAAGTTGCTGGTTGTCGGTTTTGTGCTAGATTTAACCAATGCACTATTAAGCATCTGTATGATTTTGCTTGAAACTATTTTGGACACCGGTTTAATTACCCAGAAATGTCGTTGGATAGCCATCTGACTACCGGAGTTCACAAAAAACGCAAAGAAAACGAGAGAGATAGACAACCGAGGCCCAAAACCGATGACGAAGCTTCTCCTAAGCCAGTCGCTGGTTCGCCGGTTCTCAGTGAAGTGCTTTCGCAGCCCCTGACACCCACTACTTTAGAGTCACAAGCCGCTACCGACTCCCACGTGGAGTCGGCCATGCCGCCGGAAACTCAAGGTATTGCAGCCTCGGATACTATTCCTTCAGATGGGTCCGGACCCGCTGAGCAGGCACCGGCTTCTGAGGGTGTATTTAGACCTAAACATCTTTACATTAAACCAACCTCAGCTTCAAAGGCAAAGACTAAAGCACCTTCTAAAGCAAAGAAACAAACTCAAGAGCCACGTAGACAGGCCTCTATGCCCCAAAAACAGATGCTCAAAAAGGCCGAAGACTTAATTACCTTGATCAGGGGTTCCCATCCCCCTCCTGATAAGAGGCCTAGGCAAGAGACTGACCATGAATCTTCGGATCAGATTTCTATTTCTTCTGATTCCTCTTCTGATCAGGAATATTCTCTTCCTCCCTATGAGGATTCTGATGCTGAAGAATCTATACCTTCAGCCTCTCCTCCAGAGGACTATTCTTCTGGGGAAACCTTGCATACCGTGAGGGAGCATTTCCACTGGGAGAGCCAAGATTTTTCAGAATCTAAAAAGAGGCTCAGGGATTTCCTTTTACTACCCCAACACAGGCCACTAGCCATCCCACCTGTGTTAGACATTGTAGTTGATGTGTTTTCGGAGTCTAGTCTTACCCCTGACTCCTTACCTCCAGCTCCTGTTAAGCCTGACAGATATTACAGGGTCCCTGACTCTCATAAATTCTTTCTTAAAAACCCTGCTGCAGACCCAGAGACTATTTCACAGGGTCCCAAAGGAGTTAAAGCTTCCGCTGCAAAAAAACCGTACCCCTTCTGACAGAGATTCTAGGGCACTGGATAGATGGGGAAAAAGGTTTACACATCTGCTACCTTGGCTATAATGGCCTTAAACTGTCAGTTTCATATGCTTAAATATCAGAAACATGTCATGGCATTGCTTAAACAGAAAATGTTATCAAACTCTGAATGTGCATAAAACAAGGAAATGCAGGATTTATTGCATGCAGCTGAACAAGTTGGAAAGCATACTTTGCAATGTGGTTTTAATTCTTTGGAGGCCTCCTGCAGGGCCATAGTTAAGGGTTCCGTAATTAGAAGGCATGCTTGGTTAAAGGAACAAAGTCTGCCTGATCATGTCAAGGTTAAATTATTAGATGCACCTTTACAGCATGATACTTTGTTTGGTGCTAAGGCAGAGGAGGTGTTAAAGAAAATGGAGGACAAAGCTAAATCTATGCAAACTGTCAAAGATTTTTTACAAGTACAACCACCTAGGTTTAGCAGACACTGTCCTACAAAGAATTGGTCCTTTCCTGTCTCAGACAGACCTCAAAGGGGCAGATCCCTGGCGCAAGGTTCCTACAGGTCAAAGCAATGGGGTGTTTCTACCTCCAAAGTTGGAGAAGACAAATCACACCCATACAGGAAACAGCCCCAAGGACTTCCCCCTGCCAGCACCAAGCACTTATCTGCTGGCAGCACCTTTAGAGGGAAAATTAGCACTTTTTTCTCAAAATTGGCACATAACCCAGGACAAGTGGGTTCTAAATATCGTGTCACAAGGGTACAAGTTCCATTTCCATACCCTGCCAAAGGCAAATGGCTGGCCAGATCTGCCAAAAAATCAATGGGAAGAGGCACAAAAACAAGTCTCATCCCTCATGGACATGGGGGCCATTCAACAAGTACCAGAGCAAGAGCAGGGACAAGGATTTTATTCAAGACTGTTCTTGGTACCCAGAAAGGACAAGACCTGGAGACCAATACTGGACCTGTCTATTCTGAACACATTCCTGGATATACCAAAATTCAAGATAATGACTTTGCAGCAGCTTCTGCCCATGCTGGGCAAGAACGCTTGGCTTGTGACTTTAGACCTAAAAGAGGCATACCTACATGTCCCAGTCAGACAAATATGCAGAAGATACCTCAGATTCAAGGCTGGCTCAATGCATTACCAATTCTCTGCACTGCCCTTTGGCTTATCTACTGCATCCAGAGTCTTTACAAAGTGCCTGGCACCAGTAATTGTATTTTGCAGACAAAGAGGAATACAAATATATCCTTACTTGAACGACTGTCTAATTCAAGCAGAGAACAAGGACATTCTTTTGCAGCATCTGGCATTTGTGAAAACACTTCTAACATGTCTAGGGTACACAGTCAACAAAAATAAATCAAAACTAGTACCCTCTCAAGAGATAATATTCCTGGGTGCAAGCTTAAATACAACTGCCCAGATGGCTTATCTCACGCCAGACAAACAAAGGCAACTGACTACCTATTTCAAAATGTTCATAGGATGTTCATCGTGCATACAGCTGCAGTAATCACAGATGGGTTTTCAGCCGTCAGGCGGTCCCTCGGTCGGCCGAATTCCAAACTCTTGGTCCGGCGTCGGTTGTCGTCGCTTACTCTTCTGACGTCAGTGAGGCCAGAGTATATAAGACACAGCCGACGCCATGTTCTTCAGTCTTTTTTGCCGCGCGGTGCCCAAAGCAGAAGCAGTTCGCAAGTGCCGGTCGGCCAGCTCCTGAATTACGAAAAAAATTGGAAACCAAAGTCTTCATTAAAGCTAAGTACCCCGTTGGGGAAACTTTTCTTGCCTCAGACCGATGTCAGAAAAAGTTAATAATTGTATTTCTTGTGGGAAGCAAATACCGCATAAGGATTTCCATTCCCTTTGTTTACCTTGTTTGGGCCCAGACCACGACGTCTCGGGCTGTCGCTTTTGCGCTACCTTCAATAAACGCACTATTAAGCGTCGGGCGGAGTTCGCCCAACACTACTTTGGTAAAGCTTTTGATTATAAAATGTCGTCGGATACACCGACTACCGTTTTGTCCATAAAACGCAAGGAAACGGACCTACACGCGAGGCCCGTGGTCCGGTTCTCAGCGAGACGCCTTTGCAGTCCCTGACTACCGACGACTCTCCTTTGACGGTGTCTTCTGTACCTGAAACCGCTGGGTCCTCGGCTCTTTCCCAGACTACTACCGAAGCCCCTGCTAATGTAGAGCCTACTAATGTGGACAGATCCACCTCCACCCATGGTGTATTCAGGCCCTCATCTTCCTTTTCAATTAAGGCCTTCACTAAATCCAAAGCAGCCAGGCATCCCACGAGACCTGTTGCACAGGGCCCATCTTCAGGACCCATGCCTAAAAAGCAGATGCTAAAAATGGCTGAGGATTTAATTACTCTTATCAGAGGTTCTCATCCCCCTCCTGACAAGAGACCCAGAGTGGAGGAAGATTCTCCCTCTTCTGATCAGGGATCCATTTTATCAGAACATTCTGATGCAGAGGAACACTCTTACTCTCCTTTTGAGGATTCGGATGCAGAACAGTCCATTCCTTCGGTATCCCCTCCTGAGGATTTTTCCTTTGGGGAAACCTTGCACACCTTGAGGGAACACTTCCATTGGGAAGGCCAAGACTTTTCAGATTCCAAGAAAAGACTTAGGGAATTTCTTTGGTTACCTCAACACAGACCTCTGGCTATACCCCCTGTTTTGGACATACTGGATGATGTCTGTTCGGAGGCTTGTCTTAACCCTGCTTCTCTGCCTCCTGCACCAGTCAAACCTGATAGGTATTACAGAGTACCCAGCTCTCACCAATTCCTCTTCAAAGGCCATAATGCTGACCCTGAAACCATTTCACAAGGCCCCAAGGGATTGAAGGCCTCCACTACCAAGAATCCACTTCCTGCAGAAAGGGAATCCAGATCTTTAGAAAGGTGGGGTAAAAAGGTTTATACCTCGGCCACCCTAGCCATGAGGGCCTTAAACTGTCAGTTTCATATGATTAAATATCAGCAGTACCTGTTATCACAATTAAGGAACAAAATGTCTCAACCTGAACAACCAGATTTAAAAGAGTTACAGGATATAATGCATAGTGCGGAGCAAGTGGGTAAACACACCTTACAATGTGGTTATGATGCCCTAGAGGCTTCCATTAGAGCGGCTGCTACAGGATCAGTCATTCGCAGACATGCCTGGCTTAGGGAACAAAATTTGCCTGATCATGTGAAAGCTAAACTTCTTGATGCTCCCTTACAAAAGGATGTACTATTTGGTTCTAATGCCGAGGAGATATTACGGAAAATGGAAGAAAAAGCCAAATCTATGCAAACTGTCAAAGCTTTCTTACAGGTCCAACCACCACGTTTTAGCAGAAATTGGCCTTCAAAAAACTGGTCCTTTCCAGCCACTGACAAGCCCCAAAGAGGTAGATACAGACGCACAAGGGGCAGAGGGCAATCACAAGGATCATATAGAGGCAGACAATGGCAAACTCCAGCACCAAGAGGTGGTGAAGACAGTGCACAACAATACAGGAAACAAACCCAATGACTCCCTCATTTCCATGCCAAGCAAGTCTCAGCTGGCAGTACCTTTGGGAGGGAAACTAGCATTATTTGCAAGCAATTGGCATATTGTCACAACAGACAAATGGATACTGGACATTATAAACAGAGGCTACAAATTTCAATTTCACACTCTTCCAAAAATGACAGGCATGCCAAACCTGCCACAAAATCAAAGGGCAGAGGCACAACTGCAAATTTCAAAGCTCATAAACATGAGAGCTATTCAAAGGGTACCTACACACCAACAAGGTCAAGGTTTCTATTCAAGACTTTTTCTGGTACCAAGGAAAGGAACCGACTGGAGACCCATTTTGGACTTATCCATCCTAAACACATTTCTAACTCGTACCAAAATTCAAGATGCTCACATTACAGCAACTACTTCCCATGCTGGGCAAGGAGTTTTGGCTGGTAACATTGGACCTCAAGGAGGCATACCTGCATGTCCCAAGCTGCAGAAGATACCTCAGTTTTCTTGCAGGTTCAATCCACTATCAATTCTCTGCATTGCCCTTTGGCTTATCTACTGCGCCCAGAGTATTCACAAAGTGCCTGGCATCAGTGATTGCCTACTGCAGACTTCAAGGGATACAAATTTACCCTTATCTGGACGACTGCCTGATCCAAGCGGACAGCAAACACATACTTCTGGAACATCTGGCATATGTGACACGGTTACTGCTTTCTCTGGGATATACAATCAACAAAGAGAAATCAAGGCTAACACCATCTCAGAAAATAACCTTCCTGGGTGCCAACTTGGACACAAACACCCAGATGGCATCTCTTACGCCAGAAAAACAGGGGCAATTATCTCAGTACTTCAAAACACTAGCAAAAAGTACCAGGCTTACTGCAAGGAAAATCCTGCAGGCTCTGGGATTCATGGCATCTTGCATTCTTCTAATCCCATGTGCAAAGCTGCATATATGAGGAAACTTCAATGGTACCTAAAAAATCTATGGTCTCAACACAGTCACAGTTTGGAAGAGATTATACCAATAATTCCATGTTTGCAAAAGGAATTTCTATGGTGGGCCCAAGCATGTCAAGTAAACACAGGCCTTCCATTCTGCAAGCCTCAAGCAAAACAAGTCATAACCACAGACGCCTCAGATTACGTCTGGGGGGCGCACATGAAGGACAGGTGCATTCAGGGCAGATGGTCCCAAAAGGAAAAGCACCTTCACATCAATCAAAAAGAAATGCTAGCAGTAATAAATGCAATTACAGCTTTCAAGGACTTCCTGCATCCAGGACAATTACTGATAAGAACAGACAACACCACAGTAATGTGGTACATAAACAAACAAGGAGGAACACATTCATACCCCTTGTGCAGACTAGCCATGACTCTTTGGAACTTGGCTCTGGAAAGATAAATCGAACTTCAAGCACAGTACTTGCCAGGACTGGAAAACACACTGGCAGATACTCTCAGATCCACACGAATGGAAGTTACATCCTCAGGTGTTTGCAGAAATAATCCAAATGTGGGGGAGGCCAGACATAGATCTTTTTGCCTCCCACAAGAACCATCAATTGAAAAAGTTTTGTTCAAGGACCTTTCATCCAAAGGCCTGGAGAGTGGACGCCCTTTCATTCAGTTGGACAGCATGGACAGTTTACGCATTCCCACCTCTGCCTCTTCTGCCCAAGGTGATTTTGAAAGCAAGAACAGACAAACCGAGGATGATACTGATTGCTCCAGATTGGCCAAGACAATACTGGTATCCACTCCTGAGGAGCCTAACACATGCTCCTCCCTGGTCCCTGCCTCTAATGCCTCTTCTGCTGACTCAGCACAGCTACAAAACTCTTCACAGTCAGCTGAAAACACTCAACCTCGCTGCATGGAAAATTCCTTAACACCACAACAGACCCTACTCTCCAAGGAGGTGCAGGATGTCATTTTGGAGGCCAGAAGACCATCTACTAGAAAAGCTTACTCCGCAAAATGGAAGCGGTTTTGCTCTTGGAATGAGGAAAGAGGCCAGGACCCTAGAAAACTGAACTTGCCTCAGGTATTACAGTATCTAGCTGAGCTGCTGAACAGTGGACTTTCATTTTCTTCCATAAAAATACATGCCTCAGCCATTTCGGCAGAATTCAACACGGATCCCCCTTTATTTTCTCACCCACTCTTACGACAGTTCCTCAGAGGGGCTAAGAATATAAGACCTCCAAGGAAGCAACCAATACTAGCCTGGGACCTTAATTACATACTAGAAAAATTAACATTGCCTCCTTTTGAACCAGCTGCCTCAACAGATTTGCAATAGTTGTCCTGGAAAACAGCCTTCCTTCTGGCCATCACTTCAGCTCGTAGGGTTTCTGAACTACAGGCCCTCATGGCGGTGCAGCCCTTCCTCATTTTCCATCAGGACAGGGTTTCCCCTTCGTACCAACCCATCTTTTATGCCAAAAGTGGTATCCAGGGTAGCCTTAAATCAAGCCATACACCTACCTACCTTTTATCCTAATCCTCAAAACAAAGGGGAAAGGCTGCTACACTCTTTAGACATCCATAGGCAGCTACGTTATTATTTGGACAGAACAAAGTCCTTCAGGAAATCAGAACAACTTTTTGTGTCCTATGCTGTAGGGGCTCAAGGGAAACCAGTTACAAAACAGACCATTTCCAAGTGGATTGGCCACTGCATACGGTTTTGTTATTCCTATCATGGGAAATCTGTCCCTACAGGTATCAGATCCCACTCCACCAGGGCCACAGCCACCTCTACAGCCTTCCTCAGAGGTGTTCCTACCAAAGATATTTTGGAGGCAGCCACTTGGAGTTCTGTACATACCTTCACTAAACACTACCACCTGCCCTTATATTCCAGAACAAGAGCAGGCTTTGCCACTGCTGTTTTGCAGGGCATTCTGGCTCAACCCAGTTCCTCCTAGTACCTACCACCCTATGCATAGCTTTGGGACTCTACCCATCTGTGATTACTGCAGCTGTATGCACGATGAACATAGTACAGTTTTGTACCTACCATAAATGTAGATGTTCGAGTGCTAATACAGCTGCAGTACAGGTTTCCCTCCCTCCTTCCCCACGTGATAAAAGCATGGGGCCTAACAACCTCTTCATACTATCTGACTGGGTTATCCTGCTATGTTTTATTTGCTTGCTTACACTGATTTTGGATTACATTGCATTGCTTGTATATGTACATAAGCCTTATTTATGTATTTCCTTCCTTTGGGGGCACCTGACATCTGGGGCAAGAAAGACTGAAGAACATGGCGTCGGCTGTGTCTTATATACTCTGGCCTCACTGACGTCAGAAGAGTAAGCGACGACAACTGACGCCGGACCAAGACTTTGGAATTCGGCCGACCGAGGGACCGCCTGACGGCTGAAAACCCATCTGTGATTACTGCAGCTGTATTAGCACTCGAACATCAACATTTATGGTAGGTACAAAACTGTACTTTCATAGGTTCATAGGTTGGTACTAGGCTATCAGCCCTAGGGCCTATACAAGCCTAGCCATAACAATTCCCTGGCTATTTCTTCCCACATTATTTACTTTCCTGGACCCCTGTCTAGCAGGGCGACTGACGTGATCCCTGGGGTGAATTTCCTTTCTCCCATCCAATCGTCAAGGTTCCTCTTGAAGAGGTCCAAAGAGGCACTCTGCTTGACATGTATGGGCAATCTATTCCAGAGTCTGGGGAGTCTCTGGGTCAGGAACCTATCCCTCTAGCATGTTTTGTTTATTGTGATGACAAGGTTTAGATCCCTGGAGCGTGTAGCTCTGAGGGATTGGGATTTCTTTAAGTGTAGCATGTCCAACAGCTCTGGGTTTGACATGGCCTTGTATGTTAAGCAGAGATCGCCTCTGAGTAGACGATATGCACAGAGTATAGCTGGAGTTTTTAAGGTCAGCGTAGGGCATCTGCTTTAGGCCTGTGATTCTTTTAGTGAGGTATTTCTGAGGCCTTTCCAGTTGTTGCAGATGTCTTGAGAGGTACATACCAAATGGGGCGTTGTATTCTATAATGGGTCTAATGAGGGATGAGTACAGTGGGACAATGACCTCCTTTTTTCTGGTTGAAAAGCCCTTCGTGATGATGTGTGCCACATAGAAGGATTTCCTGACTGTTGTGGCAATTTGGTTATCGAAGGTGAGACCACTGTCCACCTGTGTCCCTAAGTCTCTTATCACACTTTCTGTGTTCAGTGTACTGCCACCTATATGGTAATTCATGGATACATGTTTTTTCCCAAAGGGGATAACAATACATTTCTTGGCATTGAGCTTGAGCCCATGGCTCTGGCACCAAGCATCTGTTTCTGTAAGGCCCTTTTGTAGAGCATCCACATCATTTGGGGATTCAATAATGGCTCCCAGTTTGCAGTCATCTGCAAACTTTGTTAGCCAGAGTCCCTTAGTGTTGACCTGTACTTCAGAGAAGTAGATGCCAAACAAGAGCGGCCCCAGGACTGAACCCTGAGGTACTCCACTTGTCACTTGTCTGGAGCTGGATTTGGAGTCGGCTACTTTTACAGTGTGGGTTCTATCAGTAAGCCATTTAGCAACCCATTGGGTGACATAGGGCAACAAAGGCCCAGTTATCTGCAAGAAAATTTCTGCAGGCTTTGGGCTTCATGGCATCCTGCATCCTACTAATTCCATATGCAAGACTGCATATGAGGAAACTACAATGGTACCTAAAAAGTGTTTGGACTCAACATTGCCACAGCCTGGAAACTATGATTACTCTCATTCCCTGCATGCAACAGGAGATTCGATGGTTGGTAAAGGCCTGTCCCCAAAACAAGGGACAGCCATTCACATTACCTCCAGCCAGGCAGACACTAACAACGGATGCATCAGATTATGCCTGGGGGGCCCACATGGCAGTAAGATGCATTCAGGGCACATGGGCCTCAAACCAAATGCATTTACATATCAATCAAAAAGAGATGCTAGCTGTTCAAAATGCCCTGACAGCCTTCAAGGACCTACTTCATCCAGGACAACTACTGATAAAGACAGACAACACCACAGTCATGTGGTATATAAACAAGCAGGGTGGCACACATTCTTACCCCCTTTGCAGACTAGCCATGACTTTGTGGGACACAGCATTGACTTACCAAGTACATCTGCAGGCACAATTCCTGCCAGGAAGGAAAAATACTCTGGCAGACAAACTAAGCAGAAACCTCATGGATCCCCATGAGTGGCAGCTGAATCCACAAGTCTTCAGCATGATAACAAAGAAAATCGGGATGCCCGGACATAGATCTATTTGCCTCCCCTCACAACTACCAACTAAAAAGATTCTGCACAAGGATTTATCACAGACAAGCATGGAAAGTGGATGCCCTATCTTTCAGCTGGAAAAACCTATCAGTGTATGCCTTTCCCCCACTGCCTCTCCTCCCCAAGGTACTCCTAAAGGTCAGACAGGAGAAGCCAAAGATGATACTAATTGCCCCAGACTGGCCCCGCCAGTACCGGTATCCAGTACTAAGGAACTTGTCTCAATGCCCAGCTTGGACCTTACCTCAAATACCTCATCTACTGTCCCAGCAAAACAATCAGATCCTGCACAGCCAAATCAGGACTTTAAACCTGGCAGCGTGGCAGATAATGTAATCATACAAAACACGCCTCTCAGTAAAGCTGTGATGGATGTCATTTTGGAAGCCAGAAGGCCTAGTACTAGAAAATCTTACGCTGAAAATGGAAGAGATTCTGTGCTTGGAACCAGACACAAGGAACTGATACAGCTGTGCCAAATATTCCTCAGATTTTGCAATACTTAACTGAGATGCTGGACAAAGGCCTATCTTTTTCATCAATTAAAATTCATGCCTCTGCCATTTCGGCTCATTACAATACAGAGCCACCAATCTATTCTCATCCTTTATTAAAGCAGTACCTCAGAGGAGCCAAAAATTTATGGCCTCCAAGGAGATCACCAGTGCCTGCATGGGACCTCAACTATGTCTTGGAAAAACTCACCCTGCCTCCTTTTGAGCCAGCTGCTACTGCTGATATAAAGTTTTTATCTTGGAAAACAGCTCTGCTCCTAGCAATAACTTCTGCAAGACGAGTTTCAGAGCTAGAGGCACTCATGGCTGTAGAACCTTTTATCATTTTTTATCCAGACAGGGACTCTGTGAGGACAAACCCAACATTTATGCCCAAGGTGGTGTCCAGTGTGGCTCTTAACCAAACTATTCATCTGCCAACTTTTTATCCAGATCCACAGAACAAGGGGGAGAGAATTCTGCATTCTTTGGACGTACACAGATAGCTTAGATTCTACTTGGACAGAACCAAAGTTTTCAGAAAGACAGAGCAATTGCTAGTGGCATATGCTGCAGGATCACAAGGAAGGGCTATCTCAAAGCAGACTGTTTCAAAGTGGATAGGCCACTGCATTCGTTTCTGCTACTTACACCATGGCAAGCCAGTGCCCAAGGGCATTAGGCCACATTCAGCCAGAGCTGCAGCCACTTCAGCAGCCTTTCTCAGGGAAGTACCAACCAAAGACATTTTAGAGGCTGCTACTTGGAGTTCAGTGCACACCTTTACAAAGCACTATCATCTGCCACTCTACTCTAAATCCAGGGCAGGCTTTGCCACTGCAGTTCTGTAGGGCCTCATAGCCGCTCCTAATGCTGCTTAGCTCCAGCCTCCCAACCATAGCTACCCAAATGTAATGACTGCAACAGTGAAACATGAAGAGCATAGTACAGTTGTGTACACTTACCATAAATGTAGATGTTTGAGTGTATTCACTGTTGCAGTCCAGGTTACCCACCCACCATCCCCCTTTTCTTCTGATGGTACCTATCTTTCCTTCTTTGATTTATACAACCTATGTGGTGTATTTGCTTGTAGATGAAGGTAAAGTTTATATTGGTGCATGTATTTATATATATTTATATAAATTTTGGCTACCCTTTTAGGGGGCACCTGACATCTGAGGCAAGAAAAACTAAAGAAAATGGCGTCGGCCGCATCTTTTGTACCCCTGACGACCTGACGTCAGGGAGGGGGTGACAGCAGCTGACGCAGGACCCGGGACATTGGAATTCGGGCCGACTGAGGGCAACCTGCCAGCAGGATTACCCTAAATGTAATGACTGCGACAGTGAATCCACTCGAACATCTACATTTATGGTAAGTGTACACAACTGTACTATTCCCTGCCTCTGGCTCCTAGTAAACCTGCCAGGTACTACAAGGTTCCTGAGTCACACAAGTTCCTTTTCAAAAATCCTGTTGCGGATCCAGAAACCATTTCTCAGGGGGCCCAAGGGCATTAAGGCTTCTACTGCTAAAAATCCTACCCCTTCTGATAGAGACTCCAGGGCGCTGGATAGATGGGGTAAAAAGGTTTCTACTTCTGCAACCTTGGCAGTCAGGGCTTTAAACTGTCAATTTCATATGTTAAAATATCAACAGCATATTATTGGACTGCTTAAACAGAAAATGATGTTGATTTCTGACTGTGGAAAATAAAGACTTACAGGATTTATTGCATTCTGCTGAACAAGTTGGAAAACATACTTTGCAATGTGGTTTTGATTCCTTTGAGGCCTCTTGCAGGGCTGCTGTGACTGGGTCTGTGGTTAGAAGGCATGCTTGGCTTAAGGAGCAATCTCTGCCTGATCATGTTAAAGCGAAATTGTTGGATGCTCCCTTAAATCAGGACCGCCTGTTTGGCAATAAGGCTGAAAGAGTTCTAAAAAAAGATGGAAGATAAAGCTGAATCTATGCAAACTGTAAAAGATTTCTTACAAGTGCAAGCTTCATGATTTAGTAGGCACTGGCCTACTAAGAATTGGCCCTTTCCAGCTCCTTCCAGATCCTCTCAAGCCAAACCCAGACACACCAAAAGCTCCAAGTTTCAGTCCCAGGGGACTCTCAGGACTAAGCAATGAGGGGCCTCCACCTCCAAATCTGGAAATAACAAGACCCCTCCCTATGGTAAACAAGCTCAATGACTTTCCTTTAAAATTATCAAGCACTTATTTTAGCCTCCCTATTGGGGAGAAAAATTGCTCTTCGTGCAAAAAACTGTGAACACATTACCCAAATCAAATAGGTTCTAACTATAGTGTCCCAGGGATACAGATTTCATTTCCACACTTTGCCAACACAAAACGGGTGGCCAGACCTGCCCCCAAATCAGTGGGCAGAGGCTCAAAAACAAGTACTTTCCCTCTTAAACATGGGGGCTATTCAACCGGTACCAGAAGAGGAAAAGGGACAAGGTTTGTATTCCAGGCTTTTCCTGGTACCCAGAAAAGACAAATCATGGCGTCCAATTCTGGACATGTCTACTCTAAACACCTTTCTAGACATTCCAGAATTCAGGATGCTGACTCTTCACCAGTTACTTCCTATGCTAGACAAAGATGCCTGGTTGGCAACTCTAGATTTAAAAGAAGCTTACCTGCATATCCCAATCAGGGAATCTTGCAGAAGATACCTACGCTTCAAAGCAGGCTACTTGCATTATCAGTTCTCTGCACTGCCCTTTGGCTTGTCTATTGCACCCAGGGTATTCACAAAGTGCCTGGCTCCAGTAATTGCATTTTGCAGGCAAAGCAATATTCAAATATATCCATACCTGGACGATTGTCTAATTCAGGCAGAAAACCAGGCCATACTTCTAAATCATTTGGCATTTGTAAAAAGGGTTCTAACTTCTCTGGTGTGCACCATAAACGAAAAGAAATCACAACTGGTACCCTCTCAACAGATTACATTCCTGGGTGCAAAATTGAATACAACTGCCCAGATGGCTTTCCTCACACCAGAAAAGCAAATTCATTTGGTAACTTACTTCATACAAGTGGCCACAAAAACCCTGCTTTCTGCAAGACAAATACTTCAAGCCTTGGGGTTCATGGCCTCCTACATTCTTCTAATTCCATATGCAAGACTGCATATGAGGAAACTTCAGTGGTACTTATAAAGTCTATGGAGTCAACATTGTCACAGCCTGGAAACAATGATTCCTATCATACCTTGCCTATGTCTGGAGTTCCTGTGATAGGTAGAGGCTTGCCACCAAAACAAGGGACTTCCATTCACACTACCACCTGCCGCCCAAACCCTAACTACAGACGCATCGGACTATGCATGGGGGGGCTCACCTGGCAGGGAAGTGCATTCAGGGCAAATGGAACCCAAATCAAATGCACCTGCATATTAATCAAAAAGAAATGTTAGCTGTACAGAATGCTCTGATAGCCTTCAAGGACTACATTCTTCCAGGACAACTAATGGTAAAGACGGACAACACCACGGTTATGTGGTACATAAACAAGCAGGGGGGTACACATTCCTACCCCCTCTGTAGACTAGCCATGGTATTGTGGAACACGGCTCTGAGCTATCAAGTGCACCTACAAGCTCAATTCCTGCCAGGAAAATTGAATACACTGGCAGACGGACTAAGCAGAAATCTCATTGACCCACACGAGTAGAAACTGGAACTACGGATTTTCGACATGTTGACAAGCAAATGGGGGAGCCCAGATATAGTTCTATTTGTCTCCCCCCAGAATTACCAGTTGAGCAAATTCTGCACAAGGACTCCCCACAAAAAATCCTAGAAAGTGGATGCTCTGTCCTTCAGCTGGAAGAACCTGTCTACGCCTTTCCCCCTCTGCCTCTGCTCTCCAAAGTTCTGCTAAAAGTCAAACAGGACAAACCAAGAATGATTTTGATTGCTCCAGACTGGCCACGCCAACACTGGTACCCACTCCTGCGCAGTGTGTCACAAATGTCTCCCTGGCGCCTGCCTCAGACACCTTCCTTGCTGTCTCAGCAGGAGAACCAAATTCTGCACCCTCAGCTTCCAACATTGAACCTTGCAGCTTGGCTAATCGCTTAAATTCACCCTTAGCATCACTCAGCAATCCTGTGATGGATGTCACCTTGGAGGCGAGAAGACCTAGTACTAGAAAATCATATGCTGACAAATGGAAAAGATTCTGTGCCTGGAACCAGTCTTTAGGGATGAGCACAGCAGCGCCCAATTTACCTCAGATTTTGCAATACTTAATTAAGATGCTTCACAAGGTCCTGTCATTTTCCTCTATTAAAATCCACGCTTCAGCTATTTTAGCTCATTATAACACAGAACCAGCCCTCTTTTCTCATCCTCTGCTCAAGCAATATCTCAGAGGGGCAAAGAACTTGAGACCTCCCAGGAGAGCTCCTACCCCTGCCTGGGACCTTAATTTTGTTTTGGAGAAGCTTGTTTTGGAGAAGCTCACTCTACCTCCTTTCGAGCCAGCTGCTACTGCAGACTTAAAATTTCTTTCTTGGAAAACAGCCTTCCTTTTACCAATCACTTCAGCTAGAAGGATATCTGAATTACAGGCCCTTATGGCAGTGGAGCCTTTCATCATCTTACATGTGGACAGGGTATCTCTGAGGACCAATCCATCCTTCATGCCCAAGGTGGTTTCCAGTGTGGCTCTTAATCAGTCCAGTCATTTGCCAACCTTCTATCCCAATCCACAGAACAAAGGGGAACGGATTCTGCATTCCTTGGACGTGCACAGACAACTTAGATTCTACTTGGGCAGAACTAAACTTCGAAGAAAATCTGAACAATTGCTAGTAGCATTTGCTGCTGGGGCAGAGGGGAAGGCTATTTCAAAACAAACCTTTTCTAAATGGATAAGCCATTGCATTCATTTCTGCTATAAGCACCATGGAAAACCTATCCCCCAGGGGATCAGATCTCATTCCACCAGGCCTGCATCTACTTCTGCAGCCTTTCTCAGAGGTGTCCCTACTAGGGATATTCTAGAAGCTGCTACCTGGAGTTCTGTACATACTTTCACCAAGCATTATCATTTATCAATTTTCTCCAAATCCAGAGCTGGCTTTGCCACTGCTGTCTTGCAGGGCCTTATAGCCTAATGCTGTATAATTTCCTCCTCCCAACCATAGCTTTGGGAATCTACCCAAATGAAATGACTGCAACAGTGAAATACGAAGAACATAGTACAGTTGTGTACACTTACCATAAATGTAGATGTTCGAGTGTGTTCACTGTTGCAGTCCTGGTTACCCTCCCTCCAGCCCCCTGTTTTTCTCTGGTTATACCTCTACCTTCTTTTACTATGCTTAAAGCCTTTTTGGTATATTTGCTTTTGGTTGGAGGTATATTTTTGTGTCTTTAATTTTATTTGCTCCCCATTTGGGGGGCACCTGACATCTGGGGCAAGAAAAACTGTTGTAATGGCGTCGGCTGCATGTTGTATACCCCTGACGACCTGACGTCATGGAAGAAGGGACAGCAACTGACACAGGACCCAAGACTTTGTTAATCAGGCCGACTGAGGGCAGCCTGCCAGTAGATTACCCAAATGTAATGACTGCAATAGTGAATACACTCGAACATCTACATTTATGGTAAGTGTACACAACTGTACTTTCTCCTGATCAAAACAGACAACAACACTGTGATGTGGTACATCAACAAGCAGGGAGGGACTCATGCCTACCCTCTATGCAGGCTAGCCATGACTCTTTTGGGTCATAGCCTCTGCCATGCAACTACACCTGTTAGCATAATACCTACCAGACTCTCTCAACTCCGTGCCAGACCAATTAAGCAGAAACCTTCTTGATCCACACGAGTGGCAGCTCAACAGAAGTACCTTCACCCTAATAACTCAGAAATGGGGAAACTCGAAGGACGACCTCTTTGCCTCCCACACCAGCCATCAGCTCAGCAAATTCTGCACCAGGGAGCATCACTGCATGGCTTGGAAAGTGGATGTCCTATCCTTCCCCTGGGACAACCTCTCAGTCTATGCCTTTTGTCCCCTTCCTCTTATCCCCAGGGTACTGCTCAAAATAAGGGAGGAAAAATCAAGAACCATTCTTATAGCTCCAGACTGGCCCTAACAACACTGGTACCCCTTGCTGTGCAGCCTGTCTCTGCTGCCTCCATGGCATCTTCCTCTGATTCCAAACCTACTAACCCAGAGGGAGGGGGAATTCATGTATCCCCAATGTCCCCAATTGCAGACACTCAATTTGGCAGCTTGGCTTATTCCCAAACCCGTAAACAATCTGCCATCCTCAGTAAACAGGTTGTGGATGTTATCCATGAGGTCAGATGCCCTAGCACTAGAAAGTCTAATGCAGATAAATGGAAAAGGTTCTGCACCTGGATCTAGGCTAAGGGGGCCAATGTGGCACAGCCCTCCATCCCTCTCATCCTGGATTACTTAGCTGACCTACTACACAGTGGTCTCTCTTTCTCCTCTATAAAAAATTAATTCCTCTGCTATTTATGCTAACTTTCCCACAGAGCAGCCAATTTTCTCACACCCTTTGATCCAACAGTTTCTCAGAGGGGCTAGCAATTTGAGGCCCCCCCAGAAGGGCACCAACACCGGCTTGGGACCTTAACTTTGTCTTGGAAAAGCTCACCTTGCCTGCTTTCAAATCAGCTTCTTCTGCAGAGCTAAAATTTCTCTCCTGGAAGACAGCCTTCCTTCTGGCCATCACTTCAGCAAGAAGAGTCTCTGAGCTGCAAGCACTCATGGCTGTGGAACCCTTCGTCATCTTCCATGCAGACCGGGTATCACTCAGAACTTACCCATCCTTCATGCTCAAGGTGGTGTCCAGTGTGGCTCTCAACCAGTCCATTCATTTCCCCACCTTCATTCCTAATCCCCAGAACAAGGGGGAAAGGATTCTTCACTCTCTAGATGTGCACAGACAGCTCAGATATTATCTGCACAGGACTAAATCCTTCAGAAAGTCTGATCAATTGCTGGTTAGCTTTGCTACAGGGGCAGAAGGCAAAGCCATCTCCAAGCAAACCATTTCCAAATGGATAGCACACTCCATCTATTTCTGGTACAAACAGGATGGTAAGCCTCCCCCCAAGGGGGTCAGGACACACTCCACCAGAGCAGCCTCCACCTCTGCAGCTTTCCTCAGAGTAGTCCCCATCAGGAACATCCTGGAGGCTGCTAGCTGGGCATCTGTTCACACTTTCACCGAGCATTACCACCTGCCTCTCTTCTCCAAATCCAGGGCAGGGTTTGCCCCTGGAGTCTTGCAGGGCATCCTAGCCAGCCCTTAGCTTCCTTGACTGCCTCCACCCATTTCCTCAGCTTTGGGAATCCACCCAAATGTTATGACTGCAACAGTGAAACACGAGGAACATAGTACAGTTGTGTACACTTACCATAAATATAGATGTTCGAGTGTATTCACTGTTGCAGTTCTGGTTTCCCTCCCTCCATCCCCCGTTTTTCTCTCTCTCTCTCCTTTGGTTACCTTTCTTCCTTGTTGTTCTCTTTTCCTTACAAGGGACATATTGGTATTTATTTTCCACTGGTGGGGATCATCCACCAGAACACTGCCTCCTACTTTGGGGGCTTCTGACAGGTTAGGGCAAGAAAAACTGATGTAATGGCGTTGGCTGCCTTACTTTGTACCACTGACAACCTGACATCAGTCCTCATGCGACAGCAACCGACGCAGAGATACTAAGTCTCTGATATTCGGGCTGGCCGAGGGCTACCCTGGCAGGAATAACCCCAAATGTGATGACTGCAACTGTGAATATACTCGAACATCTACATTTATGATAAGTGTACACAACTGTACTGTATGGTGAGTGACACATACAACTGTACTTTACTTACTCAAAGTCGCAAAGGGTAGAGTTAAACTGTAATAACTGACAATCGATGATACTGGAAACTACGAGGCTAGTCAGAGGTGTGATGAGGTCTTAGACCTTGGGAGGTCTGGTACGCCGTTTTTTTCATATTGGAGGTTATTTTTGCCTTTAGAAAATGGGGGCTATCAGAGTAAATGTTTTGAATCTTGTGGTTAACAAATGTCAACTTTTTGATGGCTTTGCATTAAAAAAAAAAAAAGATTCTGCATCATGGCGTATGCAGTTCATGATGGAAAGTAACTAGACAGAATAGCATACAAGTTCCATTAGTGATCTCTACATATATTTGCTTAGTGTAAGAAGATGACAGATTTCACCTAAGAGCAACCATAATTGGGTGTAATGAACATGCCTATAGATGTAATTATGGAATCACTTAACCAGACATATTATGCATTCATTCATTACTCCAGTTAGACCAGTTTTTTTTAATCTTAATAACTTATGTACTATGTTGTTTACTTAGTTATTTAATTTATGTTAATTAACTTCTAACTTAGTTACTTAATTGTCTTATCCAGGAGGTCTGTATAACCGGGTCTATAATACAAGATCAAAACTTTAGTTAATCGAATAACTAAAGATCTATCTTGTAATATCGAAACCTAAAAATCTCGAACGGCCAATTTAACCCAGGGGAAACACTTCCCTTGGCCACATAAAAAAAAAAAACAAAAAAAACCCAAACTTTAAATCCCAAATCAAGTGGGGGGGGGCTGTACCCCCCCCCCAACTAAATATACCAACTCCGAGATCGCTCCAAATTGGAGAAAAGGGCATAATCCACATAATGGCCAAGGGAAGTGTTTCCCTAGGTTAAATAGGACGTTCGAGATTTTTAGGTTTCGATATTACAAGTTCGATCTTTAGTTATTCGATTAACTAAAGTTTCGATCTTGTAATATAGACTCATATAACCAGCTACGGATTCCAGTCTCATGTATCGCTTAGTATCTTGTCTTGTTTTTTAATTTCTCCAAATCTTTTGGGTTTCCAATACCATGACGGGAATGGACCCCATTCCTAATTCAAAGTAAGTTTAAAGTTCATGAATATTGTTTCAGTCTTTGATGTCAGCCAAAAGTGCTCTTCGCAGCACCCGCAATATGACTCCTCCTGCAATTTGTATGGGGTTACATGGATTGGTAACATATCTAAACGCGATTGTAGATTCTTTTTTATAAGACCCGTTACTCCTACAACTATTGGAACTGCCTGGGTACCTTTCTTCCACATTGCTGTCATTTCTGCCGCCAGATCGTGATATTTTATGACTTTGTGTCTGTCTGTATGCAACACACTGTAGTCACTGGTTGTGATTTTTTCAGTGATCAGTGCTACTTTTGTCTTCTTTTCATGGACCACTATATTAGGTTTTCTAGCATCTGTCTTTTGAACTGTTGCTAATGGGTGATCCCATGTGATATAAGCTTCATTTTTTGTGATGCTTTGTGGCTCATGTTTCCAGTGTTTTTAAGACACTTCAGTACCATAATGTTTGCACAATTCCCAGTGGAACAATCTTGCCATATTATTATGCCTTTCAGTATACCGTCCTTCTTGTCATTACCATATTTGTTCATAAATAAGACCTAACCAGAGAATAAGGCCTAGCATGGTTTTCCAAGGTGGTCATGATATAAGCCCTACCCCAAAAATAAGCCCCAGTTACGATCGTCAACAACACACGACGGACATGTTGAATTATAAAATAATATTATTGACACCCGTTGACTGAGGTTATACTCTGCTCACCATTTTCGGACCATTCAGACACCCAACTTCTTCTCTTTGCAGAAAGTCGTAAGATTCTTTCCCTGGGAGTCCTCCACGATTCTTACTATAACCCTAATCGTCACTCACACTTGACGGTTGAGATCCTTGGCCCATAAGCACTGGCAGGTGTACTTTGATTGGTCAAAGTACAGACGACGCACGTAAAGCATTCACACTTGATAACGAACAGTTGTGGTTGTGTCTTCTTAACCGCTGCCATTTTGTGTTGTCACTCCAGTCTCATAAGTCTTCAATTAACCTCCCCCCAGACAAGATGAGTGCAAAAAGAAAGAGCTATTCCATCGTGTACAAGAAAGGAATCGTGGAGGACTCACGGAGAAAGAATCTGACGGCTTTCTGCAAAGAGAAGAAGTTAGATCTCCGAATGGTCTGAAAATGGAGTGCAGCATACAATAAACTAATTCAACAGGCCGACAAGGGAAATACTAAGAAGGGCAAGTGTGGATCAGGTCAGCAACCATTATTTCCTGAGCTGGAGGACATCATCTGTGAATGGATTGCTAACAGGAGAGCAAAGGCTTTGGTTGTGCGCAGGGCTGATATTCAAGCATTTGCCCTTGCAATGGCACCACAGTTAGAAATATCCCCACAAGAATTCAAAGCATCACAACATTGGCTGGATGGCTTCCTTCAGTGATATGAACTCTCTCTAAGAAGATCAACAACACTGTTCAAGCTGGAAGATACTGAAGTTATTAAACGTGCACTTGCATTGAAGTCCTTTGTTGATGAGATCGACTTTTCTAAATACCAACTCTCCAACATGATTGCTGTGGATGAAACTGCAGTGTTTCTGGGCCAAGGATCTCAAACAACAATTGATCAGAGGGGTGTCACGTCATTCTACATTCCCTTCACTGGTTACGAGAGCACACTTGTTACCTGTATTTTGGCAATTCGTCTAGATGGAAAGAAAACCCCACCTCTAATCATTAGTAAAGGCAAGAAAGATAAAATTGAATGTGTTTCAGGCATTTACATTCTTGAAACCAAAAAAGCCTGGTGCACACAAGCAGTTATAAGGATGTGGGTCGATGTAATGCTGCCACTTGTTTTGTAAGGTGGCAAAAGAGATCTGCTAGTCTGGGATTCAGCCAGCACTCACCGTGCTAAAGGCATGAAGAAATTCCTTGCACGGAGAAGAATAGAGCAAATAATGATTCCCGCAGGAATAGCTGCCTATCTCCAGACTCTTGATATTGCAGTAAACAAGCCATTCAAGAACCATTTGCACATGGAACTCAATGACTACATTGAAAATAGAATGGAGAGAAATTAGCATGGAAACTCTGTGAATCCTAGCTTGCTAGAGATCATTACTAAAATTCATGGGATAAAATCACTGACAGCTGTGTTGCCAATGCACTACGAGCAGGCTACTTGGACAAGCAGTGTTCATTTAAGGAGAGCTGTTTTTCTAGGCATAACAGATTGGGGCTAGTGGTTCTACAGGAAGTGGAGTCGCAATAAATTCAGGCCAGAATTCGAGGGTTGGAGACTTATGACAATGTTCCAGAAGAAGATGAGAAGACTGTATTTGAATAACTTTTTTGTTATCGGGGCAACAGAATGGATTACTTCTGCTTTCAGTTTTATTCCCGTCCTCCAATACACATGTAATGAGATTTTTCTGCACTTTCTGTTAAGCATGAAATATTGCATTGTGAATGTCAAGGTGTAGATATTCTGAAGTTGAAATGTTTGTTGCACTGTTTGTGTAGAATTCTCACACAACTGTTAACGCATTACTTAGAACTGTTCCACAATAACAGAAAAGTACCAAATAAATGTAAATTTTTGTACATGAATAAATGTTGATTTTTGTACATGAATAAATGTCGATTTTTGCACATGAAGAATAAATGAATAAATGTAGATTGTTGTACGGGGGGGGGTAAATAAGGCATCCCATGATAATAAGCCCTAATGCGTATTTCGGCGGGGGAAAGAGTATAAGACCCGGTCTTATTTTCAGGGAAATACGGTAGTATGTCACAACCAGCAACGAGGTGTGCAACTGTTTCTAATTCGATTTTACAAAGCCTACATTTGTCTCTTTCTTCCACATGTGCAATGGACTTTGTAAACCAGCGTGTACATAGCCCACTATCTTGGGCCGCCAATATTAACCTTTCATCTCTTGGTTTGAATTCACCTCTCCTTAACCATTCCTGAATTCATTCCTGATCAACATGAGGTTCTTCCAGAAGTTTTCTATACTTGCAGCTATATTTATGCATTTTCCACATTTCTTGCCTTTTCATCTGGTCCTTCACCTTATATTCTTTCTCTTGTTTTTTGGGACATTCAGTTGCTGCCTGATTTTTATCTACTTTTGGTTTGATTTCCATTCCTGCTTGATGCCGATATGCTTCTGCTAGATTAAGCAGAGAAGTCATCTTAGATTTATTCTCCTCATGTTTCAAAACTTTCACTACTTTTGGGTCTTGTGAGGTCAGCAGATATGTGTGGAGGTCCACGATTGCAGATGTATACATGTAATCAGTTTCAAGGAGGCCCATCCCTTCTTCGGAATGGGGAATATATAATCTTGGTGTACACTTTTTTTTTTATATAAATCATTTGGTGAGCATGAAGCATCCTTGTTTTCCTATCTAATCTATCCAATGTGTTTTGGGGCCAGTTAGTCACTCCAAAACTGTAAGTTAGGACAGGAAGAGCAAATTGGTTTACAGCTTGGATTTTGTTCCTAGATGTCAGTGCTGTTTTCAGGATTAATGTAAGTCTTATAAAGTATTCCTTACTAAGTTTTATTCACATTTGTTCCCGTTTTATTGTTGCTGCTTTATCAATTCCCAAATATTTATACACTCCCTCTTGCTCAAGTTCTTTTATATCATATTCTTGTCCCAAACTGATGTTTTCTTGGTGCTGCACTTTTCCTGCTTTAAAGGTTGCTTTTGCACGTTTATCAAGACCAAATGACATTCTTATATCATCTGAAAAAGTTTTGACAACCTGTAGTTGTGCTTTCAATTCCTCATCTGATGAGCTATACAGTTTTAAATCAAAAGAGAAGATGACAAGTCTTTACACTTTGTTGTTTTCTAGGATCTGAATTATAGCCGTGGCCTAAACTATTAAGTAGACAGCTTAATGGGTTAAGGGCAAGGCAGAATAGCAGCAGTGACAGAGTGAGAGTACTGAAAAACATGTCGTTGAATGGCATGAAGCATGTAGATTAAGGATTTGGAATCCAGCCCCGGTTTTTAATGATATAACTGTTATGAGTGCACTAACAGCATTTGTAGATTTCCACCTTTTTGTCAGAAAGTCTTTGAAAGACTGATAGGATAAATGGTACAAGAATTACAAACCATGTTCTTAGTTTAACTTTTGAGATCTAAACATTGAGCAGCTGTAAAATTCTTGCAAACACAGAGTATGCTTTGTTGTCAGTAATATATGCTTATTAGCATTTGCAAGAACACTGTGGTCTTTGGAAGAGTTGACAGATGAAAAAATGTCATGCTACTTGACGTCTGTAAAGTTTTGTTAGTTTTTGCCTTCTGCAGTAAAAATTTGAAATCGAAACATTAGGATTGTTACAATAATGTCTTTTAAAAACTGAATCCTGGTTTGCAATTTGACTACATTTTTGTTATCTCTTTATAGAAGATGAAGACTTTTCCATTCTTTTGAAAGCATTGATAGGTAGGTAGAATTTGTACTTTCCTGAATTCCTTCCTCATTTGTCTTGTGCAATTAATGTATTACTTAATTTAGTAACATCATTTTACTGTCACTGTGTCTTTGTATTTTGCAGTAAAGTTAGTTACAGTATAGCATATATACACTGTTGTTTTGTATCCCTTTCATCTCTGCAATGCCCACTGGCTCCCCCTTTCACCCACATGCATCTAGATACTTTAAAATCAGAGCACCAGTATTCCTTGCACACACCCAGAATGAAATGCAGCCCTTAAAAATCTTTGGTAGAGAAGAATAACACAAAAAGGTCCCAGCACAGAAAGTACAGTTATGTAAAATCTTAATGTAACAGCAGGTGCCCTCCTCTTCACTGTTGCAGTATTCTTTATAGAAGGGAAGTCCCACTAATGGCAGCCGGATGCTCGGCCAGTATGAAAAATTCTAAAAAAAGATGTTGTATGTGCTGTAAGTCATATTTATGCTTTCCGCACGAAACGTAGGGCATAAAAGGGGTGTGCGAATGCAACCACCTAGAATTTAATTGTCTCAGAATACAACAGTCACCATAGGACAAATGAGTCCATGCGCATCCAGAAGGAAAAAATGCAGAACAAGAGGGAGTTGGAGGGAGGGAGCAAATACTGCAACAGTGAAGAGAAGAACATCTACTGTTATGATAAGATTTTACATCACTGTACTATGTCTTTCTTGTATTACTGTTGCAGTATTTTTCATAGAAGGGAAGAACAAAAAAAGGTCAAGAAATTGAATGGAGGTGGAAAGCTGAGAAGAGCCCTCAACAAACCCACATAAAATGACTTGAACAAAACCTACTCTGGCCCTAGAAACCACGGTAAAGGTATACACCGAAGACCAAGCAGCAGCTTTAAGAATGGAACTGGTGTCCAACCCCGTGAAGAAAGCACCAGAAGAGGCAACAACCCTAGTGGAATGAACACTAACAAAAGTAGACAGAAATGGACTTGGGTATCCAGGAGAAGATAATTTGCTTTGAAACAGCCAAACCCAAAGACCTGGGATGAAATGAAACAAAAAGTTGATCAGACTTAACGAATAGTCCTGGTTTTCTAACACAGGAGGGACTTCTGATGGTTTTGGTGTATCCACCTGAAGCAATCTTCTCGAAATATCAGACACTTGAGAAGAATCCCACATAAAAAGAATTCCATCATCCTAGCAATTGAGTCCCAAAGGACAATTCCTGGAAAGGAGACTCTGGGCTAACAGACTTTTCTTCATCAGATCCATAAGCCAAAGGTGAAGGCATCTGTGAGGAAGAGGACAAAGACCCCTCACCAGACACCGAATCCTCGTCCAAAGCATCTGGTTCCCTAAGCCATTTATAAGTGGTAGAGGTTCAAGGAGGAGTGGGTACTGAAACCCCTTGAGGAGGCTTTGGGGCCATTAAGGGAGTGAACAAGCCCTGAGTAAACTCTTACCATTCCCTTTGAGGATCCATAGGATGGACCAAAACATGCTACAGTTTTTCTCTTTTCTTAGAAGGGACATCAGCCCTAACAAATACCAGAGGTTCCGACCCTTGGTGATATTTGATAAGACAACCCGGAACTTCCTTCCCAACCAATATCTGTGGAATCCCTCTAAGATCCTCCGAGATGAACAAACACATATGTTCTTCGCGTTTCACTGTTGCAGTCATCACATTTGGGTTATCTACTTTCAGTAGCTCTCAGTCGGCCTGATTAACAAAGTCTTGGGTCCTGCGTTGGTTGCTGTCCCTTCTTCCATGATGTCAGGTCGTCAGGGGTATAAAACATGCAGCCGATGCCATTACATCAGTCTTTCTTGCCGTGCGGTGCCCGAAGCAGAAGCAGTTCGCAAGTGCCGGTCGGCCATTTCCTGAAATTTTCGTTTTAGAGTTTCAGAACCAAAGTCTTCAACTAAAGCTAAGTACCCTATTGGGGAAACTTTTTCTGGCTCCTTACCGATGTCAGTAAACATTAATAACTGCATTTTTTGTGGAAAGCAAATACCTCACAAAGATTTTCATTCGTACTGTATTCCTTGCCTAGGCCCTGACCACAACGTACCTTGTTGTCGGTTTTGTGCTTTATTTAATCAATGCACTATCCGTCGGTATATTTTCGCCTCTAAATATTTCGGATCTCGGTTCAGTTATCCAGAAATGTCATCGGTAAGCCATCCGACTACCGGAATTCCAAAAAAACGCAAAGATAAAGACAGAGACAGGCCGCCTAGGTCCAAAGCTGCCGATGACGTTTCTCCAAAGCCAGTCGCCAGTTCGCTGGCACTCAGTGAGGCGCTTTCGCAGCCCCTGATACCCGCTACTTCTGATTCGCAGGCCTCTACTGAGACCCATTCAGAGTCGGGTATGCTGCGAGATGCTTCAACCGTGGAACCTGCGGATGTCTCTACCTTGGATGGGTCCGGAGCCGCTGTGCAGGCACCGGCTTCTGAGGGTGTATTCAGGCCTACGGACTTGCATATTAAACCGACGCCTCCTTCATCTTTAAGGCCTAAACTTCGAACCATGCCTAGAAAACTGACGCCCAGGACGCATGCTCAGGCCTCTATACTTAAAAAACAAATGATAAAAATGGCTGAAGATCTTATAACTTTAATCAGGGGAAGCCAACCACCCTCTTCTAAGAGACCTAGGACTGAAATTGTTTATGAATCTTCTGACCAGAATTGTGATTTTTCTGATGATCTGGATTTGCCCTTATCTACTTATGAGGATTCTGATGCAGAGGACTATATTCCCTCTGCTTCCCCTCCAGAGGATTTTTCTTTTGGTGAAACCTTGCACACTCTAAGGGATAATTTCCACTGGGAAAGCCAGGATTTTTCTGATTCGAAAAAGAGGCTTAGGGATTTCTTACTCTTGCCTCAGCTCAGGCCTTTAACTATACCTCCTGTACTAGACATTGTTTATGATGCCTTTTTGGAATCTAGTTTGGCCCCAGATTCTTTGCCTCCTGCTCCCAGAAAACCTGACAGATATTACAGGGTTCCTGATTCTCACAAATTCCTTTTTAAAAATCCTATTGCGGATCCAGCGACTATTTCACAGGGACCCAAGGGCATTAAGGCCTCTACTGCCAAAAACCCTTCCCCTTCTGATAGAGACTCCAGGGTGCTGGATAGATGAGGTAAGAAGGTTTACACTTCTGCAACCTTGGCCATTAGGGCCTTAAACTGTCAGTTTCATATGTTAAAGTATCAACAACATATTATTGGATTGCTCAAAAAGAAAATTATGTTGATTCCTGACTGTGCTGAAATTAAGGAATTACAGGATTTAATGCATTCTACTGAACAGGTTGGAAAACATACTTTGCAATGTGGGTTTGATTCTTTAGAGGCCTCTTGCAGGGCTGCTGTCACTGGGTCTGTACTCAGAAGGCATGCTTGGCTTAAGGAGCAATCAACATGTCAAAACTAAACTGTTGGATGCTCCCTTAAATCAGGACCGCCTGTTTGGCAACAAAGCTAAGGAAGCTCTTAAAAAGATGGAATATAAAGCTAAATCTATGCAAACTGTTAACGATTTCTTACAAGTTGAGCCTCCAAGATTTAGTAGGCATTGGCCCTCTAAGAATTGGTCCTTTCCGGCTCCTTCCAGGCATTCTCAATCCAAACCCAGACACAGCAGAAATCCCAGGTTTCAGTCCCAGGGTACGCACAAGACTAAGCAGTGGGGGGCTTCCGCTTCCAAATCTGGGAGTAGTAAGACTCCCCCTATGGAAAACTGTCTCAATGACTTGATTTTAAAACTTCCAAGCACTTCTCAACGGAATGCTCCTTTAATGGGAAAGATTGGTCTGCAGGCCAAAAACTGGGAACTTATTACCCAGGACAAATGGATTTTAAATATAGTGTCCCAAGGATACAGATTTCACTTCCACACTTTACCAACGCCAAAAAGTTGGCCAGATCTACCCCCAAATCAGTGGGCAGAGGCTCAAAAGCAAACACTCTCCCTTTTAAACATAAAGGCTATTCAAACTGTACCAGAAGAGGAAAAAGGACAAGGTTTCTACTCAAGACTTTTTCTGGTACCCAGAAAAAAACAATTCATGGCGTCCAATTCTGGACCTGTCTACTCTAAACATCTTTTTGGTGATTCCAAAATTCAAGATGTTGACTCTTCACCAGTTGCTTCCTATGCTAGGAAAAGATGCCTGGATGGTAACACTCAATTTAAAGGAAGCATACCTGCACATCCAAATCAGAGAATCTTGCAAAAGGTACCTACGCTTCAAAGCAGGCTACAATCACTACCAGTTCTCTGCATTGCCCTTTGGCTTATCTACTGTGCCCAGGGTATTCACAAAATGCCTAGCCCCAGTCATTGCATTTTGCAGGCAAAGAAATATTCAATTATACCCATACCTGGACGATTGGTTAATTCAGGCAGAAAGCCAAGACATACTTTTGACTCATCTGGCCTTTGTACAAAGGGTGCTAACTTGTCTGGAGTACACCATAAACGAAAATAAATCACACCTGGTACCCTGTCAACAAATCATATTCCTGGGAGCAAGCTTGAATACAGCTTCCCAGATGGCTTTCCTCAAGCCAGAGAAAGAAATTCATTTGACATCCTACTTCAAACAAGTGGCCACAAAAACCCTACTGTCTGCAAGGCAAATACTACAAGCCTTGGGGTTCATGGCCTCCTGCATTCTTCTGATTCCATATGCAAGACTGAATATGAGGAAACTACAGTGGTATCTAAAAAGCCTATGGTGTCAACATTCTCAGGATCTAGAAGCGTCAACATTCTCAGGATCTAGAAGCAATGATTCCTATCATACCTTGCCTACATCTAGAGTTTCTTTAGTGGGCATAGCCTGCCACCAAAACAAGGGATTACCATTCACACAACCCCCTGCTGCCCAAACCCTAACAGATGAATCAGATTATTCATGGGAGGCTTACCTGGCAGGGAAGTGCATTCAGGGCAAATGGAACCCAAGTCAAATGCACTTGCATATCAATCAGAAAGAAATGTTAGCTATACAGCATGCTCTGACAGCCTTCAAGGACCACATTCTTCCAGGACAATTAATGGTAAAGACAGACAACACCACTGTTATGTGGTACATAAACAAGCAGGGGGGTACACATTCTTACCCCCTGTGCAGACTAGCCATGGCATTGTGGAGCACAGCCCTGAGCTACCAAGTGCAACTACAAGCTCAATTCCTGCCAGGAAAACTAAATACACTGGAGATTGGACTAAGCAGAAACCTCATGGACCCACACGAGTGGAAGCTGGAACCAAGGATTTTCAACATGTTGAAAAGCAAATGGGGGAGCCCAGATATAGACCTGTTTGCCTCCCCCCAGAACTATCGATTGAACAAATTTTGCACAAGGACTCCACACAAACAAGCTTGGAAAGTGGCTGACGTTCATCGTGTGACACTGCTGCAGTCATTACACTTGGGTTATCTTGCCGTCAGGCAGTTCCCCAGTCGGCCTGAGTTCCAAAGTCTTGGTCCGGCGTCGGTTGCTGTCGCTCCTTCCCTGACGTCAGTGCGCCAGGGGGATGTAAGATGCAGCCGACGCCATTTTCTTCCGTCTTTTTTGCCGCGCAGTGCCAGAAGCAGAAGCAGTTCGCAAGTGCCGGTCGGCCGACTCCTGAGATTTTCATACCAAATCCAAAACCGAAGTCTTCTAAAAAGCTAAGTACCCCATTGGGGAAACTTTTTCTTGCCTCAGACCGATGTCAGTAAAAGTTAATTATTGTATTTCTTGTGGGAAGCAAATACCTCATAAGGATTTCCACTCCTACTGTATCCCATGCCTAGGCCCAGACCTCGATGTCACTGGTTGTCGGTTTTGTGCTAGGTTTAACAAGCGCACTATTAAATTTCGGTTTGATTTTGCCTGACATCAGAACTTCCGATGACCGGAATTCATAAAAAGCACAAGGACAAGGACAGGCATCCGAGGCCCAAGACTGACGACGAGGCCTCTTCTAGGCCGGTTGCCAGTTCTCCGGTTTTCAGCGAGGCGCCTACACAGCCCCTGACGACTGCTTCAATAGAACCACAGACCTCCTCCGACTCCCACGTGGAGCTGGCTGGGTCTTCGGACGCTCCTGCAATTCAAATTACCGAGCTTAATCCTACAGAGGGAACCGAAGTAGCTGAACAATCCACAGCTTCAGAGGGTGTTTTCAGACCTACCCAGTTAACAATTAAACCCTCTGTTAAGTCTAAGCCTCCCATAAAAACAAAGAAACAGACACAGCAATCTCCAGGGCAGGCTTCCATGCCTAAGAAACAAATGCTAAAAATGGCTGAAGACCTAATCATCCTGATCAGAGGGTCCCAACCCCCTCCAGATAAAAGGCCCAGACAAGAAGCAGACTATGAATCTTCAGACCAGGTGTCCATTTCCTCTGACTCATCCTCAGACCTAGGGTATTCCTTACCCCCTTATGAGGATTCTGATGCTGAGGAATCCATTCCATCAGCCTCTCTGCCTGAGGACTACTCCTTTGGGGAGACCTTACATACCATGAGAGAGCATTTCCACTGGGAAGGCCAGGAGTACTCAGAATCCAAGAAAAGGCTCAGAGACTTCCTTTTATTGCCTCAACACAGACCCCTTGCTATTCCGCCAGTGTTAGATATTGTGGATGATGTATACACTGAATTCAGCTTAAACCCTGACTCCTTACCACCAGCCCCAGTTAAGCCAGATACAGAGTCCCTTACTCTCACAAATTTCTATACAAAAGCCCTGTTGCTGACCCTGAAACTATTTCTCAGGGACCCAAAGGGATTAAGGCCTCATCAGCTAAAAACCCAGTCCCCTCTGACAGAGATTCTAGAGCATTAGACAGATGGGGCAAGAAAGTTTACACATCTGCAACTTTAGCCATGAGAGCCTTAAATTGCCAGTTTCACGTGCTAAAATGTCAGCAATTTTTAATGTCTCAGTTGAAACAAAAGATGCTTCTAGATTCAGATCCTCCTAATTTGAAAGAAATGCAGGATTTATTGCATGCAGTTGAACAAGTGGGAAAACATATTTTGCAATGTGATTTTGATTCCTTAGAGGCCTCCTGTAGAGCAGCAGTTACAGGCTCTGTCATTAGAAGGCATGCTTGGTTAAAAGAACATACGTTACCAGATCATGTTAAGGCCAAATTACTGGATGCACCTTTGCAACGGGATGTGTTGTTTGGAGTTAAGGCAGAGGAGGTATTAAAAAACGTGGAAGATAAAGCAAAATCTATGCAAACGGTCAAAGATTTCTTACAGGTTCAGCCTCCTCATTTTAGCAGAAATTGGCCAACAAAAAATTGGTCCTTTCCAGTCACAGACAGACCTCAAAGGGGCAGATATGGACGTCCAAGAGGTAGAGGTCAGACACAAGACCCTTACAGACCTCGACAATGGGGTGCACCAGGCCAGAAAGAAGGGGAAGACAGACCTCAACCTTATAAAAAAACAGTCTCAATGACTTCCCACTACAGCTGCCAAACAGCTCTGTCTTGGCAGCTCCCCTTAGGAGGAAAACTGGCTCTTTTCTATCACAATTGGCATTGCATCACCAAAGACAAATGGGTTCTCAACATCATATCTCAAGGTTACAGGTTCCGCTTCCACACTCTTCCAAGGTTAAAAGGAATGCCAAATCTGCCACTAAATGAATGGGCAGAGGCTCAAAAACAAATTACAGCACTCATGGACATGAGAGCTATTCAAAAGGTACCACCACAAGAGCAAGGACAAGGATTTTACTCAAGACTCTTTCTGGTTCCCAGAAAGGACAAAGCCTGGAGACCCATTCTGGACCTTTCTTCTCTGAACATTTACCTGGATATTCCGAAATTCAAAATGTTGACACTACAGCAGCTTCTTCCCATGCTGGGCAAGAAAGCTTGGCTCATGACTTTGGACCTCAAAGAGGCATACCTGCATGTCCCTATCAGATAAAACTGCAGAAGATACCTCCGATTTCTAGCAGGTTCAATGCACTATCAATTCTCTGCACTGCCCTTTGGCTTATCTACTGCACCCAGGGTCTTCACAAAGTGCCTGGCACCAGTAATTGCATTTTGCAGGCAAAAAGGAATTCAAATTTACCCATACCTGGACGACTGCCTAATCCAAGCAGAGATCAAGGACATTCTTCTAAAGCATCTGGCGTACTTAAAAACGTTATTAAATTGCCTGGGTTAAACAGTAAACGAAAAGAAATCAAAACTAGTGCCCTCACAACAGATAATATTCCTGGGTGCCAGCTTAAACACAACGGCCCAGATGGCCTATCTCACGCCAGACAAGCAAGGACAACTGACTCAGTATTTTCATTTAATGGCAACAAAGACCCAACTCCCTGCAAGAAAAATTCTGCAGGCCTTGGGCTACATGGCATCTTGCATACTACTAATTCCATATGCCAGACTGCATATGAGGAAACTACAATGGTACCTAAAGAGTGTATACTCTCAACACTGTCAAAATTTGGAAACAGTTATACCACTAATTCCTTGCCTACAACAGGAGTTTCAATGGTGGTCTCAAGCTTGTCACCTCAACAAGGGACAGCCTTTTACTCAACCCACAGCCAGGCAGACACTGACAACAGATGCATCGGATTACGCCTGGGGAGCACACATGGCAGGAAAATGTATTCAGGGCGAGTGGCCTGCAGAACAAAGACATCTCCACATCAATCAAAAAGAGATGCTAGCTGTACAAAATGCAATTATATCTTTCAAGGACATGCTACATCCAGGACAACTACTACTAAAGATAGATAACACCACAGTTATGTGGTACATAAACAAGCAAGGGGGCGCACCCTCCTACACCCTATGCAGACAAGCCATGAACTTGTGGAACACAGCTTTAAACTACCAAGTTTATCTGCAGGCACAATTCCTGCCAGGAGAGAAAAACACACTGGCAAACGACCTAAGCAGAAACATCATGGATCCTCACGAATGGCAATTGAGTCCACAAATATTCAGAATGATAGCACAAAAATGGGGGAAACCAGACATAGATCTGTTTGCAACCCCAATGTACTGCCAACTACAGAAATTCTGCACAAGGAGCTACCATCCACAAGCATGGAAAGTGGATGCCCTCTCATTCAGCTGGAAAAAACTACAAGTATACGCTTTCCCTCCTTTACCTCTCCTTCCAAAGGTACTCATAAAAGCCAAGCAGGAAGAGCCAAAGATTATCCTGATTGCACCAGACTGGCCACGCCAGCACTGGTACCCAATCTTAAAGAACTTAGCACAAGAATCACCCTGGATTTTGCCTCAAATCCCACAGCTGTTGACACAACACAACAATCAGATACTTCACAGCCAGCTAAAGACCTTAAATCTAGCTACATGGAAAATTCCTTAACCAAGCAAGCATTGCCTCTCTCCAAAGCTGTTATGGATGTCATTCTGGAGGCAAGAAGGCCTAGCACCAGGAAAGCCTACTCGGATAAATGGAAGAGATTCTGTGCCTGGAACCAAGCACACAGCCTTGACCCTCTTGTACTAAACATTCCACAGATACTTCAATACTTAACTGAGATGCTGGACAAGGGCCTCAAGATTCATGCCTCAGCCATTTCTGCTCATTACAACACAGATCCACCAATTTTTTCAAATCCTTTGTTCAGACAGTACCTCAGAGGGGCTAAAAACATGAGACCGCCCTATAGAGCACCTACACCAACTTGGGACCTCAACTTTGTTTTGGAAAAATTAACCTTACCTCCTTTTGAGCCAGCTAACACAGCAGATTTAAAATCCGTCTCTTGGAAGACTGCTCTGCTACTGGCAATAACATCAGCAAGAAGAGTTTCAGAATTACAGGCACTAATGGCAGTGGAACCTTTCCTCATCTTCCACCAGGACAGGGTGTCCTTAAGAACTAACCCTACGTTTATGCCAAAGGTAGTATCAAGTGTGGCTCTAAACCAAACTATTCACTTGCCAACTTTTTATCCAAAACCACAGAACAAAGGGGAGAGACTACTACATTCCTTGGACATTCACAGACAGTTACGCTTCTACTTGGACAAAACCAAAGCTTTCAGAAAATCTGAGCAATTATTGGTAGCATACGCTGCAGGAGCACAGGGAAAAGCCATTTCAAAGCAGACTATTTCAAAATGGATAGCTCACTGTATACGTTTTTGCTATACCCACCATGGGAAACCTGTACCTAGCAGCATTAGATCCCACTTCACCAGGGCAACAGCCACTTCAACTGCCTACCTCAGAGGAGTGCCTACCAAGGATATTTTAGAAGCAGCAACATGGAGTTCTGTCCATACCTTCACCAAACATTACCATTTGCCTTTATATTCCAAATCCAGAGCTGGCTTTGCCACTGCTGTGCTGCAGGGCCTTATAGCCACCCCTAATGCCTTATAGATCCATCCTCCCTACCTCAGCTTTGGGATTCCACCCAAGTGTAATGACTGCAGCAGTGTCACGCGATGAACATAGTACAGATGTCCATCGTGCTACCCTGCTGCAGTCATCACACTTGGGTTATCCTGCCCTCAGGCGGTCCCGCAGTCGGCCCGAATTCCAAAGTCTTGGTCCGGCGTCGGTTGCTGTCGCTTCTTCCCTGACGTCAGTGCGCCAGGAGTATATAAGAGGCATCTGACGCCATTTTCTTCAGTCTTTCTTGCCGCGCGGTGCCCAAAGCAGAAGCTGTTCGCAAGTGCCGGTCGGCCGACACCTGAGATTTTCAGTTTGAATTTCAGTCCGAAGTCTTCAATAAAGCTAAGTACCCTGTTGGGGAACATTTTCTTGCCTCATTCCGATGTCAGAAAAAGTTAACAATTGCATTTCTTGTGGGAAGCAAATACCTCATAAGGACTTCCATTCCTATTGTATTGCTCGCCTAGGCCCAGACCACGACGTCACAGGTTGTCGGTTTTGCGGTAGGTTTAATAAACGCACTATCAAACGCAGTTTTGACTTTGCACGGCATTACTTTGGTAGGAAATTTAATTATATCATGCCGTCGGAGCAGCCGACGACCGCAGTTCATAAAAAACGCAAGGGTAAGGACAGGCAGCCTAGGAATAAGCCAGACCCCAAGGCCTCAGCTGGGCCTGTCGCCGGTTCTCCGGTTTTCAGTGAGGTGCCTACGCAGCCCCTGACGACCGCAGAGCTGGAACCCCAGACAGCTGCTGACTCCCAAGCAGAGTCTACTAGGCCGACACAGCCATCTACCTACACCGGAGCAGAATTAGACACCGGTGCAGAGGAAACCCCTTCGGTTGCAGAAGGTGTCTTCAGACCGACTACACTCACCATTAAATCTTATGCTAAGCTTAAAACTCCTTTAAAGCCTAAGAAATCTGTTCATCAGTCTACAGGTCAAGGCCCCATGTCTAAGAAACAGATGCTTAAGATGGCTGAAGATTTAATTACCCTTATCAGGGGTTCCCATCCCCCTCCTGATAAAAGACCAAGACAATAGGAGGATTATGCATCCTCTGACCAGGTTTCTCTCTCCTCAGATTCTTCTGAGGAACAGGATTACACTTTTCCACCTTATGAGGATTCTGATGCTGAAGACTCTATTCCCTCAGCATCTCCCCCTGAAGACTACTCCTTTGGGGAAACATTACAGACCATGAGGAAACATTTCCACTGGGAAGGCCATTATTACTCAGATTCTAAGAAAAGGCTCAGAGAGTTCCTTTTATTACCCCAGCACAGACCTCTTGCTATCCCTCCTGTTTTAGATATTGTGGATGATGTCTACTTGGAGTCTAGTTTAAATCCAGACTCTCTACCTCCTGCTCCAGCCAAACCAGACAGATACTACAGAGTACCTGACTCACACAAATTCCTTTATAAAAGCCCTATAGCTGACCCAGAAACCATTTTCCAGGGTCCTATGGGAGCAAAAGCGTCTATGGCTAAAAATCCTGTGCCCTCTGAAAGAGATTCCAGAGCCCTAGATAGATGTGGAAAGAAAATATACACCACTGCAACTCTGGCTATGAGAGCATTAAATTGCCAGTTTCACATGTTGAAATATCAACAATTCCTGATGTCTCAGTTAAAACAAAAAATGAGCACACATTCAGAACAGCCTGAATTCAAGGAAATGCAGGATCTGTTGCATGCAGCTGAACAGGTGGGCAAGCATACTTTACAATGCGGATTTGATTCATTGGAAGCTTCCTGTAGAGCAGCTGTTACTGGCTCTGTCATTCGTAGACATGCTTGATTAAAAGAGCAAACCCTCCCTTTCCATGTTAAAGCAAAATTATTAGATGCACCTGTACAACAAGATGTATTATTTGGTGTCAAAGCAGAAGAGGTTTTAAAGAAAATGGGGGATACAGATTCCACTTTCATACCTTACCAAGGATCAAAGGAATGCCAAACCTGCCACCAATTAAATGGGCAGAGGCACAAAAACAAATTGCAGCTTTCATGAACATGAGAGCCATTCAACAGGTACCTTCACAGGAGCAAGGACAAGGATTTTACTCAAGACTCTTCCTAGTTCCAAGAAAGGACAAAGCATGGAGACCCATTCTGGATCTTTCAATTCTGAACACCTATCTGCAAGTGCCAAAATTCAAGATGCTAACACTACAGCAGCTTCTTCCCATGCTGGGCAAGAATGCTTGGCTAGTCACTTTGGACCTCAAGGAGGCATACCTGCATGTCCCTATCAGACAAAATTGCAGAAGATACCTCCGCTTCATTGCAGGTTCAACGCATTATCAATTCTCTGCACTGCCGTTTGGCTTATCTACTGTGCCCAGGGTCTTCACAAAATGCCTGGCACCAGTAATTGCATACTGCAGACAAAGAGGAATTCAAATATATCCATACCTGGATGACTGTCTTATACAAGCGGAAAGCAAGGACATGCTTTTACAGCATCTGGCATTTGTCAAACACCTTCTAAGTTGCCTAGGGTACACAGTAAACGAAAAGAAATCAAAACTAGTGCCCTCACAAAACATAATATTCCTGGGTGCCAGCTTGAATACAACGGCCCAGATGGCTTATCTCATGCCAGACAAACAATGACAGCTGTTTCAATATTTCAAAATAATGGCAACAAAGACCCAACTCCCTGCAAGAAAAATTCTGCAGGCCTTGGGATTCATGGCATCCTGCATACTACTAATACCATTTGCAAAACTGCATATGAGGAAATTACAATGGTACCTGAAAAGTGTATGGACTCAGCACAGCCACAGCTTGGAAACAATGATTCCACTCATTCCCTGCCTTCAACAGGAGTTTCTATGGTGGGCACAGGCAAGTCACCTCAACAAGGGTCAGTCTTTCACCTTACCCACAGCCAGGCAAACTATGACAACGGATGCATCGGACTATGCCTGGGGAGCACACATGGCAGGACAGTGCATTCAGGGCAAATGGACTACAGATCAGAGACACCTGCATATCAATCAAAAAGAAATGCTAGCAGTGCAGAATGCCCTAACAGCTTTCAAGGACCTTCTACACCCAGGACAACTACTAATAAGGACAGACAACACCACAGTTATGTAGTACATAAACAAGCAAGGGGGCACACATTCCTACCCTCTATGCAGGAAAGCAATGACCTTGTGGAACACTGCATTGTCTTACCAGGTTCAATTACAAGCACAATTCTTGCCAGGAAAGAAAAACACACTGGCAGATGACCTAAGCAGAAACATCATGGATCCACACGAATGGAAACTAGATCCACAAGTATTTGCAATTATAGCTCAAAAATGGGGGCCAGACATAGATCTGTTTGCAAGCCCCCACAACCACCAACTTCAAAAATTTTGCACAAGGACCTTCCATCCACTAGATTGGAAAGTGGACGCCCTCTCATTCAGTTGGAAAACATTAACAGTGTATGCCTTCCCTCCACTGCCTCTTCTAGCAAAGGTACTGCTGAAAGTCAGATTAGAGAGGCCACAAATGATTCTCGTTGCACCAGACTGGCCACGCCAACATTGGTATCCAATTTTAAGGACCATGGCCCAGGGCCCACCATGGATTTTGCCACTAATTCCTCACCTGCTCACCCAGCGAGACAATCTGATTCTACACAGCCAGCTCAAGACTTTAAACCTGGCTGCATGGGAAATTACCTAAACAACCAGCCAACACCTTTATCCAAAGCTGTTATGGATGTCATTCTGGAGGCCAGGAGGCCCAGCACCAGGAAAACCTATTCAAACAAATGGAAAAGATTTTGCGCCTGGAACCAGGCTAAAGGCCTAAATCCCCCGGAGCCGAATATTCCTCAGATTCTACAATATTTAACTGAGATGTTACACAAAGGACTTTCCTTTTCATCTGTTAAGATCCACGCCTCAGCAATTTCAGCTCATTACAGCACGGATCCTCCTTTATTTTCACACCTACTCCTAAGACAGTACCTCAGAGGAGCTAAGAACTTAAGACCGCCAAGGAGAGCTCCAACACCTACTTGGGATCTCAACTTTGTCCTGGAAAAGCTTAAATTGCCGCCCTTTGAACCAGCTTTTTCAACTGATTTAAAATTTCTTTCATGGAAAACTGCCCTACTACTAGCAATAACCTCAGCTAGAAGAGTCTCAGAGCTACAGGCACTAATGGCAGTGGAACCTTTCCTAATTTTTCATCAAGACAGAGTTTCTCTACAAACTAATCCTTCCTTTATGCCAAAGGTGGTATCCAGTGTGGCCCTAAACCAAACCATTCACTTGCCCACCTTCTTCCCAAATCCCCAGAACATAGGAGATAGACTCCTGCACTCTTTGGACATTCACAGGCAATTACGTTACTACTTGGATAAATCTAAGGCTTTCAGAAAAACTGACCAGCTCTTTGTAGCCTATGCTACAGGATCACAAGGAAAAGCTATCTCAAAGCAGACCATTTCTAAATGGATAGGACATTGCATATTGCTACACACATCATGGGAAACCAGTACCTGCTAACATTAGGTCCCACTCCACCAGGGCTACAGCTACATCAGCAGCCTTTCTCAGGGGAGTGCCAACCAAGGATATTCTGGAAGCTGCTACTTGGAGTTCAGTGCACACCTTCACCAAACACTATCACTTACCTCTTTACTCTAAGACTAGAGCTGGTTTTGCCACTGCAGTTTTGCAGGGCCTACTAGCTTCTTCTAACCCTGTTTGACTCCACCTCCCCTCCTTAGCTTTGGGATTCAACCCAACTGTGATGACTGCAGCAGGGTAACACGATGAACATAGTACAGTTTTGTACCTACCATAAATGTAGATGTTCGAGTGTTCACCCTGCTGCAGTCCAGGTTACCCTCCCTCCATTCCCTCTGAACTAGCTGAACTTATCTCTATCGCTTTATCCTATTCTACCTCTGTGGTGTATTTGCTTGTACCTTAGGGTTTTGTTTTATTTTTATATAGCCATATGTATATATATATATATATTTTTTTTTTTTTTTGCCTACCTTTTGGGGGCACCTGACATCTGGGGCAAGAAAAACTGAAGAAAATGGTGTCGGATGCCTCTTGTATACCCCTGGTGCACTGACGTCAGGGGAGAAGCGACAGCAACCGACGCCGGACCAAGACTTTGGAATTCGGGCCGACTGTGGGACCGCCTGACGGCAGGATAACCCAAGTGTGATGACTGCAGCAGGGTGTACACTCGAACATCTACATTTATGGTAGGTACAAAACTGTACTTTTTGTACCTACCATAAATGTAGATGTTAGAGTATAGACACTGCTGCAGTCCAGGTTACCCTCCCTCCTTCCCCTCTTACTTTCTGGTACGTACCTTGCTCTTCTACCCTTGTTTCCTAAAGGGAGTATTTCCTGGTAATTAAAAATGGTTCTTTGCTTTTCTATTATATATTTTACTAGCAATTTGCAAGGCCTACCTATTTGGGAGCACCTGACATCTGGGGCAAGAAAAACTGAAGAAAATGGCGTCGGCTGCATCTTATATCCCCCTGGCGCACTGACGTCAGGGAAGAAGCGACAGCAACCGACGCCGGACCAAGACTTTGGAACTCAGGCCAACTGGGGAACCGCCTGACGGCAGGATAACCCAAGTGTAATGACTGCAGCAGTGTCTACACTCGAACATCTACATTTGTGGTAGGTACAAAACTGTACTTTCTGTCCTTCAGCTGGAAGAACCTATCAGTCTATGCCTTCCTCCCACTGCCTCTGCTCTCCAAAGTACTACTAAAAGTCAAACAGGACAAACCAAGGATGATTTTGATTGCTCCAGACTGGCCACGCCAACACTGGTACCCCCTCTTGCGCAGTGTGTCACTGTTGGCCCCATGGCACCTGCCTCAGACTCGTACCCTATTGTCTCAGCAGGAGAACCAGATTCTGCACCCTCAGCTTCATACACTGAACCTAGCAGCCTGGCTAATTACCTAATCTCTCCTTCGCTGGTCCTTCCTGTGTCCTGAAAGAGTGCTCTTCAAACTATCTGGAGATATACAGAGCTGAGTATATTTTTCTGGCACTTCAGAGTTGTGTACTGGTAATTGTTGTTTGACTAATTTTATATCGTTGCTGGCTGACTTCAGAGTTGTGCACTGTTATTTTTGCTTCACGGTATAGTTTTTCAGATCTCTGCTGAAGGTGTTGGTTTTCCCATATCCACCCTCCCTATTCCTGTGTTGTTGTTTAAGATTGGAGGTTTTTGCAGTTGCCCGCCCCCACTGTAGATTTGATCTGGGACACTCCCCCCAGTCCCATCTCTTTACCTCATTCTACCTAATAGACTCCTTCTGTATTGTTTTTAGTCATTTTTAATTTAATTGCATTTTTTAAACTGATTGGTCTAACATTGCTACTTACTCAAGTGTGCTAGCTTGCACTGCATTTGAATTGTTTTGACTGCTGTTTTAGCTACTTTTCTGTATATATAAAAAAAAAAAAAACCTTTCCTGTAACTAGTGTAGTCCAGGTTCAGATTTGCTGTATCCAGGACTGTATGCAAGCTTCTGAGCCCCCCCAAGCTTTCTGTGTTGGAGGGAAGCCTTCTATCTTATCAGTGGGAGTGGTAAGCACTAGGTAACCTATCTACCACATAAGGTGTGGTTCTGGCCCAGAAATTGTAGTTATTGGCCGTTTGTGCAGTTTTTCCATCTCTCTCAACTTTATGATGTAAAAGCCCACATTTGCACTTGTTTCCCCCCCTGTCCTGTAACTAGTTTAGTTCAGATACAGATTCTTACTTTTAGCACTTGAATTTGCTTATTCGTGATCAGCACTTGTTCAGAACTTGTAAGCACTAAATAACTTACTAATTACTACAGCATTCAACCTTCCTCATTACCTAGAGGAAAACAGTTTTGGTACTTACTTTCCTCACTTGCTTAGAGAAAAACAGCTCTTGACTCACTTTCCTCACTTATCTAGAGGAAAATAGTTTTTTTTATTCAGGCATGTCCAAGGGTCAGCTCCCAGTTTTCTCTCCTGTCTATCTGGTGAATCTGGGCATCTTGGGGCAATGTAGAAATTGCTTCATGTACACAGACAACCCTCTCCTCCTACCACCCAACACTACAACCTGTGAGAGATGCACTTATCTAGCCAAACTGGAGGTAAAGCTCTCTCCAATCAAGAATGAACTTGACAGTCAAGAGGAGAAGGTAAACACTTGCACCACACCACACTCATCACATGGTCTCACTAAATCTACACCACCAAAATCCATACATAGAAACACAAAAACATTCGCAGAGGCTCTCAATAATAATCTGCCCAAGCAACAGAGACCTCCAAAGCAGAAATGCAAGCAACCTCCACCCCCCAACACAACCCAAATGACACATAGCCCGCAGACTCAGTGTGCCACTCAACCACAGCCAATAAGGCAAAACAACGTACCCAACAACACTAGTCATAGGTGACTCTACAGTCAGGCACGCTGATGTCCCACTCACCAGGCTAAACAAGGAGAAGGTTACTGTCAGCTGCCTGTCAGTTGCCAGGATCCGCCACATAACCCACACACTCAGGTCACTCCACAACAAGTACAAATATGACTCTGTCATTGTCCATGTTGGTGTGAACGACCTGAGATGTACCTCCCTGGACTACATGAAAAGAGACATGGAAGAGCTCTCCGATCTTGTAGCCCAGGCAGGTATGTCCCTAGCCCTGAGTAGCATTTTGCCATCACCCAGAATGATGCCACAGTACAAGGACAAAATGATCGACTACAACAATTGGCGAAGCTTCAGGTGCCATTCTAAAGGGATCCAGTATCTGTCTGCCTCGGATGACATGGTTGACTGACCATGATGCTTTGCCAGAGATGGCCTGCACCTGTCACCCCTGGGATTCCAGATACTGCCTATGGTTCTTGCCGCCCCTATAGTGCCTTTTTTAGGCAAGGTTCAAATGACAAATTCACCACCGTAACAGGAACAGGCAAGCAAAAACTGAGGGTGATGCTACTCAATGTTAGAAGTCTAAATCTTAAAATGCACTCGCTCGAGGCACTCCTTAAAATGGAGAACATCGATATCTGTGCAGTGACTGAGACCTGGTTCAAGGCTCCAGAGAGCACCCCTGTACTACGAGGCTATAACTCATACCACACTTTTCGGCCATGTAACCTGGACCGGAACACCAAAGGCGGAGGTGTGTCCATATTCATTAGGGATATCCACACCTCCAGGCTAGTTGCTCAGCATAATGCAGCTGAGGTTATCCAAGTGCAACTAACTCTGGGCAAAACTGCAATCCAAATTGTAGCTTGCTACAGATCCCCCACCATGCCCCATTATTCCCACTCCTCTTTTCTTGATGTACTGGAAAATATTAGGGTTCAACCAAACACCCTAATAATGGGCGATTTCAACTACCCCACCATTAACTGGGTAAACTACTCATGTACCAACTCCTTCACTAAACGCTTTCTGGAATTCATTAACTCCAATGCCTTGGATCAACTTATCCACACCCCCACCAGGGGCAACAATATCCTAGATCTAGTCGTTACCAATATGAGTGACCGGTGTTCCACACCTGAAGTCAACGCCTCATTGGTCCGATCTGACCATAAGCTAATTACCCTAAGTATCCACATCCTGCCTCCACCCCCCATTAAGGAAACCAAAGTCAACTTCATGCTTCTTAAGACAGAAGTGGTGAACTTCATGACACCCATGCAGATGGACAATACAGTTATGACTACTGAATCCTACACAATTGCACTTTATAAGCACTTACATGAGTGCGTGGATCATGCTATTCCAAACAGAACCAAGACGCTATCCTCCAAATTAAGGAAGCCAATCTGGTGGTCCCCTGCCATAAACGAACTGTACAACAGAAGGAAGAAACTCTTGCAAAAGAGAGTAAAATCCCACGAGTGGAGGAGCTCCCTGGTCAGCCTCAGTAAGAAGCTGCGATCCCTGATAAAACCCTCCAAAGCTAGTTACGAAAACAAAATCGCCACTGATTCTAAAGACAACCACAAAGCATTCTATAGTTATCTCAATGGCAACACTCAGATCTGCTCTGAGTTACAGCACAATGGCACTAAATATACAGACCCAACTGATATTGCCAACATCCTGGCAGATAGGTTCAGTGCTAACTTTACCCCCCTCTCACCCCTAAAGAGCCCATCTCTATACCGGAAGACTGCAAAGTTCCTGTAATCACGGCTGCACAGGTGAAAACTACACTCTCCAAAGCCAAGAACACAGCATCCGTGGGACCAGACAACATCCCAGGCTGCATTCTACACGAACTACAGAACGAACTGGCACCCCACCTAAGTACCATGTTCAGTCATAGCCTCACCTCAGGCTTTGTGCCTGCTGAATGGTGCACAGTAACGGTTATCCCACTCCACAAGAGGGGAGCCACCATGGACCCCGGGAACTACCGCCCCATTAGCCTGACGAGCCTGGTCTGCAAGGCCATAGAACGTATCATCATGGAACTTATAAACAAAGACATTGGTAATCTCCAAACTCTGGATCCCACCCAGTTCAGGTTTGTAAAAGGCAGATCATGTCTCCTAAACCTTATAGACTTCTTTAAAGCAGTCACCAAAGCCGTAGACAAGGGTAAGGTGGTTCACACAGCCTATCTAGATCTTGCCAAGGCTTTCGACACCATCCCCCACTCTGGAATTATAGATAAACTCACTAAACTAGGTATAAATCCGTATGTCACAAGATGGGTTGCCAACTAGCTCACTGACAGAACCCACAATGTAAAAGTAGCAGACTCCAAATCCGACTTCAGACCAATGACAAGTGGAGTACCACAGGGTTCAGTCCTGGGTCCTCTCCTGTTTGGTATCTACTTCTCTGAAGTACAGGCTAACACAGAAGGTCTTTGGCTAACGAAGTTCGCAGATGACTGCAAACTAGGAGCCATAATTGAAACTCCTAACGATGTGGACATCCTACAAAAGGGCCTCACTGAGACAGATGCCTGGTGTCAAAGCCATGGCCTCAAGCTCAATGCCAAAAAGTGCATTTTCATCCCCTTTGGTAAAAACTGTGTACCCATGAACTACAACATAGGCGGTAGTATACTTAACACCGAAAGTGTGATAAGAGACCTTGGGACACAGGTGGACAGTAGTCTCTCCTTTGATAATCACATCGCCACAGTAGTCCGGAAATCCTTCTATGTGGCATACCTCATCACAAAAGGTTTCTCATCCAGAAAAAAAGAGGTCATTGTTCCTCTCTACTCATCACTCATTAGACCCATTATAGAGTGCAACACCCCTTTTGGTATGTACCTCACAAGACATCTACAACAACTGGAAAGGCCACAGAAATACCTCACAAAGAGGATTACCGGCCTCAAACAGATGCCCTATGCAGACCGTCTCAAAAAACTCCAGCTTTACTCCATCGCATATCGCCTACTCAGAGGTGATCTCTGCCTAACATGTAAAGCTGTGTCAAACCCAGAGCTGTTGGACATGCTCCATGTAAAGAAATCCCAATCCCTCCAAGCTACACGCTCTAGCGACCTAAACCTTGTCACCACAATAAACAGAACATGTTGGAGGGATAGATTTCTGTCCCAGAGACTTCCCATACTCTGGAATAAACTACCTGTCTATATCAAATAAAGCTCCTCATTAGCACTCTTCAAGAAAAGTCTTGATGATTGGATGGGAAATAGGAAATTCACCCCGGGGATCACCTCTGTGGCTCTACTCGACAGTGGCACAGGAAAATAATTTTTTTGGGTGGCAAAAGCCAGGGTACTTTTTTGCTGGGCTTGTATAGGCCCCAGGGCCGATAGCCTAGTACCTACCTATGAACCATCCGTCAGTAAACCAGTGATGGATATCATTTTAAAGGCAAGGAGGCCTAGTACTAGAAAATCTTATGGTGAAAAATGGAAAAGGTTCTTTGCCTGGAACCAATCTTAAGGGATGAGCACAGCAGTGCTCACATTACCTCAGATTTTACAACACTTAACTGAGATGCTTCACAAAGGCCTGTCTTTCTCCTCCGTCAAAATTCACGCCTCAGCCATTTCAGCTCATTATTACACAGAACCTCCACTCTTCTCTCATCCATTGCTTAAGTAGCTCCTCAGAGGGGCCAAAAATCTACGACCACCCAGGAGAGCCCCAACTCTAGCCTGGGACCTTAACTTTGTATTGGAAAAGCTCACCCTTCCTCCTTTTGAGCCAGCTGCCACTGCGGATTTAAAATTCCTCTCTTGGAAAACAGCTTTCCTTTTAGCAATCACTTTTCAGCAAGAAGGGTATCTGAATTACAGGCCCTCATGGCAGTGGAGCCTTTCATCATCTTTCATGCGGACAGAGTGTCCCTCAGGACCAATCCCTCCTTCATGCCCAATGTGGTATCCAGTGTGGCCCTTAATCAGTCCATTTATGTGCCAACCTTCTTTCCTAAACAACAGAACAAAGGGGAACGGATACTGCACTCCTTAGATGTGCACAGACAACTTAGATTCTACTTGGACAGGACTAAATCTCAAAGGAAATCTGACCAACTGCTGGTGGCATTTGCTGCAGGGGCAGATGGGAAGACTATTTCAAAGCAAACCATTTCCAAATAGATAGGCCATTGCATTAATTTCTGCTACAAGCATCATGGAAAATCTATCCCACAGGGGATCAGACCCCACTCAACCAGGGCTCCATCTATCTCTACAGCCTTTCTCAGAGGCATCCCTACCAGGGACATCCTAGAAGCTGCTACCTGGAGTTCCGTACATACTTTCACCAAGCATTACCATCTGCCATTTTTCTCTAAATCCAGAGCTGGCTTTGCCACTGCAGTCTTGCAGGGCCTTCTAGCTGGTCCTAATGCTTTCTAAATTCCTCTTCCCATCCTTAGCTTTGGGAGTCTACCCAAATGTGATGACTGCAACAGTGAAACATAAAGAACATAGTACAGTTGTGTACACTTACCATAAATATAGATGTTCGAGTGTATTCACTGTTGCAGTCCTGGTTAACCTCTTTCCAGCCCCCTTTCTTCTTTTGGCTATACCTCTACTCTACTTCACTATTCTCAAAAGCATTTTGGTATGTTTGCTTTGTTGTTGGAGGTATAACCTAGTATATTTATAGATTTAATTGCTTCCCATTAGGGGGGCACTTGACATCTGGGGCAAGAAAAACTGATGTAATAGCGTCAGCTGCATGTTTTTTACCCCTGATGACCTGACGTCATGGAAGAAGGGACAGCAACTGAAGCAGGACCCAAGACTTTGTTAATCAAGCCGAGTGAGGGCTGCTGCAAGTAGATAACCCAAATGTGATGACTGCAAAAGTGAATACACTCGAACATCTACATTTATGGTAAGTGTACACAACTGTACTTTCTTCCTCGTTGTCTGGAGTAGACACTTGCAAAGCCTCAGAGGACGTGCGAAAAGACTGATCCATGTCAGCCTGTGGCAGGATAATGACATGTAGACTCCAAATGACCTACAGAGCTGTTACCTGTTCTTGAGGGATGTCCAGTGGAGGCTGGACAGCTAAAGAATATGGCAGAAACTTCTTGACCTTCTTTTTACCTAGCGGGAGTATCTCTGGGTTGAAGGATTCTGCCTTGGTATCCTGAACTAACTGTTTAAAACGTTGATCTTCAAGATAAATTACCAGGGAAGACAAACGGCTTCTGAGTGTCTTGGGCACAAATGCCTTACAAATACTACAAGAGGTGTGGTCGTGGGAAGCACCCAAACAAAAAAGACACTGATCTGCAGTAGTTAACTTAATTTGATCATCAACCTGCGGGATATCAGATCCGGATCAGATCCGAGACGGCATTTTCAACAGCATCTGATCCGAGCGCCAAGCTCCTCCCCTTACCCATAACACCCCTCCATCTCCTTCCTTCCCTCAGATCTCGTTTACCGCGGCTTTGCCAAGCAGTGTGGTCTAGAGCTCCAGGCGTGGTAGGTGAATTTCTTCAAGTTTCTCTGGGTGTTTTCGCATTCTGTTAATGTAGGTATGGCTTCCTTCTGTCCCTTACCTCCCCTTCCCTTGCTTTTTTGTGTCGCGTTCGTCAAAAAAAAAAAAAAAAGAATTGTTGTGTCTTTAGTTTAGGCCTAGTTTCTCTTTGTATGTGAGTGTTGGGGCTGGGTAGTCGTTTCAACCTCGTTAGGTTAAACGTTTTCTGTGTGTGGAATATGGCTGATCAGCAGGCTAAGCTGATCTTTCAGAAATGCACAGTGTGTGGCCATAAGCCATAAGTTGTCCCAAGCTGATGGCCACACTCTGTGTGTTGTGTGTCTGGGGGCAGCCGATTTATCTTCTGACTGCTCCATTTGTGCGGGGTTTAACCTCAGAGCCCTTAAGGATCGTAGGGCTAAATTGATCACTAAGGAACTTCTGCCTACAACAGAAGCGGCTGCCTCTTCTTCCTCTTCTGTTGCAGTCACAGCTGTGACCACACCTTCTACTTCTACCACGGTCTCCTCTCCCTCCCAGGTCGGGACTCAACTCCCCGATGAAAGGCCTGTGGTTAGGGAATCTAAGAAAGAGAGGAACAGGGACAGAGAGAGAGAGAGAGACAAGGAGAGGAAGAGATCCCCGGACCGTTCAGATCCGGTGGGTCTTCCCACCAAACAGACAGTTTTTTCTAGGCCAGCTTCCTCTTGGCTATGATCGCAGAGATTTTCACTGGAGCCAGAGGAGGTTAGGCCTCTTTCTAAGGCGTCCATACCCTGACCCTCACGGACGGTGTCTGTGGCCTCGTCGAGGTCCACCTGTAGTTTGACATGGAAAAAATGATGCTTAGGTTTATTCGCACCCAGATCCAGATGGGAGTCTTGCCAGCTCCCTCTCCCTCCGGAGGGGGAGGCTCACTTCCCTTCTTTGCCCCAATATCTCCTTCTCCGGACCGACCCCAGAATCGGAGTTGTTGGATCCGAGAGGTCCCATAGTCACTGGGCCGGCACCGATGGTGGGTGGAACGTCGACGCCGGCCATTACCTTGAGCTCGTTGTATCTGACTGTTTTGGACTTGAGCAGTTCTCAGAGCCGGAGCCTGGGCATTGGATCCGAGGGGTTGAGCCTTTCCTCGGCGCCGACACTGTCAGGTCTTGGTCTGCCCCTCGGTATCTCGGCTCCGTTGGGCTCAGCTCCGATCCTCACGACGGATCTGGGGAGAGCAATCTCCTTACCAGTTCCTCAAGAGGTTCGTTCTCCCTCGGCGTTCAGCGTGGTGGAGAGGGTCCTCACCAGAGGATCGAGGCCCCTGACCATCTCATCGGATTCTGCCTGGACACCCTCACCTCTGGGTGTGTCTTCTGCCATTTTGCCCATGCAGGGACAGCCCATGCTCGAGGTGCCCCAGCCCATTCTCCTTGAGGAACCCCTAGTTGTTTCCGAGAGTCCCACTGAAGAGATACCTCACAAGTGAACGTGCAAAAGGAGGCACCTGGACTCCTCTCCAGAGTCCCTCACTGAGGATACTGACTTGGAGGACTTCCCCCAGATCACTCCCCGAGGATGTCTCCTTTGGAGACATTTATTTATTTATTTATTTATTTGTGTATTTATTTATCTATTTAAGTTTGATGACCAAGGAAGTCCACTGGGCCAAGAAGAGCCCGTTTTCAGTGGAGCCCCGGGGAGAAAAGCTCCACAATAATTGCAAGTTACATTTCACATGTTATAAAAGGACATAGTTCATACAGCTAATTAAACATTTACAGATAAGCTCCATGATATTTGCAACTGGCTTGTCACAGTGTTACAAAAATGAAAAGACATAATTCAGTACAGAAATTTCAACATTTACATAAAGTGAATATTTTTGTTATAAACTCAATTGTAGGTTTAACATTTCAAAATATACACCTGCTAGCCATTAGTAGGTTAGGAAAATATTATGCATGGAGAGGGTAATAGTATATTTGAGATTGGAGAATATAGTACAAAAGTTTTGGAGAGAAAATTAGTTTTTAGTAGGGGTGGGATTGTTTTGGGTGGGATGAAGTAATAGTAGAGGTAGTTGGATGAGTCAGTGCAAGGTGGAATGAGGGGGGTTTAAGTTGGAGCATGGCAAGGGTATTCCCATTTGGAAGAAAGATGAGAGAGTAGCTTAAGATTTGAAATTTGTATGGTTAGGTAGGTTGCGTAGGTGTGTGGGGAGAGAGTTCCACTGTTTAGCTAAGGAGTGGGACAGCAGTAGATGACCAGAAGGTCGTGCAGGTTTGTGGACCTAAAGGAGATTTTGGTTTTTGGATCTCGGTAAGCGGTTGGGAATGAAAGGTTTTAAGGAAGGAGAGAGAGCTGGGCAAGTTGGCAGGTTTAAAGATGAGCTTGTGGGCAATGGTGAGTTGTAGGTAACTGAGGTAGTTGGGAAGTTCAAGCCAGTTGAGAGTGAGGGAATGGCAGTGGTGGAATGAGTTTTTTGAATTGTTTGCAAATTTGGAGATCTTGTGGTAGCAGGATTCAAGCTTGGACAGAAGGCCAAGATGGAGATTGGTGAAAAGAGGGGCACCATACATAAGGGAGGGGAGTAGGAAGGTGGATGCAAGAGTTTGACGGGTAGAGGGGCTTAGGAAGCAGTTGTGCCTGTACAGGAGACCTAACGTTTGGTGGATTTTCTTGATTGTGGAGTGGATGTGGGTGTCAGATTTTAGTCCTTCATCAATAAGGATGCCAAGAAGCTTGGTGCTGGGAATAATTTCAAGAAGGGTGTTGTTTTGGCTCTGTATGGTGAATCTGGATTTGTCAGTGGAGTTTTTGGTAGGGGAAAAACCATTAGTTTGGTTTTATTTGCATTTAGTGCCAGATGGTTAGACTGCATCCAGGTTTAGGCTAGTTGGGGTTTTGCTAGGAGCTTGGAGGGGAGAAGGCTGAGCAGATGATTGTTGAGTCATCTGCATATTGGATGATAGATGAGTCTGGGATGGATTGGGAAAAGTTGTTAATGAATAGGTTGAAGAGAAGAGAGCGAAGAACAGAAAGACATCATGGAAATCCTGCGCCAGCGGGGGGGGGGGGGGTTGATCCGCCCCCAAACCTTCCTCGGATGAGTTGGTGTTCCTGGAGGCATTTGGCACAGGCCCGTCTACCTCCTGGGTGTCCCCCCCACAGATCCCTTGGTGGACCTTATTACTACCAGGACATGGAAGGAGAATGACACTGTGGAGCCAATTCTCAGGTACTCCAATAAGGTCTTGAACCCTCCAGTAGATAGACCGAGCTGGAACAAGGGGTCCCCTGTGGATGCCATGGTGGTAGCGACTGCCACCAAGAAAGAACTGGCCCAGGAAAGTTCTCCGGTCCATCCCCCTGACCGAGAGTCCAGGATGATGGATCATCTGGGAAAGCAGACATGTGCTTCAGCCACCTTTTCTATAAGGGCGCTGAATTATTTGGCCCATGTTACTAGACTACAGCGAGACTTCGTTAAGGAGTTCAATGAGTTGCCCCCAGCATCCATGTCTCCGGAGGATAAACGCACATTCTCCGCGAGAATGGTCACTCTTAAAGTGGTTACGAATATGTCCATGCTCCTCCTGTCACATGCCACTGAAGGAGCATTATGGGCTGCCAGGTCCGGCGTTGCCATGAGGCGACACGCCTGGCTCAGGCTTTGTCAGTTCACGAAATCCTTTAAGGCACCTTTCGCAGTGCACCTTATGATGGTTCTTCCTTTGGGAAGACAGTTTGTGAAACGTTAGTCCAGAGTGAGAAAGATGGGAAGACACTGTCTGCCGTCAGAATCCGCTTCTCTAGCCCCAAAAGATCCTTTTCCAGGAAACAGAGGGGGCAAAAGAAGATGTGGTTCTGGAAGTCTCGGTATTGTCAGGACACTCTGGACTCATTTTCTCCCAGAGGCAGGGGGACTCAGGACAGACGCCAGCCCAGAGGCAGGGGGGGGGTTCTAAGAAACTTTGGGTCTTAAGAACCATTCTCTGACAGACCCGCACAACAGCCCTGAGGGGTTACCCGACTGCTCTCCTCTGGAGGCAGTCGGGGGTCGTCTCTTGATGCACCTGACGGCATGGGAGTCCGTGTCATCAGACCGTTGGGTGCTAGAGATAATATCCAGTGGTTATAAAATTCCCTTTCTGACCCCTACCGTTCCACCAAAACACCTCCTGGATGTTCCTCCCGCACAAAGGGAGGCAACAGGTATAGAAATCTGAAAGCTGCCAAAGAAACGAGCCATCCAGCCCGTCCCCCGAGATTAGTTCGGATCTGGCATCTATTCCAGGTTCTTTTTGGTGCCAAAAAAGACGGGTGACCTAAGGCCCATTCTGGACCTTTTTACACTAAACCTGTCAGTTGCCAAAGAGAAGTTCCGGATGGTCACTCTTCAGTCCATCCTGCCTTACTTGCAGGAGAATGACTGGATGTGCTCCATAGATCTCCAGGATGCGTACTATCACATCAAATTGCACAGATGCTCCAGGAGGTTCCTCCACTTTCGGCTAGGGGCCAATCACTATCATTTCCGAGCCCTCCCAGGATGTTCACCCAAGGTCATAGCAGTAGTAACGGCTCACCTGAGGCTTCAGGGGATACAGGTCTGTCCATACCTGGACAACTGGCTCCTCACCGCTCCAACCAGGCATCTACTTTGTCAGGCCAGGGATTTTTTTCTGAAATTGTCAGACTTGCTGGGCATCACAATCAACATAGCCAAGTCTTTTCTAGACCCCGTTCAGGTTTTGGACTGTATATTAGCGATGATCGATACGTCTCTAACCAAGGCCTTCTTAACTCCAGAAAGAGTCCAGAACCTACAACTGCATGTACCTGTGATCCTACAGTCTCACCTTCCACCAGCCGAGGCGGTTTTGAGAGCCTTGGGTTCAATGGCAGCCACCATTACTTTTCTCCCCTGTGCTCGCCTTCATATGAGAATTCCACATTGGACGTTAGTGGTCCAATAGTCCCTTTTAGATCTGCCTTTGACACATCCTATTCACATAAGGTCTCACTTGTGCTGGATACATTCCCCGGAGCTCATAGAGGGATGCCCGATTCTTGCAGCCACTCCCCAAGCCACGGTGATCACAGATGCCTCCCAACTAGGGTGGGGGGGGACATTGTTCGGGCAGGATGGTCCAGGGTGTGTGGTCCCCGAATGAGACCAAACTGCATATCAATGTTCTAGAGATGAGGGCGGTCTTATTAGCATTGCAGGCCCTTCATGCCTATCTCCCTCTGGGGAATGATTGCTATTCAGACAGACAATATGTCAGTGGTCTGGTACATCCACAAACAGGGGGGAACCAGGTCCTATTCCCTTTGTCACGAGGCCATGAGTGTGGGAATGGGCGATCTCCACCAACCATTTTCTGGGAGCAACGCACAATCCCATTCGGTCCAATATTCTGGCGGACAGACTGAGCAGGACTATTCTAATGCCTTTCAAGTGGTCTCTGAATCCTTCAATAGCAGAGCGGATCTTCCTCGAGTGGGGTCAGCTTTACTGCAGTCTCTTCGCATCTCCTTCCAACGTGAATTGCAGCGAGTTCTTTGCTCTGATACCCCCACAGGTGGAATCCCCCAGGGACGCTCTTGTCCATGCTTGGCCTCCCAGTCTTCTTTATGCTTATCCCCCTTTGCCTCTCATGACAAAATTTCTACAGAAGGCTCAACGGTTGGGGAGCAGAATTTTCCTCATTGCCCCATTCTGACCTTGCTATCTGGTTTCTCTGTCTTTGGTCTCATCTTGTAGTTCCTCCTTGGATTCTGGATCCCATACCAGATCTCATTTCACATCCCTCAAGGGGCCTTCATCCAGACCTGGGCAGTCTGAACCTCATGGCTTGGCTGCTCCAGTTCCCTTGATTGCTAGGACTCCCGGGTTGTCTTCCCTGGTTAAGTCTATTCTGGTGGCAGCTCATAAATCGTCCACCAGAAAAATTTACTGTAGCAAATGGAAGCGTTTTTCTATCTGGGCTTCTCAGAGGGACCTGGACCCATTCAAAGCTCCTATTCCAGCAGTTCTTGAGTTTTTGTCATGCATTTTCCAGCAGGGTGCCAGCTCATCTACAGTGAAAGTTCAAATGGCAACCATTTCTAATTTTCATGTAGGTGAGAATATGGCTTCTTTAGCTTCCTCCAGACTTTGCAAAATGTTTATTAAAGGTACCTTTCTTTTAAGACCTCCTGTTAAGGATCCTACCCCTCTGTGGGATCTTACCTTAGTTTTACAGGCCTTGGTTGCTCCACCCTTTGAACCTGCTATTTCTGTGGACCTGAAATTTTTATCATGGAAGACGGCCTTTTTAGTGGCTATTACCTCGGCTAGGAGAGTATTGGAACTTCAAACATTATCTGTAAAACCTCCATATATGATATTTCATAAAGACAGGGTTTCCCTTCGTACTAATCCTTCCTTTCTACCCAAAGTGGCTTCGGAAACAAATATTAATCAATCAATCAACTTGACTGTTTTCTTTCCAAAATTTTAGAACAGGGGTGAATATAAATTGCATTTGTTAGATGTGCATAGATAATTACACTTCTACTTACACAGGACTAAAGCCCATCGCAAGTCTGACCAATTGTTTATGTCTTTTGCTATGCCCTTTCTGGGCAAACCGGTTTCTAAGGTGACTATTGCTAGATGGATCTCTCTATGCATCCATCAAGTTTACAGAGATAAAAACATGGCTCTTCCGGGTAGGATAAATGCCCACTCTACCGGGTCCATGGCTACGTCAGCTGCCTTTTGGTCTAGAGTGTCTTTGGATGATATTTGTTCGGCTGCTACTTGGTCCTCATCTCATACTTTTATTTCTCATTATAAATTGGACATGGTTTCCAGAGGGAGAGCATCCTTTGGCTCTGCGGTGCTCCGAAATATTCTTCCATGAGGGCCACCCAGGTTTTTTTGCTGGTAGCTGGGGACTCTGTCCCGCAGGTTGATGATCAAAGGAAGTTCATATGTACTCACCATAACGTTCCATCTGAGTAGTTAGACTTCATTTGTCATCAACCGTCCCTCCCTCCCTCCCCCTGACCTTCTTTTGGGGCTTTCTATCTTGGCAGACAGGAGAGGGAGCCTTGTGGCTGTCCTGTTTTTCCATGTTTATAAAGGTTTAGGGTCGAGTTTATGTTTGGGGTATAGCAAACTCGATCTGAGGGAAGGAAGGATGTGGAGGGGTATTATGGGTAAGGGGAGGAACTTGGAGCTCGGATCAGATGCTGGTGAAACTGCCGTCTCAGATCCGATCCGGATCTGATATTCCGCAGGTTGATGACAAATGAAGTCTAACTACTCAGATGGAACGTTATGGTGCGTACATAATTTCTTTTTCGTGATGATCCTTGTGGGGAATCTGCCTCCCACACTGCTTTTTCCCCTTCTTGGATGACATGAACTCTAGGTTGTAAAGTAAAACACAAGACCAAAAAAGTAAAAAAATAAATAAATAAATAATAAAACAGCGGGACACTTATCTGGTGTTACTAAATATTCAGTACGGCAACAAAGCGTTCAGACCAACTGGCAAAAACGGTATTCAAAACTGTGGCAAAAGAAATTCTAGGTAGTTGCTTCCATACATCCTTTTATACCTAAATGTGACATGTGGCGCATATAAGATCTTTTTAGGCTTTTACATCCTGGATGGGTATTGGGCTGCATTGGGCGGGACATCTCTTCTATGAAGAGTACTACAACAGTGATATAGAAGGACATCGCTGGATACATTTTGTCAGATACTTCACTAATATACTTTGTTTCTGCTGTAGAGGTCCTTTTTGAACTCATCTGTTTAACTCTCCTTCTCACACTCCTAACCAGGGAGTACATGTTATCCCTCTGCCTCTAAATAATGCTTTATTTCTGTCTGTTCTCTCTGCCACTGATCTATACTAGCTGTACTTTCCACCTTTTGTTGCTCTGTTTTCTGTTGCACAGAACTGTAATCTTTTGTGTCATCCCTGCTGTCCTCTCCTGCAGGCCCTTCTCTCCTTTTACTGACAGCTATAAGTTTCCCGTAAAACACAGTGTCTAATGCTAGTGAGAGAAAGGTGGCTGGCAAGCCCTGCAGACTTTTTTATGTAGTAATTAGACTTTTTTATGTAGTAATTATTCCTAAATTCAGTTGTGTTTTATACTACATTGTCCATCTGCTTAGCACATTTTCACATAGCTTAACAGTACTGTTGGCTGCAGAGACAGGGTTTCCCCATTTAGTAATCTGATCTGATACATACCCACCTTCAGAAGACAGATATTTTTTTTCTTAACTCTGGCACCTGTATTCAGTGATTGGGAAACCAGCTTGACAAACCTCATTACATTTGGCTTCTCTGCCCCCTACACTACCTCAGTTCCCACCCACCCCTCTTACTCTACAGTTATACTTGGCTAGCCACTCCCCTTCCTTTCCTTGACCACTACCCTTCCTCCTTCACTCCTGTCATTCTCCAGCCATTTATTTCCTCTCACTGCAACCTCCTTTTTCATCTCATACTAAATATAATTCCCAACCAATAATTTCATTCTCCCATCCTGTCACTCCAGACTACTTTCCCAAATAATTCCACTAAAATTTCCTATCTCAACCCCAATTTTCACTTGCATTTCTTCTCCACCCATTACAATCCAAGCCAATTATTCACAAACTCTACATGTCACACATCCTCTTGCTCACACCCCCATTCAAAAATGCTGCTTCACATTCAGCTTAACATCCAAAGCACATTTAATAAACTCTTCACCTTTTACTCCTGGATTCAAACCCGCAATCCTAATGTGATACTAACTGAGATCTGGTTAAAGCCAACAATAACTTCCAAGGAAATTCTACCCCCCAGGTATAACAGCATACTCAGTCTAGATCTACCATACAAAAAAGCAGGCAGCTTAGCCATACTCTACCAAAACAATCTAATAATATCACCATGCCCTGATACTACCTCATCCTTTTCACAGCTTAAAATAAAAACAGACAAATCAGTCTGTACCATTGTCCTGTCCTGTGTGTTCTCCCAAGTAGAACCTTTAAATAGATGCACCCTGTTTGGTATCCTCCATATAGCCTACAAAACTATCAACCTTGAAGATGCAAACATACACTGGATTACTTCTAGAGAAGCTCTCCACCAGATATTAATCTTTTAAATTTCACATAACTAATTCAGTCACTTACTTGTTTGTAAAACAAACACTCAGAGTCCTCATCCACTTTAGAAGAAGAACCTTACAACCCTAACAGTATACCCCAGTCGGGCACCCTACCTGATTTCCTTAGAGTACATGTTGGACGGTAGTCACTCACAAAACATAAACCCTTAATCTGATGCTGCCATTTTCATTCATTCCCCAACTGTTGGATTTGGATCCGACTTAGCCGCTTCTTCCAGCTCGTGGAACACTGACACTCTCAAACTCCTCCCTTTGCCCATAATGCGCTAGTCACCTGACATACCTCAGATCTCATTTGCTGCCTTAGCCTACGGACTAACAGAAAACTCTCTAGAGAGCAATTAGATTACTTTTGTAAGTTAGCATTATTTCCTTTATAATATTTTTGCTCTGCATTCTCCATTTATATTATATTTAAAGCTTACTGTTTTAAAGTTAAAGTCTTTATTGCTTTGAGTATATCTTGGTTACTATTATTGGTATTTCTATAGTACTTTTATAGTACCTTGATTACTATCATTGGTAATTTTCTCCTCTTCCTTTTTTGACTATTTAAAAAAAAAGGCCAACTGTTACTCTTCATTAGCTATTGCTATGTCTGACAAGCCTTCAGGCTTTAAAAAGTGCATTGCCTGTAGCCATAAAATTCCTAATCTGGATGCACACACTTAAGTGCATCTTAGGTTCATAGGTTCATACTAGGCTATCTGCCCTAGGGCATTTATAAGCCTAGCCAGAGTGTGTTTGGCTTTCGCCACCCATTTTAAATTAATTTTGCTATGCCTTTTTTTGATGTTAGTATACTGTGCCTCTGTCTAACAGTGACACAGAAGTGATAGCCGGGGTAAACCTATGATCTCCCATCCACTCATCAAGATTCCTCTTGAAGAGAGTCAATGTGGGACTCTGCCTAACCTGGACTGGGATTTTATTCCAGAGTGAAGGGAGCCACTGGGTTATGAATCTGTCCCTCCAGCATGTCCTATTTATTTCAGTGCTGAGGTTCAAGTCTCTCGAGTGCGTAGCTCGATGGGATTTGGATTTTCTGAGGTGCAGCATGTCCATTAATTCCCGGTTGGACATGGCTTTATACGTCAGGCACAGATTGCCTCTGAGCAGGCGGTATGCCACTGAGTAGAGCTGGAGTTTCTTTAACCGGGCAGCATATGGCATCTGTTTGAGCCCTTTGATCCTCTTGGTGAGGTACTTTTGGGGTCTTTCCAGTTGCTGAAGGTGTCTGGTAAGGTACATCCCAAAAGGGGCATTGTACTCAATTATGGGCCTGATGAGGGATGAGTAAAGAGGCACGATGACCTCCCCTGATCTAGATGTGAATCCCTTCATGATTAGGTGGGCTATATAAAATGTTTTTCTAACCACTTTGGCCATGTGGTTGTCAAATGAGAGATTGCTATCATCTTGGGTCCCCAGGTCCCTAATGACTTCTTCTGTACTTAATGGATTACCACCTATGTGGTAATTTGTGGGCACTTTGTTTTTGCCAAAGGGGATGACTATACACTTTTTGGCGTTTAGCTTGAGGCCATGGCTCTGGCACCAGTTGTCTGTTTCTATGAGGCCCTTTTGGAGGATGCTTGTGTCGGCTGGAGAGTTGATTATGGCACCCAGTTTGCAGTCTGCGAACTTGGTCAGCCGCAGTCCTTCCGTGTTGGCCTGTACCGCCGAGAAATATATACCGAACAAGAGAGGTCCCAGGACTGAGCCTTGTGGGACGCCACTTGTAACTGGTTTGGAGTCTGACATGGCTCCAGCAATTCTAACCATGTGGGTTCTGTCCTTCAGCCAGTTTGCAACCCATCTAGTGACATAGGGGTTTATATTTAAGCTGGTGAGCTTATCTATAATGCCCGAGTGGGGTATTGTATCAAAGGCTTTTTCGAGGTCCAGGTAGGCTGTGTGGACCACCTTCCCCTCGTCAATCTGCTGCTTAGGCCCTTCTTGTCTTGACTCGGATTGTGACGTATGTAAAGGGTTTAATTCCTGATCATTAATAGATCCACAAAAATAGGTGTGGACCTCTTGGGTTTTCGATCCTGAGTGATGCCTGCCCGGAGGGAAAGAATAACCAATTTTACAATGCCTTTCACTCTTGATCCTAAACGGTGAATAGATTTCCACGTGTAGTTGGTTGTGGAGCTAGCTCTAAAAAGAGCTGTTTTAGCCCTGTGGACAGCTGGAGCTCTATATATAGAGCTGTTACACATCTCTATGAGCTCTGTGAAGAGCTGTTTTGTGTTTTGAATGCCCTTTCAGGCAGATGCGGTAGTTCTAAAAAGAACTGTTTTGTTTGGTTCACCGAAGCTGTGTCTGTGCTTCCGGCTGGTCTTACCGGAGCTGATACAGATTTCTGTGAGCTCTGAGAAGGGCCGTTTTGTGTTTTGAATGCCTGTTCGGGTGTTGGTGGTAGCTCTAATAAGAACTTTTTTGTTTTATTCTTCAATGTGTCTCTGGTTGCTCTTACCAGAGCTTATACAGATCTCTGTGAGCTCTGAGAAGAGCTGTTTGGTGTACTGTGAGCTCTGAGAAGAGCTGTTTGGTGTAAGGTGCAGATCCACTTGAGCTCTGAGAAGAGGTGTTTTGTGTATGGTCACAATGGGCTCTGAGAAGAGCTGCTGTTGTGTCCTTTGGTGTTCCGCGGTGTTGTCGATCTCCATTTTCCTTCTTCTTGAACAGATCTTCGGTTCTTTTGCTATGTGTGAGTCCTAAAAAGGACTATTTGTGCGCACCCCCAGATCATTAATAGATAGAAAAAATAAGTTGATTTTTAGAGGATTGTTATCCTCCAGACCTGCTTTTACAACCTCTGTGGCTCTTCCCCCAAAAAGAGTTGATAAAAAAAGATTTTGTCTCTAAAGAATCATGAAGGAGATCTCCAGATCTGTGTACTTCTACAGCACCAGTATCTGAAACGCCTGTTAAGTGGCAAAAAAATTGGATCCGACCACTTTGGATCCGAGACCTTCATCTGAAAAGTCTCTTCGGACTGGTCACCTCAACTTCTGGCCAATCCTATCTCTTCTGTGCTCCTGTCCCCATTTTTAGAACAATCTCCTAGGCACCATTCAAGACCATCTTTCACGGGCTCATCCATTTGATCTTCCAAGAGCCTTATAGAAGCTGATGTGGACAAGATAATGAGAAAGTTTCCTCAGGACGCAGATCCAAATGGGAGTTACCCTTTCAGTACTACTCCATTGTTAGCTCCTTCTCAGATCCAGTCTTCAGTTTTGGAGCCATCAGATCCGAAAGTCCTGGAGTTGTCCAGCTCGGATCTGAAGATGATGGGATCTTTGACTCTAATGGTGTCTTTGAGTGGTCTAATGCGGAGCACTTCGGAGCCAGATGACTCTCAGAGCTTTGGCACTGGACAGCTCAGCCCTGACTCCTTTCACAAGTAGTTTGGCTTTGGGGAGAATGGAGTCAGTGGTCCATAAGCCTGCCTTATCAGATTCGTCGGTGTCCTTTTCTCCAAGGCATTCTGCTTTTGAGGTGGTGGAGAGCGCTGTCTCTGTTTCCAGGGTTTGGACTTCTCTTCCCTGGTTAGCTGTGACTACCCAGTTCCGTTCGATTCTGCATCCAGAGCTCCAGTCATCTGTTCCACTGGGACAGACAGTCCAAACCAGTCTCCAGACAACCCAGCCGGGTGTAATAATCTCTTCTGACACTTCTTAGAGCATCCCACCTAAGAGGTCCCGAGGAAGAGGAAGTGTAAAAGGAGCCACTTACACTCTCTGCAAGAGTCTGTCAGAAAGGACGCTGACTTTGAAGAAGTGGAAGGGTGCCCAGGTCACCACCTGATGTCTTATTTCGAGACATCTTAGAACTCCGTAAACAAAGGGGTGGGCCCCCCCCCCCAGTAACCCTTATCAAGTGGAGTCTGTGTTCCTGGAGGCTTTCCTGTTGACAAGCTTATTGATTTAGTCTCTAAATGGGTGTGGAAGGTACCTGACATGACTGAGACAATCCCAAAGAGACGAGATAAGATCCTGGCACCACCTAAGGATAGACCCAACTGGAGTAAGGGACTACCTGTTACTGCCATGGTTGTAGTGGAGACAGCTAAGAAGGAACTGTCAGAATACAGTTCCTCTGTCCACTGCCCTAACAGGGAGCCTAAGGCATTGGACAGATTTGGGAAGCTTGTCGCTGCTTCAGCAACTTTCTCTCTTAGGTCGCTGAATTATTTGGCACATTTCACAAGACTTCAGAGGGATTTGATCAAAGAACTTTCCAAATCCCACTCTGGGACCATTTCCTCTGAGGTGGAGACTACTATCTCCTCACAGCTGGCTTCCCTTCAATCTAGTTCAAATTCATCTATGAGGGTTGTTGCCCCCACGGCTGAAAGTACCTCATGGGCGGCAGGTTCAAGCTTTTCCATCAGTAGATATGCCTGGATGTGCTTGTGTGACTTTGCAGAACCCTTCAAATCTTCCTTTATCAACGCTGCTTTTGACTGAAGTTCCTTGTTTGGCCCCAAAGTTAAAGACACACTCTGTAGGTGTGAACAGGAAGGAAACATGTTGTCTGCTGTAGGCATACATTTTTTGACCCCTCAATGGACCTTTTCTAGGAAGCTACAAGGAGGACAGAAAATGTGGTTTAAAAAATCCCAGGGTCTCTTCAAGGTCCACGTAGAGACAGTCCCCCAGGGGCAGGGGGGACTCTAATGGAAGATGCTGTCCCCATGGCAAAGGTGGTCGCATAACCAGGGATCTAGGGATACTTTCTCTAACAGATCCTGTCAGTGCTTCTGAAAAGAAGCCTGGCTGCCCATCTCCATTCCATTCAAATACAATAAGGCCATCCCTTTAGTCTCCCTCAGTCAAAGGCCACAGTGACCAAAGAAGTTTGTCAGATTGGGGGGGCATTTCTTTGGAAGGACGTTCCAAGGCACAAGGTCCCCCAAATAGGCCAACATGCATATCAGTGCCCTGGAAATGAGTGTTGTAGGCCTTTCAAGACACTCTCCCAAACAGGACTATTGCAATTCAAACAGACAATGTGTCAGCAGTCTGGTATATCAACAATGAAGGGGAAACCAGATCTTACCCTCCTTGTCGAGAAGCTGTGAGAGTATGACATTGGGCGATCTGATCCAGTTGCTTTCTGATAGCAACAAGCATCCCGGGGAAGTCCAATGTAATTGCAGACAAGTTAAGTAGGTCTATTCTAATGCCTCATGTGTGGTCTCTCAATATGAAGGTAGCAGAGTGGATTTTCTGTCAATGGGGCCAACCATGCTACATTCATTTTGCATCTTCCCTCAACAACAGTTGCAGCAGGTTCTTTGTCCTGATGCCCCTTGTGGAGGAGTCCCCAAGGGGCATTGTACTTCATGCTTGACCCTCCAGTCTCCTTTACGCTTGCCCCCATTACCCCTTATACCCAAATTTCTACAGAAAGCATCTCACATAAGCATTCCAAAAGTGGAAGCAAGTCTTAGACATTTTATTTTAATGTTTTTAAGCATTCTTAACTAAATCAGTATCAAACCTAACATTATAAACGGTTATACAAATACTTAGACATGCAGAATAAAACGTCGAAAATCCATTTAGTAATTTGATGAATTGAAAAATTCTACACATAGCTTTGCTTATGTTAAGAGAATATCAGCAGGTAAAGTATATCTATAGCTCAACATTAAAAAACATAATTTTAATATAATATTATGCCCCCACCACCAAGGTATCCAAACCTCTTAATTTGTAAACTATTAACAAATGTTAACTACAACATCTACCTAGTTTCTCTGTATAAATGCCACAGCAGCATCTTTATCATTTGCTTAGTATATGAACATTTTATTACATTTCTGATTTCTGTCCTTGTAACTTCATCCAAAATATCCATTACATCTTCCACTGTGGATACAGTCTCAGACTTCCATTCATAGCTATAACATCTGTTGCTATAATCATCTCTCAAGTTACAAATTCCCTGTCTTTCCCTATTAAACCTAATGGGCCGGATTCACGAAGGCTTGCACGGAGTCTAAGAGTAGTGTAAGACTCCATGCAGCCTTCGCGATCCAGGAACAGCCCAAAGTCCGTGTAAGAGTCGAGCTAAAACGGCTCTTACACGGAGTGGGCGTGGATAAGCTAATCACCTCACTTGCAGCTGAATAGCATGCAAATGAGGCTGATTAGCGATCCAGGAAGCCCAGAACAGCCCGTGTAAGAGCCGTTTTAGCTGCAGAAATGTACTCAGTTGACAACTGAGTACGTTTCTGCAAAAACGGCAATGGAGCCATGTCAGCTCCAAATAAAGGGTGCATATGTGTCCGGCAGCATGCCAATGGCCAAATATGTGGCCATTGGCAAGGTAACCTGATGCAAATATATGAGAAATATAATTTTTTTTTTTCGGCGATTGCCGATGTTTAAACCCAGCGCAGCCCCGCACTGTATAGAACATAAAAACGAAGGTTTTAAACCTACAAATGTAGGTTTTATGCAATACATGGAATGTCAATGCAGGGACCAGCAGAGCAAAACCAACATGGCCACCGTGTAGTGGTTGCTAAGGGGGGAAGCTGAGTCTAAGAGATGTAACTAAGCATTAGTAGGCAATCTGATGCAAATGAGTGTAAGGATACTGAATTCCACTGTCACATAGCAAATGAGCACATTCTGAGTAGTGTAAGAGTTACATAAGGGGGAGGAACAGAGTAGGAGATAGGTGACATCACAGGGGGGAATGGTAGAAAGAAATGCAGTTCATTGGAGGTTAGAGTTACATGACAGATGTCAGACAGATATCAAGGAAAGAGGTGTGCCACTAAGTAAGCATGAGAAAGTCAAGAAATGGAAGGTGTACACTGTTGCTTACACTCAAGTTTCTTGCTGGACGTGTATGCGCACGTGTGCGCCTATGAGTAAGGCAGTGTGCACGCGTGTAAGGCAGTGTGCGTGTAAGGCAGACTGAGCATGTGGGAGCGTGTTGGGAGATGTTTAACACCGTTTGCGCGGGCGTGCACGCGTTTAAAACCGAATAAGCAGATTCTGAACTGTGTAAGTATGTGTGCGCGTGTAAGCCACTGTGAGCATGTTTCTGCTGGTTTGCACACGGCTCCACCCTGAGGAAACAGAAAGGAAAAAGGAAGCAACAGATGTAGTAGGAAGTTAGCAGGGAATACTGCTGGAGCTAGCAGGTGAAAACAATTAGATGCAGGCAATTACACAGGCAGAATACTAGCCCAGCCCAGCACTTAAAACTCTGCAAACAGCAGTGCAGAATGTTTCTCTCAAGAGACACTGCAAGACAGGAGTTAAGTTATCAGAAGTGAAAACTGAAAAAGCTGAACTCAGAGCAGAAATGTTAGGGGCTGCCATAGCTGTCATAATGAGACATAGGCGACTTGCTGAGGGTGGTGACAATGCAGATGGTGCCAGACAACCCACAGTGAGGAGACGGAGAAGAGTGTACAGGCCCAGGGTCACCTACCACGGGTTACATGAGCTGGAGATAGTAGAGCGCTATAGAGTGGACAGAGACCTCCTGCAGCAAATAGTGGAGCAGGCCACGCCTCACACACAGAACCAACAGAGGGGAACCCATCCCAGTGGAAACCAAGGTATGTGTTGGCCTAAGAATACTAGCAACAGGTACCTTCCAGAGACCAACTGGTGATATGATGGGGATATCACAGGCATCAGCCTCCAGGGTACTGCACCAGTTCCTGGATGCCATGTCAGCACATGTCGGTGATCATGTATATTTCCCCAATGCCCGTGAGGTATTGGCCAGCAATATGCGTCTCTTCCAGCAAATAGCGGAATACCCTGAGGTAGTGGGTGCAATAGACTGCACGCACATACGCATCAAAGCACCAGCCAGTGAGCGGGGTAGGGCATACATCAACCGCAAGGGCTTCCCCTCCATCAACTGCCAGGTCGTGTGTGATTCCCAGGGCATAATAATGAATGTGTGTGCTGGCTGTCCTGGGAGCTACCACGATTCCCACATCTGGCATTTGACGCAGCTGTACCAGACATTTGCCAATGGGGACATCCCGCACGGACACCTAGTGGGGGATGCAGGTTATGCACTGGAGCCGTGGCTGATGACACCCATCAGAAACGCACACACACCTGAACAGCAACGCCATAATGAGGCACACGCACAAACACGTAATGTAATAGAGCGTGTGTTTGGGCTGCTCAAGTCACGGTTCCGGTGTCTGGACACATCTGGTGGAGCCTTGCAGTACACACCAACTACATGTACCCAAATTGTCATGGTATGTGCTATGCTACATAATATGATCTTGCGAAAACAGCTGCAGCAGGACCAGCATAGGGCTGGGCCAAACAGCCCCCCACCATTGCCAAGGCCATCACAGGCAGAGCGTGACTCGGAGGAGGAACAACCTGAGCCTGCCCCAGTAGGCAGAAGGAGGCGTGCCCAGTATGCCCTGGCCTTGGCAAAGAGGCAACGCATAGCACATACATTGGCTCAGTAGGAACCTTGGGAATGATACCCCTCTCTGACTCACTCATATAGTTACAGGGATGCCTAACATGACACAACCTGCTCTCAAACATGTACAGGGAAGTGTAATATGCGCATCCGACAGAGACAGCCCTGCAGCACCACCTGAGGCATGAATGCTATGTGTTAAGTAATGTAACACCATGTACTATATGCACACCTGAGGACCCTGACTAACATCCTACCCTCACCAAGCATCATGCCACAACATGACAATGAGATGATCAAGTGCAACAATTGACTGAAGTATCGCAGTTAGTCAAAGGGGATCCAATGTGTGCCAGTCTGGGATGACATGCTGAGCATGACATGATGCACCACCTGCTAGGACTGGCGTGCACCTATCAGTGCAGGCCGTATGGATACTGGCAAAGGCTGTTGTCACCCACAGTGTGCCCTGAATAGGTAAGGCTCAAAACACAAACCTATCTCCATAGGTACCAGAAGGGATAAGAATAAGATAAGGGATAAGTTGAAACAGCAAGATGCATGCAGTCTAAACTCACCCAGTATGGAGAATGTTGATAACTGCGCTGTAACAGAAAAACTGAGGCAAGGCTCACAACAGCACCCTAACACTACCAGGTTACACCTCATACTGTGCTGTACAGCCTCAAAACTTGGAACAAGCTACAAAAGGAGGGTGACTAGCAAGAATTGTCAAGGATAACCACACCCCCATGTCGGTACCACAACAAAAAGCAGCATGGACTAGCCATGCTCAAGTAACAGTGACTAAAACTGCCCCCCAGTTTATAGCCTGCTACAGACTACTGTCCCAACACCAGGAACTGCATCCGGCCTATGCTGGAATACATGAATATATCAAGTCCTCCAAACCACATTATATTGGGTGACTGCAAATACCCAGACATAGACTGGGAGCATTATACTAGTTCCAACAGTGTAGGACAAAAGTTCATAGAATCCACAAACCAAAAGGCCCAGGAACAACGTACCACTCCCACAAGAGGGGTAAGCATACTGGATGTGATAATCAGCAACATGGGTACTGGATGTCAAGATGAGAAGTGTATTGCTCACTGGTAAAACCAGACCATAGAGTAATCACACTGGATATACAAATCCTGACCACAGTCCCTGGCCGGAAACCACAGTGGAAAACATGTGTTAAGCAATATTTGCACTCCTCCAAACTGATGTGGAATCCATTAAAGGTCCCGTGCAGGTGCAAAATATGGGCCACACCTCAGAACCTGTAATGCAGCCATTCCATGAACACTGCCAGGAATGCTTGGATTATGCAGTCCTAAATTAAAACAAGACACAGTGCCTAAATCTGGCATGGTGGACACCAGCCATAACCAAAACATGCAAGAGAATGAGGAAGCTACTACATGATAGAGCAAACATGAACAATGAAGTAATCACTGATCAGTAGTATGGCAGTAAAATCTGTCCACACATGCATTCCACTAAGGCCAGCCACAACAAGTGGAATCTGTGAATCCTGAGGCAATGTTACACCTGCCCCAAGTACACAGACAACCCCCAACTCCACCCAAGAAATACAAATATATGTGAGAGATGCAACCATCCATCCAAACTGGAGGCTGAGCTCCCTCAACTCAGTACTCCCAAAACAAGTCAGTAGGAGAAGGTAACCACACACACCACAAACACAGTCCCACATAGACCTGTCACAACTGCAAACCAAACACATAAACACAGAAAAACATTCCCAGAGGCACAAATTACAAACACAGCACACCAACAGAGGCCCCTAAAGCAGACACCCAATCAAACAGCCTCCAAACATAGCACATGCAACACATAGCACACAAAGCTGGTGTGCCAAACAGTCACAGGCCAGAAGGAGAAACAACATGCCTGATACAGTTGTAATAGGTGACTCCATAGTCAGACACACTGCTGTCCCGCACACCAGACTGAACAAGGGAAAGGGTACAGTAAGCTGCCTGTAGGCTGCCACAATATGCCACATAACAGAAGTATGTAGGTCACTCCAAAGCAAGTAGAAATATGATGCAGTCATAGTCCATGCTGGTGTGAATGACCTGAGATGTACCGCCTTAGACTACATGAAAAGAGACATAGATGAGCTATCTGATTATGTAGTCCAGGCCGGTATGACACTCACCGTTCGCAGCATCCTACCCTTACCAAGAATAATGCCACAGTACAAACACGGAATGATCAGTCATAGCAAGTGGCACACTTACTGGTGTCATTCCAAGGGGATCCAATGTCTGTCTGCTTGGGATGTCATGCTTGACAAGCCACGCAGCTGTCCTTGGGATGGCCTGCATCTGTTACCCCTGGGCGTCTGAATATTGGATAAGGCCTTTGCCACCTCCATAGAGCCTTTTGTAGGCAAGGCTGAAAAGACTGACCCACCACCCTAGAAAACATAAGTGGGAAGAAACATAAGGGAAATGCTGACAAATGCCAGATGTGTACACCCCAATATGCATGCTCCCGAGGCCATCCCCAGAATGGAGAACATCGATGTCTGTGCAGTGACAGAAACCTGCTGCAAGCCTCCTGACAGCACACCAGCACTACCAGGTTATACCACGTATCATGTGTCATGGCCCCAAAACCTGGAACAAAACATAAAAGAAGGGTGAGTATCCATAGTCAGCACAGACACCCATACGTCCAGGTAACTGACAATGCACAAGGCATTGGAGTTCACCCATGTGCAACTAACTGTAGGCAAGACTGCTGTGCTGTCTGTAGCATGCTACAGACCGCACTCTCACACACAATAACCCCACCCAGCCGTCCTGAAGACACTGGACAGTATGAATGTCCCACCAAATACCAAACAAGGTACCACAAATTACCACATAGGTGGTAAACCATTATGTATGGAAGGAGTAACCAGGGACCTAGGGACACAAGTGGACAGTAACCTGTTATGTGACACCCACATTGCCAGTGTGGCTAGGAAGACTGTCTACATTTGACACCGTATCAGGAAAGGAGTCACATCTACGGCAACAGAGGTCATTGTGCCCCTATACTTTTCTCTAATCACACCCATAATCTAATACAATGCCTCATATGGGATGTACCTTACCTGACACCTGCAGCAGTTAGAAAGACCTCAAAGGTACCTCACCAAGAGGATAAAGGGTCTCAAATATATGTCATATGCTGCCTGGCTGTAGACACCCCAGCTGAATCCAGTCACATACTGCCTACACAGAGGCATTGCATGCCTGTTGTAGGAGGACATGCCCAACACAGGAGTAATGGACATGCTCCACCCCAGAAAACTCAAATCCATCGGAGCTGTGAGAGTGAGAGATGTCATCCTCAACAAATAATAAAATAGGATGTGCTGGTGGGACAGATACATAATCCAGAGGCTCCCCACACCCTGGACCAGAATCCCACTCCATGTTAGGCAGAGCCCCTCACTGACCCTCTTCAACAGGAATCTTGCCAAGTGGATGAATGATTGTAGAGTTACACTGGGGGTCTTCACTGTGTCATGTCCAGACAGAGGCACAGCAAAGCAAATCATAAATGGCCATAATATTCACATAGCAAGGGGTGTCAAAAGCCACACACACTCTGGCTAGGCTAACAAATGCCCAGGGTGGATAGCCTAGTATGAACCTATGAACCTATGAAGATACAAATTGTACAGGACACTAAGGATAATCCCAAGGCTTTCACAACTGATGGTAGGAACCATGTTGGGAATTCACAGATATGCCCTGAATCACACAAATATCACAAACACACACACATATTGCCAACATACATCCTGACAGGTGCAGTGCAAACCACCCGAATGCAGAATATCTATCCCAGCAGACTGCTGGCCCCCTGACATTGCAGATGCTGAGGTAACAGCCAACATCTACAAAGCAAAACACACAGCAGCAGTGGTATGAGATGGTGTCCTGGGCTTAGTGCAACATGGACTCCAAGATGAATGGAATGCCAAACCACACTACTGCTCAATGTCAGCCTTACCACAGAATATGTACCCAAAAAGCAGTGTAAAACAACAGTGGTCCTTCTCAACAAAGGTGTTGCCTGAATGGATACTGAAAACTACTACCCCAGAATCCTGAGAAGCTCGGTTTGCACAGCTATGGAAAGGATCAGCATGTACCACAGACATAAAGATATTGGGGACCTACTGACACCGGACCCAACCCAGTGTGGCCTTCTCAAGTGCAGATCCTGCCCCTAACCATGTTTGACTCAATTGAAACAGTCATTAAGGTCATTGATGAGGGCAATGTGCTCCACACAGTGTAGCTGGACCTTGCAAAGGCTTCTATACAATACCCTACGTGTTCATTATAGATAGGCTCACCAGCTTAAATATAAACCCACATGTCAGTAGAGGGGTTGCAAACCAGACCAAGGACAGAACAGACATGGTCAGACATGCTGCAGCCATGTCAGACTACAAACCAGATATAACTGGCATCCCACAAGGCTTTGTCCTGGGATCTCCTCGTCTGGTATATATGTCCCATAGGTACAGGCAAACATGGAAGGACTGTGTCGAACATGTTTGCAGAGGACTACAAACTGCTCACCACATATGATCCACCAGCTGACACAAGCATCCCACAAAGGGCCACATAGAAACAGACAACTGGTGCCATAGCCATGTCAGCAAGCTAATTGCAGAAACGTGTATAGTCAACCCCGTGGATATACAGTAAGTGCCCACCAATTACCACATAGGTGTTAACCCATTATGTAGTTAACATGTAATGAGAGACCTGGGGACACAAGGTGATAGATATCCTGCATTGGACAAACATGTGCTGTAGTGTTTACAGAAACATACCATATACCCACCTAATCATGAAGGCTGTCAGATCTAGATAAGGGAGGTCATTGTGGCTCTGCAGTCATCCTTCATCAGCGCTACAATTGACTACAATAGCCCCTGTGGGATGTACCTCAGCAGACACCTCCATCAACTGTAAAGTCCCCAACAGTACCTCATCAGGAGTATCAAAGAGCTTGCACAGATGCCATGTGTTGCCTATGTTGCTGGCATCAATAAACATGCTGCACCTTGTACAATCTGAATGGCAGTGAGCTATGCACATGAGAGACCTGAACCCCAGCACTGACTTACATAGGACAAGCTGTACTGCGTGATCCATAACACAGAAGCCACTCCCACCCATGAGTGAACCCCCAGCACAGGCTACCCATAGAGTCACTTATCAATCTTCCTCAATAGGAATCCTGATGAGTGGATGGGAGATGGTAGATTTATCCTGGGTATCACTGTCATGTCACAGATAGACAGAGGCACAGTATACTAACCATGACATATGTCATGGCAAACTCCACTTACAATGTGTGTTGAAGGACAAACACACTCTCCAACTAGCATTAGACATGGACTAGGGCACATCGCTAGTGTTTGCAAATGTACACCTATGTTGTGGAATACACTACCAATGTTGGACAAGCCTCGTTTAAGTAGTTCATATCTGAATAGAATGCAACATGGTCAGATGTACACAACTGGCCCCTAACCAGGCTGTTGTGCCCACTATCGAAATGTAAAGCAGTGATAGCAGTAAAGCCCAGGATACTGTCCACCACAGTCAAAGTACTACCAGTACACTATAAAGTACTACAGTGTTAGGTCAGTGTGAAAGGATGTTGACAACTGTATGCAAAGTATTCCATGCAAACGCTGCAGGCACAGTATAATCCTGTTGTGTTCACACACAAAGCAGTTGTACAGTAACTACACAACATGACACACAACACACAACCATAAACGGGTGATAGTTGTTGAAGTTCACACTCATCCACAAATGTGGTGGGCTGCAGAGTCCAACATATGGAATGCTCACACTGGGCATGCTCACACACTTTGACAACATGCCATGGGAAGGCTGAACTGGGCATGCTCACACAGGCCAAATCTCGGTTTAGCAGTTGGACACACATATCTGGTATTGTTATGTGTTATTCCAGGAACCAACCACATTCCAGCAGTCTGCCCAGTGCACACAGTTAAATGACTACAGAGACATACGTGATATAGTGGATCCCTCCCATATGCAAACATCTTCCACAGATGCACAAGTTGTTCATACAAACAGGGAATGCTATGGCAATAAAGATGTGCAAACAGTCTATCAGCAACAAATAATGTGCATTTGACAATTAAACATATGGGTGTAGAGGTCAACACTAGGCTGTTTGCCCTAGGGAATGACAGCTTAGCCAGAGTGTGCTTGGTGTCTGCCTCCCCACAGGATGCATATTCCCCTTTCTAAACACAGATGATGTCAGCACCCTATAAGTACAGCAGGAGAAAAGAAACCTCCCAGTAATGCGAATAGCGCGCTCTGCTAATGCGTCCGTCTCAAGTGTCATAACATAGGTAGGGGTTTGAATCCTGCGAATGGCAAGTGTGTGTGTTTGTCTGAGGGGGGTTTGTGTGTGTGAGGGAAATGTCCCTTTTGGCAACTAGGAAAACACACTACAGGATGCACATTCCCTTTCTAAACACCGATGATGTCAGCACCCTATAAGTACAGCAGGAGAAAAGAAACCTCCCAGTAATGCGAATAGCGCGCTCTGCTAATGCGTCCGTCTCAAGTGTCATAACATAGTTAGGTAGGGGTTTGAATCCTGCAATTGGCAAGTGTGTGTTTTTGGCTGAGGGGGGTTAGTGTGTGTGAGGACAATGTCCCTTTTGGCAACTAGGTGAACAGACTACAGGATGCTCATTCCCTTTTCTAAACACTGATGATGTCAGCACTCTATAAGTACAGCAGGAGAAGGGAAAACTCCCAGTAATGCAAATAGCGTGCTCTGCTAATGCATCCGTCTCAAGTGTCATAACATAGTCAGATAGGGGTTTGAATCCTGCAATTGGCAAGTGTGTGTTTGTGGCTGAGGGGGGTTAGTGTGTGTGAGGACAATGTCCCTTTTGGCAACTAGGTGAACAGACTACAGGATGCACATTCCCTTTTCTAAACACTGATGATGTCAGCACTCTATAAGTACAGCAGGAGAAGGGAAAATTCCCAGTAATGCAAGTAGCGTGCTCTGCTAATGCATCCGTCTCAAGTGGCATAACATAGTCAGATAGGGGTTTGAATCCTGCAATTGGCAAGTGTGTGTTTTTGGCTGAGGGGGGTTAGTGTGTGTGAGGACAATGTCCCTTTTGGCATCTAGGTGAACAGACTACAGGATGCACATTCCCCTTTCTAAACACTGTTCAGCAGAAGGCCATGGCTCTGGCACAAGTTGTCTGTTGCTATGATGCCCCTTTGGAAGATGCTTGTGTCAGCTGGAGAGTCGATTATGGTGGCCAGTTTGCAGTCATCTGCATATTTGGACAGCCACAGTCCGTCCGTCTTGGCCTGTACCTCCAATAAATATATACCAAACAAGAGGGTCCCAGGACTGAGCCTTGTGGGACACAACCCGTAACTGTTGTGGGGTCTGGCATGGCTCCAGCAATGCTAACCATGTGGGTTCTGTCCTTGAGCCACTGTGCAATCCATCTAGTGACATAGGGGCTTATATTTAAGCTGGTGAGCTTCTCTAGAATGCCCAAGTGGGGTATTGTTGTGAAGGCTTTTGCAAGGTCCAGGTTGGCTGTGTGAACCACCTTCCCCTCGTCAATGGCCTTGGTGACTGTTTCAAAGAAATCAACCGGGTTAAACCTGGTAGTGCTGGTGTGCTGTCAGTAGCCCTGAACCAGGCATCTGTTACTGCACAGATATCGATGTTTTCCATGCCAAGGAGTGTTTTGGGTGCATGCATCTGGAGGTTTAGACTTCTGGCGTTGGGTAGCATTGCTCTTAGTTTCTTATCCCTTGTGATACCTATAAAGGTGGGTTTGTCATTTGAGCCCTGCCTAACATAGGCACTATGGGGGTAGCAAGAGCCTTTGCCAATATCTGAAAGCCCAGGGGTGACAGGTGCAGGCCGTCCCTAGCAAAGCAGGTAGTTCAACAGAAGATGAATGTGTGAAGGTGTAGTACCTGTGATTAGTTAGCAGTAGCATATATGACTGCTCACGTGGACACATGCCAGGTAGGTCATATGCACTGTGTCACAGGCAATGTACATGTGAACAGGACAAACAGTGACATCCTGTCAAGTGGGACATGGACATACATATAGTAGGCTATGCAGATGGCACTAGGAGTCCACAGAAGCTCTATAACTATGCATTGCAGGTGTGATCAGTATTCCAGGGTAATTGCAAGCAAACATGCATGCAAACAAAGCTACAGTAAACAGGGCTGCATGTAGTCCATTGTACAACAAACAAGCTGTACCAGTTCCAGTAGGTAACACTGCAAATATGCAGGCACTATGCACATGTACATGGAAATACACAGGTCAGATGGCTAGGGTCCAGTCTCAGTGCACACAAGTGTACAGACCATGTACTGTCAGGATGTACAATAACTGGATAGAAACCCATGTGCTCATACCTGCAGTAATACACATGTCAAATAACAGACACTGAGCCTTCACTCATTGGTTCCATACTTAGTAGGATGTATGCTCCCTGGCCTGCCACCACAGTATCCCTGACATATATGGGGACTCTCCCTCCTGTAACAGTTAGTTATGTGTGTTGGGGCTGTCTAGCATGGTATGAGATGTGAGCATGCAGTGCTAGGGTGCTCCTGTGTGTCCTGTACCAGTCGTGTAGTAGTGCACACATATCAACATCCTCAAACATCTGCAATGCAGAGTCTAGTGTGGGCAACATGCCACTTGCAATTTACATGTCCATCATTGTGTATTACTACGTTCATTACCCTATCCCCTGTGCTACCTATGTATGTAGCCTTCTGTTGACATCATTACCACCAGTATGCCAACATGTGCAGATTATACACTATGGTACTTACCATGGGTGTAGACAACAGGACATGACAATCACACACTTACTGCATCAGGCATGCTGTGATATACCCACAATTAATTCAGCACACAGTACTGTTAACAACATGATACTATTACTACACATCTATGTGGTCACCCTGTGCATCAGCAACATGTTAACCTGTACCTGCACAGTTGTTACAGATTGCAGGAGGTGGCACAGTTTCATCATATGCACAGGGTGTGAACCTGGTATGCCTGAGTCAGCCACCCATACCACCAATTGACATGTATGTGTATGTGTGTTGGTGAGGGACAGCAGTAGAAGGTGGGGCAATGTTGATGCAGTGTGTGCGTGTATGCGTAGCCCTAGGTGTTGTCAATTTGCATGTGTGTATGGATGCACACAGTTCCACCTCATGGCTGCCATATACTGGTGTTTGTGGACAGCCACAGACTGTACCTGCCAGGTCATACAGATCAGTGTCTCTGGCCACGGACACGGTACCTGTGCCTTGCAGGGGTGCTACGGACCGTATCCGGTACCAACCCAGACTGGGTACTGTCATCAGAAGCAGGTGTTCGTTGACTGGACACAGATCCCTGTCGGGCCTGGCCAGAGCCACGTGCACGTGGTCTCCTGGGGCGGTCTGATGACAGCACAGACCCAGCATTGCTGGGGCTGCTGCTGGCACTACGGGCGGCCCGCCTGTTGTCGATCATGACGACTGCCAGCTGCTGCTGTTGCTGGCATACGGCCACGTCGACGCCTCAACCGCCCACCATCGCCCTGGCTCATGGACATGTAGTTGTGGAACTGGTCTAATATGTCCCCACAATGTCTGTTTATGACATCGGTGAAATCACGGATGGCAGCCGCAATGTCACGCATACTGTCAGTCATGGCTGTGCGACATGCTGTCAGCTCCCTCAGACCCTGTCTGGTGTACCGTTCCATATGTGACTGTGCCTGCATGACAGTCCGAAACATAGCTGAGGTTGTAAGACCTCTGTGGGCTCGTCTGACAGGGGCAGTACACCCATGGATGCTCCCACGAGAACCCCTGGACATCTGTCTGTGTGGTACCATCTCTGGGCCATGCCCATGGCTGCTGTGTGGGGAGGCATGTGCCACAGATACCACATTACCCTGGTCAATGCCCACTGTATGCTGTCCATCACCTAGGGACAGTGGTGACAAAGGGTGTATTGGCAGGATAACTGTGCGCATTGATGGGGTCGACAGCTGTGTACTGTCAATCGGCTGACCAATGGCGGACCCTGGCATACCTTCCTGTGCCATTACACAGATGTCATCGTTATCAGTACCCACGGCACCTGACTCAGGTTCCCTGCTACATGACACCAGAGCAGCAACAGAACCTGTGGGAGGGAAACAGGAAACACAGTTTACAATGTCTACACATTACCAGCGATGCACACATGCACAGGTGCACACATGCACAGGTGCACACATGCACAGGTGCACACATGCACACATGCACACGTGCACATGTGCACAGGTGCACACATGCACACATGCACACAGTTTCACACAATTGTACAGTACTCAGTATGCGTGATATCAACACACAGACACACCTACATGCATACAAAGAGCACTACTAAGTGAGCCAAATAGTACTATTACTATCAACACTATTACAGGAATTGTTAATACACACTCACCAGCATGGATAGGCTGCATTGCTGTTATACCAGAGGGTCCTGCAGACGTGAAGAAACTAATGTCAGTGGGCACAACTGTGCCATTGTTAGTGAGTATGATACAGGTCAGGAGTACAACAGTCGCCTTTCACAGGTCAGCAGCTAATATTGAGGATATCACACTTGCACATTAAATACTATGGTGACAGCTACAAACCAAGGACACACCTCACACATGCATTAACTACCAGTGTACACAGCAGTCAACTATACATATGGCATATTACCTGCACGTTCACTGTCTTGCTGCTGTGTGGCTCCAGCCTCCATCATAATGCATGTCTGCTGCTGTTGTTGTTGCTGGTGGACTGGAGCCACTACACTCATGAGTAGTCCCTCCAGTCTGGTGAGTGGGGATGTGTAGCCACCCACCACCTGTGGCGACCTGTTGCCTGTGGATATCCGGCCGACGCTGACGGACATGTCTGATTAAATCACTGCAGTGATGTCGTACCTGCTCATATGTCCTATTATGCGTGCCTATGTCATTTACCCGACGGACAAGGTCTTGCCACAGTGCAGCCGTCTCCTGCTGATTCTGGCTGGTGCAGGAAAAGAGTATTGCATAATCCCGCACCAGGCTCTGGTGTATCTCCTCATCCTCAGCTGTGGAGTAGGTGGGATTCCGCGGGTGGGCCATGTACTTGAGAAAGAAAATAACCTGGTATCAGCAATATATGTCAGCAGAATTTGGCACACATACTACACATGCTACTCGACTGTTATAATACAACATATCTCACATATGTAGCATCTGTCTGTCTATTGGTGGATACACATGTAGATGGCCAGGTATCAGTGCTCGGCCAGCAACTGTGCAACAGTACCTGGCAGACTCCATACGACATACTACCAAACCCCAGCAGTCAGAACACTGATTCAGGTCAAGAGCACCTCCTCACTCTGGGGTTTGTATCTAGGTACTGTATGGCCTACATCGTCAACTACTGTGAGCTGACCACACACTGATTGCCCTGGATATACATATCCCACCTCCACCACCAGCACAAACGACTATAGTGCATAACATTACAGATACAAACTTTACACTTTATAACAGTGATATGGTATCCTTTCAGCCCACTGGGCCAGTGGCAGATACAACCCACAATGCTGACCCCTACACAATTGCTTTCTACAGACGTCTCCGAGAATGCATGGATCATGCAATCCCATATATGACCAAGACACTCTCCACAAAGGGACAGCATCCTGTCTGGTGGACCCCAGCCATAGACAGATTGTATTACAGAAGATGGAAGCTACTGCAAGACAGAGCATAATTCACTAAAGGGAGGGCATGTCTGAGCAGCACTGGTAAGGATCTATTTTCCATCATACAAAATACATGGGCAACTTTGAGAGGGAAATCAAGAGTGACACTACAGATAACCAGAAGGCCTTCTTCAGTTATGTTAGCAACCTGGTCAGGAGCCATCCTCTATGCCCATAGGTAGTACACAACAATAAATATTTCACTGACACCACAGATATAGACAACATTGTGGCAGACAGGTTCAGTGCAGGTGTCACCCCGCCCTCTCCCCAGAAATAAGGCATAGTTATCCCAGCTGACTGTAACCTCCCTGTCATCACAGATGTCCAGGTGAGAGACACCCGCAGGACAGCAGAATACACAACATGGATGGGACCTGTTGGTATCCCCAGTTGCATGCTACATAACCTCTGACAGGAGCTAAACACACATATAGAAGTGCTATGTAACACTAGCCTGACTACAGGATATGTACCTGTACATTGGCGCACAGCAGCAGTGGTTCCACTCCATGAAGGAGGCACCTCAACATACCAATACAATACAACACAATACATTACATTACAATACAATACTATACAATATGCTATTGCCCCTGTGTCTACAGCAGCGTACTGTTCTGCTACCCTGACCATTGTGACACATGTGGTGTGATGGTACCTGCTGCTGTCACACAGTTACACAGGGTGACTCATATGGCATATTACCTATCTGACTAACATTCAGCAGGGGTATGTGTGACATGTACTCATGGGGAGTCTTGCTTCTTAACACTGTGTGGTTTATTGCAGGGTATGTCTTATCTGTGGGTAGGAACTCTTACCTCCACATGTGCACACTATTGCAGTGGCACGGACAACACACCGCAGACATTTAGGTTGTGGATGGTGTGAGGTGTTACTATGGTTGTTGGACATCTGTCATGGGTGTGACTTCCATATGTAAATCCGGGAGTGGTAACCTCTATGTGGGTAGCATATGTGTACTCTGTAGTGTTGTCAGTCACTGTGCATTGGTAATGTGTTTGAGTGCATTGTCACAGTGTTGTACATGTCACTGTGTCCTTCTCCATATCTGTAGCTGTCATGTGAGGTCCATACCATGGCATCCATTATGTGGTGTGGAGGGGTACACCGACCTACATGTCCATACCTGACTCACCATGTCCGCTGACACATACCATGTGCAGGTATTCCAGGGATAGTGTGCCACTGTGAATATCATTGGGGCCACTATTGTACATATTTCTGACCCTGCTCACCCCTGACACATGCAGTGGTGGGCAGCCAATCACATATCTGGTGGTTACTGGTGTAGGTGATCTGGAATGTGGTATGGTACTCCGGATTTGTCACTGGTGTTCACTCCATGCCTTTGTCACCAGGCACCTGTTGCAATACATCTGTACACATGTGCCTCACTCAGAATTTATATACATCTCTCTCTCTCTCTATATATATATATATATGTATTTATATATATATATATATATATATATATATATCCGTATACATATACACATATATATATTGATGTACATATATTGCTATAGATGTGGAGGGGGTGGGGCACAGAGGGGGTGTGAGTGACAGAGGGGGTGGGACAGGCTGTGTTGCAGGTCGTCATATACAGTCATACCTGTAGGTAGTCAGATCAGTCTGTCTATGTATATGTATCTACATATATCTATATCTGTATGTGTGCATTACATAGATATGTTTGTACAATATTCTATCTACATCTGTCTATGTATTCCTACATCTCTCTGTCTATGTATGTATACATATATGCATATCATATATATATATATATACATATATATATATATACACATACGTATGTTGACATACATACGTATCCATATGTTAGACAGGTATATGAACATATTTATCTACCATACTGTATACACACACTAACATACTGCTAAACATACATAACTGTGTAACCTACTTTGTACATGGCACTACAACCTACAATCAAACAACATTGATATGTGCACATAGATGCTCTCACATACAAATGTATGTACAGCCTTCACTGATAGTTGCTGTATGTCCTCTTCATATACATATGGATACAGACCAATGACACATATGGAGGGTTCACAGTATGTAGACCTTTATAGTATTACTTTACATTACCTGTGTTTGTCACAGCTGCTTGTGTTGCTGTCTGGTTCTCTGTCCTGCTGCTCCACTTCCCAGTTGTCAGCTTTCAGGTAGCTGTTGCTGAACAATTTGTTTCTGTCTGCTTAATTGCAGTTTTCTCTGTCTCTCTCTCTCTCTGTCTGTCTGTCTGTCTCTCACGTCCTTCTCAGGGTGCAATGAAAGTATTGCATGCGTGGACATGGAGTACAGCATACTTTTGTAGGTATCTGCATATGCCCATGTGATGGCCTCTGCACCAATTGTTAGCCAGCATTTGCTAATTGCATGCAGCCAGTTGTGTACTGATTGCAGTTCTCACTGTGATTTCAGAACAGTGCTATAAAAAGGTGTGTGAGATAGGCGTAGCCCTTTCAGATGTTAAGGGCAGGGACCATGCTGTTATGCTGTGGACAATGTTCTGTGAGTGTAAAGGTTGGTATCTCTCTCATATTTCCAGGTGTGTTGTAGATTAACATTCCTCCATTCATTTCTCCAGTTTCCTGTACTAACTGTGTATGTACACTGACACCTACAACTACTACTACTGTTAATGTGTGTGTGTGTGCTTTCCTTTCACTTTTGCTTGCACTCTGTTGCTAAGGCTTCAATAGTTGCCCTTTACAGTCACTACTTGTATGCCTGCTAGGTGTCTTGACTGTAGTGTGCTGCTGTAGCTTTCCTATTTTCCATGTACATTCTCACCTTGGAATGCTTGCTATATCTGCTAGGGTGTTACAGCATGCAGTGTGGTCTGGCCATGGTGTGGGCCTTGACATCTATTAGGGTATTTGAGTATGCTGCTGAGCAGGCCCCAGAGACTTTCAGGTTCATCTGTTATGTGCCTCATGGAATGGTACATATCAGTGGGGTACACCCATTAAAATGTCTGGTATGCTGCAGTTGTGACTGTGGGTTAGCATGAGCATATGTATTACTACACTTTTTCTGCCATGCAAGTGGTGAATACTTTCCGGACTCCATAGTTACCATTGCATGTGTTACACCTTTCTGCCTACTGTTTGTACATTTCACATGGGGTCTGTGGGGCATCCCTGTAAGTCATTCACTGTTGCTATGTCTAGGCTCTTAACTATTCAAATATGGTGGTGTCGGACCCGTCATATGTACAGATATTTGCAGGTTGTCCACATTTCTGCCTCATAATTTGGTCAATATCTCATGCACACCTTTTTCTGGCAAGTCACTCTGGGCTCAAGTCAGAATATGGTGAAAAACATTCAAGTTCCAGTCTGCATACCCTTCCAAACATCCCACAAAATGTAGACCCTGTTACTTTCTGAACTGTCTGCGTTTGTTGTAACATTATTTGTAATGTGTCCCTGGTTTTGGGCCTTTGCTCCACATATTTTATTACTTGGTCCAGATGTGTTCCTGTAAGAGGTTGTGTGGTATGGGCAGTGCTTATCCTGCTGTGAGTATGTGTGTGTCTTGCAAGGTGCTATAGTGACATTATTACCTACTAGCTTCCAACTAGCATGGCTGTTTCTGTTCACACACTACTATTATGGAAATCCATCAGTTTTGATAGTAATTCTAAATGTCATGCTTTGTGTACTACACATCTATATTCCCTTTACATTCATTCCTACTGTTACATGATATATTTACTTTAGCACAATGTTCTTGTATAAGAGTCATGGCTTAGTGGTAAGTCATGCAGACTACAGTTGCCAAGGTCCTGGGTTCGGGACTAACAGTGGGATTTTATTTTGCTTTTGAACTGAGTACAGGACCTGTCAATCAAAGTGACTAAGGCACTTTTAAGCAGTTGTAACGGGTTAGCTGGTTTGCATGGAGCTCACGCATGCGCACTGGCGTTAGCTCAGCGCACACAAGCGCACACCTGATTACATCCACTTAAGCGTGCTTACTCTTGCACACCAGCTATTTTCCTTGAAAGAAAAGAAAAATGGGGAGACAGGAAAGTGTTGAAAACGGGGTCACAAAGAGGGTAAGACAGTAGGGAAACAAGCTTGGGATGTGCAGGAGGGATGTAGGTAAGGCCCATAGCTGCCCATTTCTTCATCAGCAACAGCTGTGCATATATATGTAATTTGGTGTGACATTTGAAACCTTCCACCCCTGAGAGAGGTGTCAGGACAACAATAATACTTGTTGTACAGCCAGTTGGAATTGATAGGTTCCATGTCCAGTAGACATGTGTGCGGAATGGGCAGCTATGTATGGGGCATAATTGTTTTGTGGGTACAGAGTTTTTTTTTTTTTTTTTCAGGTGAGAGTGGTATGTCAGGTGAACGTAGTCGGTACAGCTGGGGAGGTAGGTTGGGTAGGTAAACAGACAAGACAAACAAGACGCATACAGGGGCGGTGTATGACACGTTACACAATTGACGGGGACGGAGGTTTGGATATCCAGAGCCCATGAGCCCACAGATGGCAACAGTGGAACTGATATCCCCACCCATAGGCAGTTGCCACTGTTCCTTCACTGCCCAGGTCGGGGCTGTGCTGGGGGCTGTGTAGGCGGGGCAACAGGCATGCCTGTTAGTTGCGCCACCCGTCCCTCGAGCTGGCGTAGGGGCTCAAGGACAGAGTCCCGAATCTCCCTACGCACCACAGTCCGGACGCTACGGAGGGTGAGTGGTGGATCTCCTCCGGCCACACTTGCAGAGGGGGGCGAGCCCCATCCCCTGCAGCGCTTCCACCCGCAGGTGACACAGGGCCACCGGAGGAGGGTCCGGACTGGGCACTAGTGCCAGGTGCACTCGCCAGCTGAGGTGGGAGAGGTGGGTCCGCTGGAACCCGCCTTCCCTGTCGTACTATGTTTTGCATTATGCCATGACAGTTTGGGTTAGTGACATATAATACCATTCACAATTAGTTGTAACAGCATGCATTAGTATTCCCATTAACCAAACACCCAGATATTCACACCATTGAACAGCGTGCATAACACATGCATAATTTGAACAGAAATACACAGTCCAACAACATGCAGGGTTAATTGATGGCAACAGGCCATCAGGTGTGGATGTATGAACAGGGCAGATGCATCAACAGACATGCAAATATATATGACCCAACAGGACAAGCGTCCAGGGTGTTAATTGTGATTGCACATACCATTTTCACGTGGAATGGGTTATATGTAGTTATAGGGTGGGGTGAAGAAAGTAGTATTAACACCTTTGAATAACAATACATATGCTGTACATTTCTAATAGCTACAGTTATATACACACTACTGTTCTAACTACAGTTTCCTATATGTTAACTATTTCAACTTGGTGATAGGACTGTTAATGCAACATCAATATACATGTTATGGTTCTTCATACACATTCATATCTAGCTTTGTTCAGCTACATCAGGGCTACATTTGCTTTATATAGCTGTAGACAAGTGTGGATGTTTGGTATATCAGACAAACATCCTATCTGCATATTGCAGACTGAGAGCAACATATCCTGATTTTGGGATACACATTCCAGATGCAGCAACACTTTGAACAGATTTAGCTGTTTGGTTTTGAATCTGACATGCATTTCATTCTGTCTTGCCTGCAGTATACTTTATTCAGGGGTTATTACTACTGTATTGCTGGATTCATGGCACTTTCTCACACTCTCTCACTTGCTTTTATTTTACTATTCAGGATGGTACTTCTAGGCTTTATTGACATGTTTTAACAGTAGTTATTACAATCCTTTCCAGCAGTCTCACTTCTGTCATGTTTCAGTATTTCTACAGGGATATATTTCAAACATGTGATTTCATCATCTTCTGCAGCTATACTTTTCAGCCTGCTGCAGGTTGTGTACTATTTTCTTACAGGCATGGCATTTTTATTTCAGGATATATGTTGGACAGTTTCATGTTTAGCTTAAACTTACAGGCTGAAAACTGTTGTAATCAATCAATACTTGCATACACTTTCACACTGTTACTTGCAGAGTTTATTCCTTACTGACTACACTGCACTCTTTTGCTGACTGTCATACTTTTATATTTCTTTACAGTTACTGGTAGTGGATTACTGACCTGCCTGGTGGCGCAACCGCACCAGCCTATCGCCATAGGCTCTGCGGTTCACAGAATGGACACCTGCAGCTGTAATATAAATGAAGTAATATTGGAATACACATCTCCATAATATCAGCTAGTTTAACTTTTTACATACACAATTGAATGTTACTTACTCAGTGGTGGGGCGTTGGGTGTTTGCCGGGCCTCTTGGATAAAAAGGTTCAGTTGGTCCAGCTTGCGTCTCTTCAGGTCCGCATGGTGGTGATGGACCTGCTCACCTGTCCTTGGAATCCCTGTGGCACTGGTGAGATCATGAGCCAACCGGTCCCACGCCTCAGCCCTGTATGCTCCCCAGAGGACCTGGTCCTGCATGAGTTGGGCCTCATGATTGTGGACTAGGAGCCAGGCCATGTACCTGGACTCCTCAACACCCCACCTCTGTGCTCGAAAGTGACTACCCTCTCCTACTTCTGACATTCTGCCTGCAGGTCTGTTCTACAATCGTTTATGCTGTGCATTCCCGCCTATGGGGCTTACATAGTCCGTTTTTCCCGCACATGTCTGTGATTGGCCATTTTGGAATTGTATCAACTTCAGTAAACCTGCATTGTCATGCTGTAGTTTGTATTCATTCCTATATATTAGCTATTATTGCATTTCTAGGTATTGCTGTCATGGCTTAGTGGTTCTGTACCTTGACTATGGTGTATAGTATACTGGGTTTGAACCTGGCCACTGCTTTTTATTTTTCATGACTGTCTAGACATGCTGAGGGGTGTGTCTGTGTAAAGGCAGTTTTGATACGGCTTGCTCAATGTTGCCCGTCAGTTAGCTTGTTTGCGCGGTGCGCAGCTCTGCGCAAACGGTGTACGCTGCTTTAAGCCTCATTTGGCTATCGGCATGCAAATTACGCTCCGCTCAGCTAGGGGCACATAGATTCAACATGTTAAACGACTGCTCAGCTACGGGCACGCATTTTGCACCAGTTAAACCACTGCTCATCTACGGGCACATGCACTCACTCTGTTAAACTGTAGCTCAGCTATGAGCACATCTGGCATTTTTTTTTCTTTTGGTACCTCACATGTCTTCAATATCAATGGGCTATTTCATTACATTTTACATAACTTGTGGTTTTATGTGTACATATTTGTCAGGGACTTGTTTCCTGCTTATTTTGCAAAAAAAAAAAAAAATTGGTGTTGTGGGGGCTCGAACCATGGATGCCTGCTCTGCAGCCAGCATCTCTACCACTACGCTATTGCTTCCTGGCTTATTTTGCATATTTAGTTCTTATATGCTTTGCCACTGACTGCTAACTGTAGCTGCGCTACGGGCACGCCCGCTCAAGCAGCGCTTACCTGCAGTTAAACATCTTTACAATTTAAAAAAAATATATAACATGTTCATTTATATATCTTTTATGTTTATAGTCTGTAGTGTTGTGTTGTGTTTATTCACATTTCCGTGGACTCTGTTGTGGGTGTCTACTTTGGGCACTTTTACACTTCTGGGGGCGTGTCCGCTTGCAGGGCTCGGCCTACGGACAAGCCCCCTATTGTCTTACACGGACCGTGTTAGACTTAGGTGTGATTCAGCATGCTCTCATGAATATGCAAAGCATGCTGACATCACTCTGTTTAACTGCAGCCTCCGTGTAAGAGTTATAACTCTTACACGTAGGCTTCGTGAATCCTGGGGAATGTCTTTTCATGACCTAATAGCAGTACATCTCTGCTAGCAATAAAGGCCTACACAGCACTCCATCCAGTAGACATATTTTTGTTTACTTGGTTAGTTCTACAAGGCTTGACTTCTTTTTAGGGGAGACCCGAGATTGTATTCATACGGACTAGAGAAAGTTTAATTATGACACTGGGAAATGTAAATGTATATAATTTAAGGGAAGAAAAGGTTTATTTACAGTTTATTTCTGATATTTCTAAACAGGTATATATATATATATATATATATATACACATATATATATATATATATATATATATATATATATATATATATGTTAATATGTAAATGATAATGAAGTATGCTTATTAAGTACTATGGGATCTTTTTCATCCACTAAAGTTCTAAAGTTACAACCAGCTCTTGTTGTTAGAACTGTGGTCTCATCTGAAAGGTGGCATCTCTGAAGTGTAGCAGCCCCCTTGTGCTGCATTACAGTGTCAGTATGGAAAATAAATCCGGGCAACAGGCATGGGACTAGAACCCCAAGCTTTCTCATCTTCCCAACATCAAACGTGTATGTAATACATACGTGTATGATGAGAAAGCTTCCCAACATTATATATGTATGTAGTACTTGTTGAGCTACTGATATATTAACATCGTGCAAATACTGATATAGGCAAAGAGTGGTTGGAAATAGAAGGGGATAAAAAGACTTTGCTTGGGATGACTGACTGGAAGTGTGTTAGCTTTTATGTTTTATCTCCTAGAGCTCTCTTTTTTAATATCACTTGTTAAAGTGAGTATTCATTTCACTCTACTGCATATAACCATCTTCTGCTGCATCATTAGAAAATTTCCTCTAGTCATATTGTTTTTGTTTCCCATCTCAAGCTGTCTCGTGTGACTCTCTGTACATTTTGTCTACCAGTAGCAGACACTGTCTTCTTTCCACAGCCCAACAGCGATTGTTTTGTCCCTCCAACATACTGAATGAGAGAGCAATGCCACCCACGCTTCTGCAGTATAAAAGACAGGTTTGCATTTGAAACATTGAGTGCAGTGCTTTCCCTTTGAAATACACAATCTCAGGATAACCATATCTACTGCTGACATCATAGCATCCCAGAACATAACTGCATATCAAACCTCAAACATTTCCAATGGCACATACCTAGAAACATGCAGTACCAGAGGTCATGAAAGGAGAATGTCATGTAGATGATGTTGTGGGACGTAATGACGATAATGATAGAAATCAATGTGGTTGTCCCAAGGCAATGCATCTCAATGGGGTAGCATTTGATGTTTTGAATGTAAACATGGAGGGCATTGTCATATTCTTTGCTGACTGCATGTGAAATCTTTTGTTTGATCTTGGTACCTAAAAACAGCATTCTACTGTTTGAAGCATTGAAATTTCCATAACATATCTACAGTTGTGTGCAATTTTAACTTATATTTCTGTATCACATTTTAAAGGAAATAGGAGTGGCACATTATTGCAAGCAGTTTATATACTTTGTATGATGAACTCAAATTTGTACTATGTTACTGTAACCTTTATGCCATTTTGTTTTTCTCTACAGAATATGAAAAGTTAGTAGTTAGTGGTCAGAAACTCCCATCCCTGGTCTGCGTTATAACAGGTATTTATTTTACAGAAATATTCTGCTTCATTGCAAAGTGCATTATATGTAAAATTGTTTTACTTTGGAAACACAAATAATTTACATTTTGTAGCTTTTCAGTCTCTCACACTTGGTAGGTAAAATGTATAGAACACTCAACTGTCCATTTGCACTGCAGCTACTTTGCAAGCATTTTTCATTTGGGGGAATGTTGCAACATAGATATGTTAACATAACCACTACATTCTTTTTCCCCCCTCTTCGCACCTGACCACCAGCTGCCACTAGCTCCTCTCTTCATTCACTGGGTATACCGGAATTTACCTTAGCCTCCCCTGCCTGGGGCTAGTAAGGAGATTGAGAATGCTGGTACAGAATCTTGCTGCTGCTGAGTGGGGAGTATGCCCTAACTCCCAAAACCCCACTGCTGTCTTTGCAGACTGTGCAGTTACTGCCCTCAGGAAGTGTATGCATGATTCAGTATATGCACGACCCCCTAAGAGGCACTCCACCTATGGGGGATGACATTGGTCAGGGTTGTAATGCTGTTTTTATTGCAGCAAGCCTAGGCTGCCTCCCTCCTTCCCCCCAGGATGGACAAAACCAGTGCCAGTTGCTCACTCTTATCCTTCTCCTGTGGCCCCTGTAGCACCAACGCCACTAATCAAACATGGCTCATCTGGGACTCAGTAATGTCAGTATCCCTCTGCACTGTAGGGCAGCTTGTGGTAATCTCATTTTTAGTAAAAACTGATTAGTTTTCTTTCCTTTATATTTCCTTTTATTAGACTAAAAGACATGCCATTAGTAATAAAACTCAGCAGTTGTTTTTACTTTACATTTATAGGTAGCTACTTTGCATGAAGTCTAGTAGACCATTGAAGAGCATACCCCATATTCCCAGTTCCCCTGAAGCACTGTCTGGTTAAGTGACTTGCTCAAGGTCACACAGTAGGAAAATGGAGGTGGAAAGATTCAAACCCTGTACACATTTAACAGGTAGCAGCTCATTAATATTTTACTGCCAGACAACTTTCTTGCAAGACGAAATGTATGTTTGAAGGAGGTAATTGAGAACATATTTTCTGGGAGTGTAATGAGTTGGCAAACTTTAAAGATTCCCTGCAGACTGCTGTGTCAGAGATACTGGGTGAGAAAATTGGTGTAAATACGGAAATTATTTTTTTAGGCTGTGATACAGAATCAGAATTGCCTAGACATAGTAAGGCCTTGCTGAGTCTAACTGCGGTGGCTTCCAAAAAACAACTACTGGAAAATGGAAGTCAAACGTCTAAGCCAACTGTACTAGAAGCAGTGACTATAGTAACTGAGATAAAACAGCTGGAATTGGGTTCTTTAGAAAAGAGTAGGAGTAAATTACATAATAAAAATGGGAATTGTGGATTCAATACATGCAGAGGAGAAATGAGGTTTAAAAGAAGGCAGGATATGAAAGAGCTATGTAATTTTTGACTGACAATGACTGGGTAGATTATAAGTGATGTATAATGTTTGCAACTAAAATTATGTTAATATGGTTTGATGTTCTTCCATATCACTTTGCAGTATTCTTTACAATAGGGATCCTCTGCCAAGGGTAGCCTGACATCCGGCCAGTATACCAAAGCCTTTAGGTTGTAATTGGTAAACCGTAGATCACATGTATGCTCCCGGTGCATGGCATAGGGCATAAAGGTGATGTCTGGACATACCGTCCCCAGAACTTCTTTGCCACCAGTCCGAACCCCATCTTTGATTGTCGTTCTGAATGCTTGTTCATCTGCTGGTTATCAGTTGCTTTCAGATAAGTGCCCTGTTGGGGTTTTTGATTTTCTTGTTTTTGTTTTGCCTCGTTTCTGGTTGTTGGGTTTCATGTCATCCAGAAAGGGGAAATGCCAGTGCAGGAGGCAGATTCCCCATAAAGATCATCACAAGCAGTGCTTGTTCTGTTTAGGTGCTTCCCACACCATACGTCTTGTGAGATTTTTCACGCTTTCATCCCTAAGACGTTGTTTAGTCAGCTTTCTTCCCTTGTGATTCACTTAAAGAACCAATTACTTAAACGGTTGGCTAAAGACGCTATGGAAGGATCTTCCCAGGCTGAGAGTCAGCCATCTGCAAAATAAAAGACCAAGAATGTTTAGTCAGATTCTTTGGCTGTACTGCCTCCACTGGACTTCTGTCTTTAGGCTGGTGAAAGCCTGAAGGATCTTCTATTTTTTTTTTTTTTTTTCCTGGGATTCCTCTGATGGAACCGCGTCAGAGTCTGGCATGGATCTGACTCTACACATGTTCATGGAGGCCTTGCAGATGTCTGCAGATGTACATGGGAAGCCACGGCTGGTGATTACCAAAGGGCCTAGATGTGTTGCTCAGATATGAGTGATGGAAGAGGTTCCAACTACCATTATAGAGTGTTGTCAGGGGTCAGAGCCTGCTAAATTTTTCAAGGCTGATGTCTTTGTTAAAAAGAAGCAGAAGATTAAACATATTTCATCTGCTCCGAAAGATCCTCAGACTGAATGGTGATTCTTTACTCAAGGATTGTTTAATGCCCTTATGGCTTTGAAGCCTCCACAGGGGGGTTCTGTTCCTAGTCTTCCTTGGACTTCTACCCCACTTAAGAGGCCTAGCGACCAGGATTCCTGTGTTGATAATGATTTTGATGAAGAGTCACTTGCTTATACCTCTCATTTTCGTTCTCCATTAGACTATGGCTCTGAGGAAGAAGAGTCTATCAGTCCTGACTCTCCTTTTAAGGAGATTTCATTTGGTGACACTATTTCCAGAATGATGGAATTTTTCATATGGGACTGTGCTCAGGTGTGTGATGTTCAGAAGAGGTACTATGAGCTTCCGCAGATGGAGTCTCCTAGGCCCTCTGCTGTTCCTCTTATTCTTGCTGCCCTGCTGGATGCTTTTTCCACTGCTTCTGAAGCTATTGACTCCCAGCCCTCTGCTTCCAAGAAATCTGATAGGTTTTATAAAGTGCCTGATGACTGCAAGTTTCTTTAAGTGTCCCTCTGCCGACCCTTCTGTGGTGTCTGTGGCCTCTAAGCCTTCCAAATTGTTGCCTTCGACTAAGTTGCTTTCCTCTGATAAGGGCAGCGGAACCATGCAGAGGCTAGGTAGGAAAGTGTATACTTCTGCTACCCTAGCCTTTAGAGCTGTGATTTGTGAGACGCATTTGACCAAGTATGTCTTGGATCTTCTCTGTCAGGCCTGTCAAGCCATTTCAGATCTTCCTGATTCTGAAGGGAAGGCCTTGCCTTGTTAGAGACGTCCTCCCAAGTTGCTCTGGATTCCATTAAATCCAGCTATGATGCAGGTGATGCTTCTTCATCTGTTGCTGCTGCTTTTGTTTCTGTTTTGAGGAGGTATTCCTGGCTCAGACTTCACCCTTTGTCTGATGATATCAAGGTTAAATTTATGGATGCTCCTCTGGATAATGAGCATTTGTTTGGTACTGCTGCTGTGGAATTGTTTAAGTCCCTGCAAGAAAAGGTTAGGACCTTAAAGGAGTTGAAACATAGTTTAGTTTCACCTGTTTCCAAGTTTCAGAGGAATTAGTCTAACAAACCTGCCTTTGTCCTTAGACAGTCTCGCCCCCCCCAAGGGTAAAAAGGGTGGTAGAAGGGTTCCCCCTGCTAAGGCTACCCAAATTCCTTCTACTCAGAAGCCTCCTTTACCTGACAAACCAGGTGCTGTCTGACTATCCTGTTCTTCTCAATCACATGTCTCTTTTTTGCGACTTTCCCTGTCCTTTCCTATTTGGGTAAAAGTCACCCAAGACCCTTGGGTTCTTGCCATAATTTGCCAACGTTATTACATGGATGTCCTTCAAGGATGCATCTGCAGTCATTACAAATGGGTTGTCCTGTCGTCAGGCAGCCCTTCGGTCGGCCGGATTCCAAAGTCTGGGTCTGGCCTCGGCTGGTGTCGCACTTCACCCGACGTCATAGCTGCAGTTATTCGGGTATAAAGGCATCAGCCGACGCCATTTTCCTCAGTCTTTCTTGCCGCGTGGCGCCCGAAGCAGAAGCTGTTCGCAAGTGCAGGTCGGTCAGATCCAGAGATTACTACTACCGAATACTACTTCGAAGACTTCTAAAAAGCTAAGTACCCCGTTGGGGACTCTTTCTTGCCTCAGCCGATGTCAGAGAAAGTGAATAACTGTTTATCTTGTGGGAAACAAATACCTCATAAAGATTTCCACTCCTACTGTATACATTGTTTAGGCCCAGACCACGACGTAGCAGCTTGTCTAGTCTGCGCTTCTTTTAACCGACGGACGCTTAGACGTCGGTCGGAGTTTGCTGAACAAATTTTCGGCTCTAATTTTGCCTACATTATGCCGTCGGATCCTCCGGCAACGCAGATTTCCAAAAAAACGAAAAGAAAAGGACCGACACTCGCGGTCCGCGGTCTCGGCTGAAACCGCGATTAAGCAAACCGCGAGTGTCTCGGTTTCGGCCGAAACCGAACAAGCGGTTCTTTTTCCAGCCGAAACCATGCCTTCTACCGAGGCCTCCTCTAACCTGGTAGAATCAGCTTCTGAAATCCAGCCTTCTGTTGCGGTTTCTCAGGAATTATCAGACACAATTCCCCTGGATATTTCAACCCCTGCGCGTGGAGCTGCTAGGCCTCCTGCAGCCATGTCTATTAAGGCCTTTGCCAGGGCTAAAGCAGCCAAAGCTTCAAAAACTGTGCTTGCCAAACCCCCCACACGCAGGCCCAGCACTAGCTCTCATATGCTTTCTTTGGCTGAGGATTTAATTTCTTTAATTCGTGGATCCCAGCCTCATCCAGACAGGTCCTCTCTCCCACCTCCAGAAAAGAGACCTAGAGCAGAGCCCCCGGAACCAGTATCCACTGATGGTTCCTCTGATGAATCAGAACATACAGACCTTCCTGAGGCTTCTTATTCTCCTTACGAAGACTCTGATGCGGAAGAGTCCATTCCTTCAGCCTTTCCACCTGAGGAATTTTCCTTTGGGGAAACCTTGCATGCTATGAGGGAACAATTTCAGTGGCAGGGCCAAGATTTCTCAGACTCCAGAAAAAGGCTTAGAACCTTTCTACATTTGCCACAACATAGGCCTTTAGCTATACCTCCAGTTCTTTCTGTTGTAGATGATGCATTTAATGATGCTTGCACTGCTCCTGATTCATTACCTCCGGCTCCTGCTAAGCCCGATAGGTTCTACAGGGTCCCGGACACTCATCTCCATTTATACAAGGCTCCTTTTGCAGATCCAGAGACTATCGCCCAGGGCCCTAAAGCTGTAGCTGCTACTTCTACTAAAAACCCCCTCCCCTCTGAAAGGGAATCCAGGTCCTTAGAGAGATGGGGTAAAAAAGTTTACACTTCTGCTACCTTGTCAGCTAGAGCTTTGAACTGCCAATTTCATATGATTCAATATCAAGAGTTTATGCTTGACCAGTTAACTAAAAAGCTTTCCTCTGAAGAATCTTTAGATAAAAAATATGTTCAGGAAATGGTACATAACATACAGCAGGTTAGTAACCATTCTTTAAAATGTGGCTATGATGCACTAGAGGCTTCCTTTAGATCAGCCATGACTGGCACAGTTATCAGGAGACATGCATGGTTGAAAGAACAGGCATTACCAGACCATGTCAAATCAAAGCTTTTGGATGCACCCATGGACAAGGTCAATTTATTTGGTTCCCCTGCTCAGCAGGTACTAAAAAAGATGGAAGAGAAGGCGAAATCTGTACAAGCGGTGAAAGATTTCTTACAGGTTCAACCTCCAAGGTTTAGCAGGAACTGGCCCTCCAAGAATTGGACCTTTCCGGACTCCTCAAAGGCTCAGAGAGGCAGGAATAGGCGTTCAAGAGGCAGAAACCAATCCAGGGGTGCCTACAGGGGACGCCAATGGCAAGGTAACAACCAGCGAGGCACGGACGCAGCCACCACCACTACAACACCTCAATCACAGTGACTTGACAGTGGCACCGCCTACCAGGGAACAACTAGAAGCACCATTAGGCGGAAAATTAACCTTATTTTCAAAAAACTGGCATTGCATCACAAGGGAAAAATGGATTTTGCAAACTATAGACCAAGGTTACAGGTTCCATTTCCATACTCTACCAGGGAAGAGAGGAATGCCAAACCTACCACCTACTCAAAGGACAGAAGCTCTAAAACAAATATCTCAGCTATTAAGAATGAGAGCTGTGGAAAAGGTACCATCTATGGAGCAAGGAAAGGGATTTTACTCCAGACTCTTCCTGGTACCAAGAAAAGAAAACAAATGGAGACCCATTCTAGACCTGTCCGCTTTAAACACATTCCTCATTGTTCCAAAATTCAAAATGCTGACCCTACAGCAGCTTCTTCCCATGCTGGGCAAGGAGTCCTGGCTGGTAACTCTAGATCTCAAGGAGGCATACCTGCATGTCCCCATAAGACCAATTTGCAGAAGATACCTCAGATTTCTTGCAGGATCAGAGCATTATCAATTTTCAGCATTGCCCTTTGGCTTATCTACTGTGCCCAGAGTGTTCACGAAATGCCTGGCATCAGTAATTGCTCATTGCAGACTTCAGGGAATCCAAATTTATCCATACCTGGACGACTGCCTGATACAAGCGGACAACAAAAGCAAGCTAGCAGAAGACTTACAAAGAGTCATTTACCTGCTGCAAGCCTTGGGATATACAGTCAATATAAAAAGTCAAGGCTGATTCCATCCCAAAGAATAACCTTTCTGGGTGCAGAGCTGGACACATCAAAACAAATGGCATTCCTAACTGCAGAAAAGAAAGAGCAACTACCTCTCTACTTCTTGGCATTAACAAAGCAGAACCACCTAACTGCAAGAAAAGTACTGCAAGCTCTAGGCTTCATGGCATCCTGCATAATTCTGGTCCCTCATGCCAGACTGCATATGAGAAAGCTACAGTGGTACCTAAGGAATTTGTGGTCCCAACACAAGCACAGCCTAGAAACCAAAATCCCAATAATCCCATGCCTGAAACAAGAGTTCCTATGGTGGGCTCAGGCCTGTCAATCAAGCAGGATTGCCCTTCTGCAACAGCCAACCAAGCCAAACCATCACGACAGATGCCTCAGACCTCGGTTGGGGGCACACATGCTGGGCAAGTGCATACAAGGCTTATGGACTCAAGACCAGCTGCCTACACATAAATCTAAAGGAAATGCTGGCAGTAAAATTGGCAATCCAGTCATTCAGACCATTCCTCCAAGAAGGTCAGTTGATGATAAGGACAGACAACACCACAGTTATGTGGTACATCAACAAACAGGGAGGCACCCATTCATATCCTCTATGCCGGCTGGCACTGGACCTATGGGATGTGGCCCTGAGCTACAACATTCAGTTACAAGCAATTTTGTACCGGAAAAGAAAACATTCTAGCAGACATATTAAGCAGAACAACCACAGATGCCCACGAATGGATGCTTCATCCGGACATCTTCAAAGCCATCACAAGGGAATGGGGATTACCACAAATAGACTTGTTTGCATCCCCATTCAATCACCAGCTAAAGAAATTCTGCACAAGGACATACCACCCACTTGCTTGGAAGGTGGACTCCTATCTTTCAGTTGGAAAAACCTGACAGCATCGCATTTCCACCACTTCCTTTGATGCACAAGGTGCTTCTGAAGATCAAAGAGGACCGTCCAAGGATCATCCTGATAGCTCCAGACTGGCCAAGACAACATTGGTACCCATTGCTGAGGAGCATGTCTCGGGAACAAATATGGACATTACCCTAATCCCATTACTGTTAACACAGAACAACTACAACATCCTGCATCCAAACCTGAAAACTCTGCAGCTAACTGCCTGGAACATTACATAACAGAAAATAACCCAAATTTATCCCAAAGGGTTAAAGACATAATCCTGGAGGCTCGCAGACCTTCAACAAGAAAGAATTATGCAGCAAAATGGAAAAGATATCTCATTTGGAGTACTGCAAAGGGAGAAGATGTGACTCTGGTAAAGATAGCCAACATCCTAGAGTACTTGGCAGAGCTCTTCCACACAGGCCTGTCCTATTCTTCCATCAAGATACATGCATCAGCTATTTCAGCACAATACAGCTTGGATCCTCCTGTCTTCTCTCATCCCCTGCTCAGACAGTTTCTGAGAGGAATTAAAAATGTAAAACCTCCCAGGAAACCACCATTGCCAGCATGGGACTTGAACTTTGTGCTAGAAAAATTGACACTTCCTCCTTTCGAACCAGCAGCAACAGCAGAATTACAATACTTATCCTGGAAGACTGCTTTCCTGCTGGCAATAACTTCAGCAAGAAGGGTCTCTGAACTACAGGCATTAATGGCAGTGCAACCCTTCCTGATCTTCCATCAAGATAGAGTGTCCATGAGAACAAATCCTACATTTATGCCTAAGGTGGTATCCAGAGTGTCATTAAATCAGGCTATCCACCTACCTACATTCTTCCCAAACCCACAGAACAGGGGAGAAAGACTTTTGCATACCTTGGATGTACACAGACAGTTACGCTACTACCTGGACAGGACAAGGCCAATAGAAAAACTGACCAGCTTCTGGTAGCATATGCCACAGGAAAGGAAGGAAAACCAATTTCAAAACAGACAATCTCCAAATGGATAGGAAATTGCATTAGATTTTGTTACTCCTACCATGGAAAGAAAACCCCAGAGAACATCAGGCCTCACTCCACAAGGGCTACAGCCACTACCACAGCTTTCTTACGAGGAGTGGCTACCAAGGACATTATAGAGGCTGCTACTTGGACCTCCGTGCATACATTTGCCAAGCATTACAATTTACCTTTATACTCTAGATCCCGAGCAGGTTTTGCCACTGCTGTTTTGCAAGGGATCCTAGCTACACCATAATCTCTATTCTTTCCTCCTCCCCTTGTTTAGCTATGGTATTCTACCCATTTGTAATGACTGCAGATGCATCCTTGAAGAACATAGTACAGTTTTGTACCTACCATAAATGTAGATGTCCGATAGGAATGCATCTGCAGTCAGGATTACCCACCCACCTTCCCCTCTGAGGTACTCCTAGGGTATTTGCCAGCCTTCAGCTAGCTTGGGGGGATCTATTATGGTGTATTTGTTTGTATATATGTACATACATGCTTATTTTTTGTGTTTGCTCTCTACTATTTGGAATCATTGGCATTTATCCAAATTTAGCCTTCCAAGAGGGCACCTGGCATCTGGGGCAAGAAACACTGAGAAAATGGCGTCGGCTGATGCCTTTATACCCGAATAACTGCAGCTATGACGTCGGGTGAAGTGTGACACCAGCCGAGGCCAGACCCAGACTTTGGAATCCGGCCGACCGAAGGGCTGCCTGACGACAGGACAACCCATTTGTAATGACTGCAGATGCATTCCTATCGGACATCTACATTTATGGTAGGTACAAAACTGTACTTTTGGAAATCTCTCCCCCACCCCTTTTTGGGCATTCCTCAGCCTCCTCGGGAAAAACTGCCCTTTTTTCAAAGGTACTTCAGGGCCTTTTGGCTCAAGGAACAAGTCAAGAAGTTCCAACTCCTCAGAGGGGGAATGAGTTTTATTCCAGAATGTTCTTAGTCCCCTGGAAAGAAGGTACCCGGAGACCCATTCTGGACCTTTCGCAACTAAATACCTTTTTGAAGATCCCTTCCTTTCTGATGCTGTCCCTTCAAACCTTGTTTCCTCTGCTGCTTCCTCAGGCTTTTCTAGTGTCCCTGGATCTCAGAGATGCTTATCTACACAGCCCAGCTAGCTCAGTTGGTAGAGCATAAGACTCTTAATCTCACAGTCATGGGTTAGAACCCCACATTGGGTGGCTATATTTAGGGAGGGTGGCGTAATGGTTAAGGTGTTTACCTTACAGACACAAGGTACAAGGTTTGATTCTCACATGGGATAATTGGCTATACTTAAAAAATGGTCCACAGGGGCAGTTAGCCTAGTACTAATCCATGAATGTATTTATCCCCTTTTCAGGAAGTTTGTACATTTCTCTGTTGCTTCCTGGCATTTTCAGTTCTTTGCTTTGCCCTTTGGACTCTCTACTGCGCAGAGAGTCTTCACCATATGCCTTACTCCTGTGATTGCTTTCTGCAGGGTAAGGGAGATTCAGGTTTTTCCTTGTCTGGATAACCTTCTTATTCAGGCCTCCTCTCTGGAGATATTACTTTAGCATAGATGTGTCCAACCTGCGGCCCTCAGAGCTCTGCCATGCGGCCCTCTACCTCTAACTCCAACATCGATGTACGCATGCCCCAAAACACTTTTTTGTTGTGTTTTTCGCGCCCGTGATCTGTAATTCTAACATCGGTGTGCGCATGCGCCAAAGTAGGTTCTGTGTGTTCGTGCCATTATTTCGTGCCAAAAAATCAATGTGTGTGTTCTTGCTGAAGAGGGACTCATCTATGGATTTGCTGCCATTGCCTTTTAAAGAGACAGCACTTAACCTGTGTCAGTAGGCAAGTATGGTGTGAGTGAGTGCATGCATGAAAGCAGAATGTTGGTGTGCGTGAAAGTAGGAGTGTGTGTGTGTGTGTGTGTGTGTGTGTGTGTGTGTGTGTGTGTGTGTGTGTGTGTGTTTGTGTGCATGACAGAGAGATAGAGACACATGCACAAAAAGACTAACGTACAAACAAGTTAGCTCACAAATGCATCCTACATTAAAAGTACACTTTCATTAAATTGCAGCTTTTCTGACAGGGAGAGTGTTGTATTGAATATGAAATCATACCTCTCAACTCTGGATTTTCGAAGAATGTCTGGATTTTTGCCTCATCTTCCAATTTGTGACTCTTGCTTAGGAAATAAAAGTAGTCATCCAAGGTAATGCATTCCCAGGGAGTAAGGATGAGACAGCAGCCTAGGGTTAATGGGTCAGTAGTGGATTGACTAATGTGGGACTGTAGCATATAAAGTTTATTGTTTTTTTTGACAAATAAAAAAATCATCTAGTACTGTCTTGTCATTGGTGAGTTCTAAGCAGTGGTAGATTGGACAACGGTAACCATATCTTTGGTGGATCAACAATACTGGCAAATCAGGTGGGCACAATGTCATTTTTTATTTAAATGTTGGGGGTTTTAGTGTGTATGTGTGTGTGTTGGGAATGCTGCAATAGTAGACGATTATTAAAGACAAAGACTTACAAACTGTGGAGAATATTTTTTTGTTTCAAAACCTGATACTTGGGTACTAGGAATGCCAAAAATAGATTTTTTTAAGACATAGCTTCTTGCCATTTACAGTGGATGAATATTTACATTTAATGGACAATGTTAGTAGTATGAGTGAGTGTGGTCCTGTAGGGATCTGGAGGATGCTAAGTCTACCACTGCCAATGTCTTGTAAAGTGACCTGGAAATGGATATTGGGATGTTACTGAAAAAATACAGGAAGTGGGCTTTGAAATGTAGTTTAATTAAACAAAGTGCACTTGCAATTTACAGGCCATAATTTAATTTATTTCAGGTAGTCTAGATCCTCGTAGATTGTATACCATTAGACTTAATTAGGGAGAATTGTCATTCTGTGTAAATAAGCAGACCTAGTTTCAGTGAAAGCTCTGTGGTTGTTTGCAGGTAGGAAGTTGCAGGATGTGGAGCCAATGTGTTTTATTATTTTTAATAGATTTGTCATTTCAAAGTATGGTTTTCTTTGTTGCAAAAGAAGGCAAGATTGAATGAGCCATATAATGCTTAACTGACAATAATGGGATAGAAACATACGTGATGTATAATGTTTGCAGCTATACTTGTTTCAATGGTGTCTGTGATGCATAACTATTTTTGAGCCTGTGTCCCAATTTTATTTTTTGTTTGTTCAGAATTCTTGCTCTAAGGTTGAGAGGTATGGTTCCATGCTAAATCAGAAGGTTGTATTTACCTTGGAAGACTTTTCAGCATAATTATGAGAAATAGAGCATTTTTAATATCTCCACTTATTTCCAGCATAAACTGCCATGTAACCTTGCAAATAACTTTCTTATTACGCTACTTTAATAATTTTGGAATTGACAGGTATGCTTCATTGGTTCGGACGTAAGCATAGTGTGCTATGACTGATTTCTTGCAGCAGTCTGTGGTTTACTTATCACAATAACTTTTCTGTGTTTCTGGGTGTGTGATCAGTTTAACAGTTTTAAAGATGTTTCCCAAAATTAAATAAATACATAATAAATAAAAAAAGTAATCCTTTCTTCACTTTGAGCTATTGACAAAGTGTGGGAATTTGTTTTTTTTCAAAAGCGATGGTCAGCATTACAGCTTAGTAAACAGTCAGTCTGTGAATAACTTCTGCACAAATTAAAATGTCTGAATGTCAAATGGCTTTAGATTGGAGGGAAGTTGTATGTTTACTCCAGTATGTAGTATGATCTTAGAGAGTTTATAGATTTCTTATTGATTTAATTTTTGCTGAGCAGTTGTTTGTTGATTTATTGATGGTCCTTTTCATGGTGGGAAATTGCATGGATGAATCCATCTCTATTATGATTTTTTTTCAGACATTTTGACTTCCAGACAATTTCAATCAGTGAGACTGTGTCATGTGATTACTGAGGTTGCCTATTTTACAAGTAGGGGTTCCTTTTGTGTGTGTGTGTGTGTGTGTGTGTGTGTGTGTGTGTGTGTGTGTGTGTGTGTGTGTGTATAAGAGAGATTTAATATGTATACTGAATATATTTTTGCAAATGGAATTCTTAGTTAAATAGGCCCCTCTTTTTTGACAAGTAGACTTGAGTAACCAATATTAGATTTTAGCCAGCCAGCTGGGAAAGTTTAGTATGTGTATTTTCCTTCCGGTTTGATGAAGGCTATGCTACTTACTTAAGGAGTACATTCATGGCTATCCATCCATTTGTAGTGTTTGTTGAACTACATTGTTTGATAATGAGAGGAGCTTTTAACAGAAGTTGAAAGTTTTTGTATCAAGAACCTGTCCATACAAAGTGGCTTGTTTATGTTGCAGTGAAGGCCGAGGTCTTTGTAGTGAGCGTTTTAGATATAACCAGTATTTCTGAGGTGGAGGAAGTCTCTTAAGGCAGGATCTTTCTTGGCCTGGAAAGCAAGCCAGTGATGAAATTTATAGGGGCCAGTGAGAGACAGAGGAAAGCAAGAAGCTTTTTAGTCTGTTTGGATAACTAAGTGAACTCAGTCCTTTGACCTTTTTTTTTGTCAGAAATGGTTGTAGTCTTTCTTTTGGCATGGTGTTTTGCTGAGGCACGTGCCAAAAGGGGTGCTGCGCTCAATAATTGCTCTTGTAAAGGAAGAATACAGGGATATTATGACCTCCTTGTCCCTGGATGAGATACCCTTACTAATGAGGTGGGCCATGTAAAAAGCTTTCCGTACAACGGAGACAACGTGGTGGTCAAAAGTCAGGTTTCTATCAACCTGGGTGCCCAAGCACCTCACGACTGATTGCGTGCTTACAACATTGTTATTAATGTGATAATTTGTGGGGACATCACTCTACTCAAAGGGGACGATTGTGCATTTTTTGGCATTTAGCTTGAAGCCATGTTTCTGGCACCAGTCATTTGTTTGGGTGAGACACTTGTAGCTTCTTCAGAATTGTTTTATTAAGTCAGTAATGTGAATTCTTTACTTTATTGCAAATTTGTTGGCTTATTTTTGTGGATTATGGTATTGTAGGACTGCTAATGTTGACATTGTATGTAGATGGACTGCTGGAGTGGTTTTCTCAGTGAGAAATGCTAGTGCTGTAGTGAATATCTGTTTATTTGTAAAAAAAATCTATATATTAACTAAGATGTTAGAGTTAACTGTTAGATTAGAGAATTAAAATCAGAATGAGAATTAGAATTTTAAGGCAAATATTAGGCATTTATTAATTATTCGAATGCACCTACAGTACAGCCAGGAGGTCGACTTTTGGTCTCTCGTGGCAGCGAAAGAGTTAACTATATGATATATTTTATATGCGGCCCCAAGACAATTTCTGTTCACTCAATGCGGCCCCGGCAAACCAAAAGGTTGGACACCCCTGCTTTAGCATCTACACTTTGCTGTTCCTCTCCTTAAAAGCCTCAGGTTTACTGTAAATTTCTCAGGATCATGTTTTTCTGAGATGCAGGCTCCAGACTGCTCCGATGTTGGCATCCCTGCCTCCTCCCAAGGCTATAAAACTGATTGCTTTCTTTCAGTCCCTTCTTCCTTTGGCTTCAGTTAGAGCCAGGGAGTTTCTAAGAGCTCTGGGTCTCATGGCTTCCGCGATTCCTATGCTCCCTCTAGCCAAACTCCACATGAGAAAGCTTCACTGGTTTCTAAAGTCATTTGGCTTCAACATTCTCATCCTTTAGACATTCTAGTTCCTGTACTACCATGCCTCAAGCTGGAACTTCAGTGATGGATTCATCAGTTGTTCCTCAACCCAGGGCTTCCTTTTCAACCTCCAACCCCCTCTCAGAAACTCTTCACAGATACCTTGGCCGTGGGTTGGAGGGCCTCTTTCGGTCCTCTGAAAGTGCAGGGCCTTTGCTCTCTTCGACATCAGAAAGACCACATTGTCAAAGAGACGAGAGCTCTTCTTCTGGATCTTCAGGCTTTTCATTCTCTTTTGCTTACAGAGCCCCTCAACAGGATTCACATAAACAATACAGCAGTGATGTGGTACATCAACGGGGTGGGGGGGGGGGGGCAAGGTCTTATCTCATGTGCAGGTTAGCCCTTCAGGTTTGGGATCTGGCTATCCAGTCTCAGGTGACCCTTCTGGCAGTTTGCATTCCCTCAGATCAGAACATAGTGTCAGACTCTTTGAGCAGGTCCATAACACAGTGCTACGAGTGGATGCTTTACAGGAATGTGTTTCTGGACATTGTCCACCAGTGGAGGTATGCCTCAAGTAGATCTATTTGCCTTCCCTCTGAACAGACAGCTTTCTCTGTTTTATGCCAGAGTCCCATGCCCTCTGGCCTGGTAGTTGGAAACCGTATCTTTTTCTTGGAAGGGTATGTTCCTTTATGTTTTCCCTCCCCTTCCTCTCATTCCAAAAGTCCTGTTCAAGGTAAAACAGGATGCTCCCAAAATCTTGCTGGTGACTCCCTTTTGGCCTAGACAGCATTGGTTCCCTCTTCTTCTCCATCTGGCCAAGTGCAGTCATCACACGATACTTCCCAAGGTGGGTCTACTCACACAAGACAAGGGACCTCTCATCCATTCCCACCTGTACACTCTTCAACTGACAGTGTGGGTGATAGGGTTTTGATTCCCCTTTAAACACCTTTTTTTTCTGAGGATGTGCTTCGGGTCCTGCAGGAGTCCAGGAAACCCACTACTGGAAAATCTTACTTATCCCAAATGGAAAAGGGTGTCTTTCTCATAACCTGGATCCAGTTACTGTGGATGTTCCTTTGGTTCTGTTTTATTTGTGTAACTTGCTGAATGCTGTTTTTCTGTTAAGGCCCACCTTTCAGCTATCTCTGCTTGTCTACCTTTATAACTTCCCCTTTAGCCTCTAGATTTGAGGCCAGTTTCTTAAAGACGTCATTCACATTTGGCCTCCCAGAAGCCTGTCCCTCCTTCCTGGATCTTAAATTTGTTTTAGAAAAATTGACTCCGGCTCCTTTTGAACCTAATGCTTTAGCTTTCTTACAGCATTGTTCTTGGAAGACTATTCTTCTTTTGGTCCTTCAGCCAGATGGTGTTTGAGCTGCAAGCCCTTACGGCTGTTCCTCCTTTTTTGTTTTCCATAAGGACAGGGGTGTCTCTTCTTACTAATCCTTCTTTTATGTCCAGAGTGGTTAATGAGTTGTCCCTTAATCAGTCTATTCATTTGTCCATTTTCCCCTTCTCCACAGTCTGCTAGTGAGAAGGTTTTGTACGCCTTAGATTTGCATAGATGACTCAGATATTATTTGGATAAGAATAAAGCTTTTTGTAAATATGAAGACATTTTTGTTTCCTTTCATCCTAGGCCTTTAGGTTTGTCTGTTTATAAGCAAACCATTTCTTCTTGGATATCTAAAGCCATTTCTTTTTGCTGTTCTTTTCATGGGAAGAGCCTTCCTCCTTTGGTTAAAGCTCATTGTAGTAGGGTTGTGGCTTATTGTGGTATCTTTTCAAGGGTTTGGATGCTAATTCTATTCTTGAGACAGCTACCTGGACTTCTGTGCATACCTTTACCAAGCACTATAAGTTGGATGTTATTTCTAGGGCCAGAGATGGTTTTGCCAGGGGCATTCTCCATGGCTTCCTAGAGTTCTCTGCTGGACCTTGCTCCTCCCAGTCTTTTTCTTGGGCTATTGTACTCTCCCTATTGTAAAAAATACAGCAGCGATATGGAAGGACATAGTACCATTGTATAAAATGTCACCATAACAGTAGATGTCCTTCTCTTCATTGTTGCAGTATTCACTCCCCCTCCTCCCCCCTGGTCATTTTAACTTCTGGATGTACTTGTTACCGACTTTATCCTTGGACTTTTGTTCATACTGGGTCTTTTCAGTTCTGAGGATGGTACGTCTGAACATCACTTTTATGCCCTACGCCATGCATGACATATGGCCTGCCCACTACAACCTAAAGGCTTTGGTATACTGGCTGGATGTCAGGCTACCTTTGGTAGGGGATCCCTATTGTAAGGAAGACGGCAACAGTGAAGAGAAGGACATCTGTTGTTATGGTAAGATTTTACACAACTGTACTTTTTCATTTATGTACATGTATGATTGCCTATGTCATACGTGATAATTTCATAAAGATAAGAACGAAAATAAAAAGCTGTAAACTAGTAAAACAAACAAGGCGACTCTGTGTAACGCGGACTTATTTAATATAAAATACAAAACAAAAACAAAACTCAGAGCAGACAAGGTAAAAAAGATACTGAGCGCTTTCACCCCTACACACTTGGGGTATCATCAGAGTATCAGCAGTTGCTGAACATCACATATCACTTAAATAGTGAAACTAATATCAATTAACCAATCACACTGTAGTGAGTATAATAAAATATAATACATGTGGTATAATGTAATGTAAAAACAAACGCCTCCACTCTCAACATTAAATAATCAAACTTATTTGAAAAATAATTCCAATAGATACCTATCGTAAAACATGTGCAACTCAAATGTAATAATTTTAAAATTTGATTGAAATACTTATAAATAATTATAAAGAAAAAACATTATTAATGTTAAAGGTGCGTTAAAAATGCATAAAATTACACAAAAATACATATACAAACATCCTTAATATTGCACTTTCATATAAAATGGGATTTGTATTTTAAAATACTTGTTATTGAAATTTATTCATTAATGCCAGGTGAATTGTTAGCATTTAACCTTAACTGCCATAAACATTCTTTAACTTCTAAAAGAGTATTGTCATCACCCCCTTTACTTGAATTGTAAGGGATCCTATCAATAACAAAAAAAAAATAAACCTTTTAAAATCCTTACATCTGATACTGTGATTATACAGTGAGTTGGTACATTTTTTGTTTTTTATGTCACTATTGTGTTCCATGATACGATCCCTTAACCTCCTAATGGTTTTCCCTATATAGAAGGCTGAACATGATAGGCATGAAGCCAAATATATTACCATTTTCGTATTGCAATTACAGAACCCAGGACACTTAATGGATCTACCATAGTTTTGTACTGCCACATAGGGACCATCATTTATAAATTTACATGTCTTACAAAGGCCACATTTACTCATTTTTGAGTTCCTGTAAAATTGATTGTGAGTACTTGTCACAAAATATTCTTTTAAATTCTTTCCCCTGCTATGTGTCACTTTCGGGTATTTCCCAATTGTATTTAATACATCCGATTTATTCACAAAAACACTGACCCATGTCTCATTTGACATGTTTATAATTGCACTTGTTTCTTCATTGTAAGGTAAAATATATGCATCCTTTTGCCTTTCATTAATTCATTTTTTCTATTTGATGTATTGTCATACCCCTGCTTTAAAATAGGCTCATAATAAACATGTCTCTTATACAAAATCTCTTTCTTTACTCTGGTGAGTAATCTATGTGGGTAACTTCTGATGTCCTTCAAGGATGCATCTGCAGTCATAACAAATGGGTTGTCCTGTCGTCAGGCAGCCCTTCGGTCGGCCGGATTCCAAAGTCTGGGTCCGGCTTCGGCTGATGTCGCACTTCACCCGACGTCATCTCTGCTGGTCTTCGGGTATAAAGGCATCAGCCGACGCCATTTTCCTCAGTCTTTCTTGCCGCGTGGCGCCCGAAGCAGAAGCTGTTCGCAAGTGCCGGTCGGTCAGATCCAGAGATTACTACTACCGAATACTACTTCGAAGACTTCTAAAAAGCTAAGTACCCCGTTGGGGACTCTTTCTTGCCTCAGCCGATGTCAGAAAAAGTAAATAACTGTTTAACTTGTGGGAAACAAATACCTCATAAAGATTTCCACTCTTACTGCCTACCTTGTTTAGGCCCAGACCACGACGTAGCAGCCTGTTTAGCCTGTGCTTCCTTCAACCGACGAACGCTTAGGCGTGGTGCTGCTAGGCCTCCTGCAGCCATGTCTATTAAGGCCTTTGCCAGGGCTTAAGCAGCCAAAACTGTTAAATCAGTGCCTGTTAAACCCCCCTCACACAGGCCCACTTCTAGTTCACAAATGCTTACTCTGGCAGAGGATTTAATATCCTTAATTAGGGGATCCCAATCTCACCCAGACAGGGCCTCTCAGCCTCCAGAAAAGAGACCTAGAGCAGAGCCTCCCGAGCCAGTGTCCTCTGATGATTCTTCGGATGACTCCGACATTACAGATCAGCCAGAGGCTCCTTTTTCTACTTATGAAGATTCCGATGCTGAAGAATCCATTCCATCTGCCTCTCCACCAGAGGAATTTTCCTTTGGGAAACCTTACATGCCATGAGAGAACAATTCCAATGGCAGGGACAAGATTTCTCAGATTCAAGAAAAAGGCTTAGGACCTTTCTGCACTTACCACAACATAGGCCCTTAGCTATACCTCCAGTTCTGCCTGTTGTGGATGATGCATTTAATGATGTTTGCACTGCTCCTGATACTTTACCTCCAGCCCCTGCCAAACCAGATAGATTTTACAGGGTGCCAGACACTCATCACCACCTATTCAAGGCCCCACTTGCAGATCCTGAGACTATATCCCAGGGGCCTAAGGCAGTAGCCTCGACCTCAGCAAAAAACCCTCTCCCTTCTGAAAGGGAATCCAGGTCCTTAGAGATGGGGAAAAAGTTTACACCTCTGCTACTCTCTCAGCTAGAGCTTTAAACTGTCAGTTTCATATGATCCAATACCAAGAGTTTATGCTTGATCAGTTAACCAAGAAGCTGTCCTCTGATGACTCCTTAGATAAGAAATATGTTTTAGAAATGGTGAATAACATTCAGCAGGTTAGTAACCATTCCTTAAAATGTGGCTATGATGCACTGGAGGCTTCATTTAGATCAGCCATGACTGGCACAGTGATAAGAAGGCATGCATGGTTGAAAGAGCAGGTCTTGCCGGATCATGTTAAAGCAAAGCTGTTAGATGCTCCTATGGATAAGGCCAGTCTATTTGGTACCCCTGCTCAGCAAGTAATGAAGAAAATGGAAGAGAAGGCAAAATCTGTACAAACAGTTAAGGATTTCTTACAGGTTCAGCCCCCAAGGTTTAGCAGGAACTGGCCTGCCAAAAATTGGTCCTTTCCAGACTCCTCAAAATCTCAAAGAGGCAGGAATAGACGCTCTAGAGGCAGAAATCAATCCAGAGGAGGTGCCTACAGAGGACGCCAGTGGCAAGGCAATAACCAGCGAGGCACAGACAACCACTGCCACTGCAACAGGACAATCTCAGTGACTTGGCTCTGACACCGCCTACCAGGGAGCAAATAGCAGCACCTTTAGGCGGAAAGTTAGCCTTATTTTCGAAAAATTGGCACTATATCACAAAAGACAAGTGGATTTTGCAAACCATAGACCAAGGCTACAGGTTCCATTTCCACACCTTACCAGTAAAAAGAGGAATGCCAAACCTACCTCCAAATCAAAAAACAGAAGCTCTAAAGCAGATAGCTCAATTAACAAAGATGAGAGCTGTGGAAAGAGTACCAATAACAGAACAGGGCAAAGGATTCTACTCCAGACTCTTCCTAGTACCAAGAAAAGAGAAAAGTTGGAGACCTATTCTCGACCTGTCCGTCTTAAACACATACATCATTGTCCCAAAATTCAAAATGCTGACCCTACAGCAACTTCTTCCCATGCTGGGCAAGGAGTGTTGGCTGGTAACTCTAGATCTCAAGGAGGCATACCTGCACGTCCCCATACGACCAAATTGCAGAAGATACCTCAGATTTCTTGCAGGATCAGAGCATTATCAATTCTCAGCATTGCCCTTTGGCTTATCTACTGCCCAGAGTATTCACAAAATGCCTGGCATCAGTAATCGCTCATTGCAGGCTACAGGGAATCCAAATTTATCCATACCTGGACGACTGCCTGTTACAAGCGGACAACAAAAGCAAGCTGACAACAGATTTACAAAGAGTCATTTGCTTACTACAAGCCCTGGGATACACAGTCAATTTAAAAGTCAAGACTGATACCATCCCAGACAAGAACATTCTTGGGTGCGGAATTGGACACAGTAAAACAAATGGCATTCCTAACTGCAGAAAAACAAGAACAACTCCCTCTTTACTTCTTGGCATTAACAAAGCAGAACAAACTAACAGCAAGAAAAGTACTGCAGGCCTTGGGCTTCATGGCATCATGCATAATCCTGGTCCCCATGCCAGACTGCATATGAGAAAGCTACAGTGGTACCTAAAGAATTTATGGTCTCAACACAGGCACAGCTTAGAAACCGAAATTCCACTAATCCCATGCCTGAAACAAGAGTTCCTATGGTGGGCTCAAGCATGCCAGTCAAACCCAGGCTTGCCCTTCCACAACTTTCAAGCAAGCCAAACCATCACAACGGACGCCTCAGACCTAGGCTGGCGGGCACACATGTTGGACAAATGCATACAAGGATTGTGGACTCCAGACCAGCTGCACCTGCACATAAACCAAAAAGAAATGCTGGCAGTAGAACTAGCAATCCAGAAATTCAGACCATTCCTCAAAGAAGGCCATTTAATGATAAGGACAGACAACACCACAGTCATGTGGTACATCAACAAACAGGGAGGCACTCATTCATACCCCCTATGCAGGATGACTCTGGACCTTTGGAATATGGCTCTGAGCTACAACATCCAGTTACAGGCAATATTTGTGCCAGGAAAAGAAAACACCCTAGCAGACATGTTAAGCAGAACCACCTCGGATGCTCACGAATGGATGCTACACCCGGACATCTTCAAGGCCATCACAAAGAAATGGGGAATGCCACAAATAGACCTTTTCGCATCCCCACTCAATCACCAGCTCAAAATATTCTGCACAAGGACATACCACCCACTTGCATGGAAGGCGGACTCTCTATCCTTCAGTTGGAAAGGCCTGACAGCATATGCATTTCCACTTCTTCCTTTGATGCACAAGGTACTACTGAAAATCAAAGAGGAACGTCCAAGGATAATTCTGATAGCTCCGAATTGGCCAAGACAACACTGGTATCCATTGCTGAGGAGCATGTCTCAGGGGAGAATGTGGTCAATACCCCTGATGCCTTTGATGTTAACTCAGAACAACTACAACATCATGCACCCAAACCTAAAAACCTTGCAACTGACTGCCTGGAACATCACATAACAGCAACTAACCCAGACTTATCCCAAAGGGTTAAAGACATTATCCTTGAAGCCCGCAGACCTTCAACAAGAAGGAACTATGCAGGAAAATGGAAAAGGTTTGTCATTTGGAGTACTGAAAGAGGAAAAGATGTGTCGAACATACATATTGCTAACATCCTGGAGTACTTGGCAGAGCTTCTACATACAGGCCTGTCCTATTCCTCCATCAAGATACATGCATCAGCTATTTCAGTAGAATACAGCTTCGATCCACCTGTCTTTTCGCATCCTCTTCTCAGGCAGTTCCTCAGAGGGATCAAGAATGTAAAACCTCCTAGGAAACCACCATTACCAGCATGGGACTTGAACTTTGTGCTAGAAAAATTGACACTCCCTCCATTTGAACCAGCAGCAACAGCAGATCTTCAACACCTATCATGGAAAACTGCTTTCCTACTGGCAATTACTTCAGCAAGGAGGGTTTCGGAACTACAGGCCTTAATGGCAGTACAACCCTTCCTAATCTTCCATCAAGATAGAGTGTCCATGAGAACTAATCCTACATTTATGCCTAAGGTGGTATCCAGAGTGTCTTTAAACCAGGCAATCCACCTACCTACCTTCTTTCCCAATCCACAGAACAAGCGGGAAAGACTGCTGCATACCTTGGATGTACATAGACAGTTACGCTACTACCTGGACAGAACCAAAGGTAACAGAAAAACTGACCAGCTTTTAGTAGCCTATGCAACAGGAAGGAAGGAAAAGCAATTTCCAAACAGACAATCTCCAAATGGATAGGAAATTGCATAAGATTCTGTTACTCCTACCATGGAAAACCAATTCCACAGAACATAAGACCTCATTCTACAAGGGCTACAGCCACTACCACAGCTTTCTTACGAGGAGTGGCAACCAAGGACATTACTGAGGCGGCTACTTGGACCTCCGTGCATACATTTGCCAAGCATTATAATTTACCTCTATACTCTAGATCCCGAGCAGGGTTTGCCACTGCTGTATTGCAAGGGATCCTAACTACACCATAATTCTTCTTCCTCCTCCCTAGTTTGACTATGGTATTCTACCCATTTGTTATGACTGCAGATGCATCCTTGAAGGACATAGTACAGTTTTGTACCTACCATAAATGTAGATGTCGAACAGGATAGCATCTGCAGTCAGGATTACCCACCCTCCTTCCCCTCTGTGGTACTCCTAGGGTATTTACCCTCCTAATAGCTAGCTGGGGAGTCTCTTATGGTGTATTTGTTTGTATATATGTACATACATGCTTATTTTTGTGTTTGCCTTCTACTATTTTGGAAACATTGGCATTTATCCAAAATTTAGCTTTCCAAGTGGGCAACTGGCATCTGGGGCAAGAAACACTGAGGAAAATGGCGTCGGCTGATGCCTTTATACCCGAAGACCAGCAGAGATGACGTCGGGTGAAGTGCGACATCAGCAGAAGCCGGACCCAGACTTTGGAATCCGGCCGACCGAAGGGCTGCCTGACGACAGGACAACCCATTTGTTATGACTGCAGATGCTATCCTGTTCGGACATCTACATTTATGGTAGGTACAAAACTGTACTTTTTGAAACATTTCGACAAGTTTGTCCATTTCAATTAAAAACTTAGCATCTTCACTTATGATGCGTGATAACCTCACCATTTGTCCTTTTACTAGGTTCTTCTTTTGAAAATGTGGATGACTACTGTTGTAGTGTAGAAAGGAATTAGAATGTTTTTTTTTCCTGTATATATTTGATTGTATTCCCTCCTCGTTATTGTAAAATAAAATATCCAAATATTCACAGTCATTGTTGTAAATTTTATGTGTAAATTTCAAAAAAGTAGATGTAGTATTCAAAAATGATATAAATTCTAACAATTCATCTTTATTTCCGCTCCAAAAAATTAATATGTCATCAAGGAACCTACAATAAAGTAAAATTTTAGAACAATAAATAGAAGTAAAAATGCTTTCTGTCTCCCAGTTAGCCAGCACTAAATTAGCATATATAGGTGCACATCTTGCACCCATAGCCACACCTGCACATTGTCTGTAATATTCTCCATCCATATAAATGTAATTGTTTGTTAAAACCAGTTCCATCATATCAATGAGTAATTTGCATTTGACAGTGTGCATAGTACTGTATCTAGACAAACTTGCCTCAAACATAGTTAAACCCAATTTGTGCGGTATAACTGAAAATAAGTTAACAATGTCTATAGTGACCATCATGGTATCCTTATTTATTAGGGCTGCGTGTTCCTTAACTACTTCCAGACAATGCCACGAGTCCTTGAGAATATGTGGTAACTTAGTTAAAGTATCTCTACAGTTTACATCAATGTAACGGGCCACAGCCTCTAATTTAGACCCTTTAGCTGAAACAATTGGCCGAAAAGGTGGGTTGTTCATATTTTTGTGAATTTTTGGTATACCAAAAATAGATGGGGTAACTGGAAAATCAACCCAGGAGATAGTCATACTCATTCTTACTGATCAAACCTTCCATCAGATATTCATATAATAACCAATCCACCTTTGTGTAGGCCCTACACATCTCATTCATATTTAGATACTTTTTTGTAGGTGTTACTATCACTTAACACATCAGTCATTTTGTTTGAATAATCTATTTTAGCCATTACCACAACCCCTCCTCCTTTGTCTGGTTTCATAACTCTATAAACAAGATGTTTGAGAGAACTGACTAAGGATGACCAATATAGAGTTATGAAACAAGACAAAGGAGGAGGGGTTGTGGTAATGGCTAAAATAGATTATTCAAACAAAATGACTGATATGCTAAGTGATAGTAACACCTACGAAAAAGTATCTAAACATGAGATGTGTAGGGCCTGCACAAAGGTGGATTGGTTATTATATGAATATCTGATGGAAGGTTTGATCAGTAAGAATGAGTATGACTATCTCCTGGTTGATTTTCCGGTTACTCCATCTATTTTTGGTATACCAAAAATTCACAAAAATACAAACAACCCACCTTTTCGGCCAATTGTTTCAGCTAAAGGGTCTAAATTAGAGGCTATGGCCCGTTACATTGATGTAAACTGTAGAGATACTTTAACTAAGTTACCACATATTCTCAAGGACTCATGGCATTGTCTGGAAGTAGTTAAGGAACACGCAGCCCTAATAAATAAGGATACCATGATGGTCACTATAGACATTGTTAACTTATTTTCAGTTATACCGCACAAATTGGGTTTAACTATGAGGCAAGTTTGTCTAGATACAGTACTATGCACACTGTCAAACGCAAATTATTCATTGATATGATGGAACTGGTTTTAACAAACAATTACATTTATATGGATGGAGAATATTATAGACAATGTGCAGGTGTGGCTATGGGTGCAAGATGTGCACCCATATATGCTAATTTAGTGCTGGCTAACTGGGAGACAGAAAGCATTTTTACTTCTATTTATTGTTCTAAAATTTTACTTTATTGTAGGTTCCTTGATGACATACTAATTTTTTGGAGAGGAAATAAAGATGAATTGTTAGAATTTATATCATTTTTGAATACTACATCTACTTTTTTGAAATTTACACATAAAATTTACAACAATGACTGTGAATATCTGGATATTTTATTTTACAATAACGAGGAGGGAATACAATCAAATATATACAGGAAAAAAACATATTCTAATTCCTTTCTGCACTACAATAGTAGTCATCCACATTTTCAAAAGAAGAACCTAGTAAAAGGACAAATGGTGAGGTTATCACGCATCATAAGTGAAGATGCTAAGTTTTTAATTGAAATGGACAAACTTGTCGAAATGTTTCAAAAGAGAAGTTACCCACATAGATTACTCACCAGAGTAAAGAAAGAGATTTTGTATAAGAGACATGTTTATTATGAGCCTATTTTAAAGCAGGGGTATGACAATACATCAAATAGAAAAAATGAATTAATGAAAGGCAAAAGGATGCATATATTTTACCTTACAATGAAGAAACAAGTGCAATTATAAACATGTTAAATGAGACATGGGCCAGTGTTTTTGTGAATAAATCGGATGTATTAAATACAATTGGGAAATACCCAAAGTGACACACAGCAGGGGAAAGAATTTAAAAGAATATTTTGAGACAAGTACTCACAATCAGTTTTACAGGAACTCAAAAATGAGTAAATGTGGCCTTTGTAAGACATGTAAATTTATAAATGATGGTCCCTATGTGGCAGTACAAAACTATGGTAGATCCATTAAGTGTCCTGGGTTCTGTAATTGCAATACGAAAATGGTAATATATTTGGCTTCATGCCTATCATGTTCAGCCTTCTGTGTAGGGAAAGCCATTAGGAGGTTAAGGGATCGTATCATGGAACACAATAGAGTCATAAAAAACAAAAAATGTACCAACTCACTGTATAATCACAGTATCAGATGTAAGGATTTTAAAAGGTTTATTTTTTTTGTTATTGATAGGATCCCTTACAATTCAAGTAAAGGGGGTGATGACAATACTCTTTTAGAAGTTAAAGAATGTTTATGGCAGTTAAGGTTAAATGCTAACAATTCACCTGGCATTAATGAACAAATTTCAATAACAAGTATTTTAAAATACAAATCCCATTTTATATGAAAGTGCAATATTAAGGATGTTTGTATATGTATTTTTGTGTAATTTTTAGTGTAATTTTATGCATTTTTAACGCACCTTTAACATTAATAATGTTTTTTCTTTATAAGTATTATAAGTATTTCAATCAAATTTTAAAATTATTACATTTGAGTTGCACATGTTTTACGATAGGTATCTATTGGAATTATATTTCAAATAAGTTTGATTATTTAATGTTGAGAGAGGAGGCGTTTGGTTTTACATTATATTATACCACATGTATTATATTTTATTATATTCACTACAGTGTGATTGGTTAATTGATATTCGTTTCACTATTTAAGTGATATGTGATGTTCAGCAACTGATACTCTGATGATACCCCAAGTGTGTAGGGGTGAAAGCGCTCAGTATCTTTTTTACCTTGTCTGCTCTGAGTTTTGTTTTTGTTTTGTATTTATATTAAATAAGTCCGCGTTACACAGAGTCGCCTTGTTTGTTTTACTAATTTCATAAAGATGTTTCTTTAAAAAAAGATTAAAACATATGTTTGATAGCTTTATCTGATAGTCATACTTTTAATTTTTGACAGAACTATCACTTTGTTCTATCATTAGAGCTTCAGAAATAAAAACAGCTTACATTGGTAAACATGAGATGCTTTCCAACTGTCTTAGCAAAATCTCAGAGCAAGCCATGCCAGGAATATATCTGTTGATTCCCCAGCATAGTTAACACTTTATCTTTTTCCACCATGCCAGAGAAGACATATTTTACAGGCTGTTTTTTGTGGGTAAAGGACCATTCCATAGTAATGTCTCATGGAAACCAATGCAAGGTGCTTCCAAGAGCTTCATCAGCAGCTGATTTTTAGGTTGTAAGGTGGTTCTGGGTCACACTGTCTGAGAGTCTATATTTCATTTGAAATGAGGCCCCAAGTTTCTGCCCAAGAGCCATGTTTGTGGCGAGGGCTTCAGAAACTTTTGTCTGGGTACAGTGCTAGTGTTCCTTTCTTGTCTGTGTCCCACAATCCCACAGTATTCATTTTGTTTTCTGATCGCCCATCATCATCTTCTTTTGGCTGTTCCCGTTAGGGGTCGCCAGAGCGGATCATCTGTTTCCATTTCTTCCTGTCCTCTGCATCATGCTCTTTCACACCAACCGACTGCATGTCCTCTCTCACCACATCCATAAACCTCATCTTAGGCCTTCCTCTTTTCCTCTTACCTGGCAGTTCCATCCTTAGCATCCCTTTCCCAATATGCCCAGCATCCATCCTCAGCACATGTCCAAACCAACGCAATCTCGCCTCTCTTGCTTTCTCTCCAAACTGTCCAACCTGAGCTGACCCTCTAATATACTGATTCCTAATCCTGTCCATCCTAGTCACACCCAGTGCAAATCTTAACATCTTTAACTCTGCCACATCCAGCTGTGACTCCTGCCTTTTCGACAATGCTACCGTCTCCAACCCATATAACATAGCTGGTCTCACTACCCTCTTGTAGACCTTCCCTTTCACTCTTATTGGTACCCGACTGTCACAAATCACTCCTGACACTCTTCTCCACCCATTCCACCTTGCCTGTACTCTCTTCTTCACCTCTCTTCCACACTCACCATTACTCTGAACTGTTGATCCTAAGTACTTAAACTCATCCACCTTTACCAACTCTACTCCCTGCATCTTCACCATTCCTCTACCCTCCCTATCATTTACACACATATATTCTCTTTTAGCCCTGCTGACCTTCATTCCTCTCCTCTCTAAAGCATATCTCCACCTCTCCAGGGTCTCCTCAACCTGGTCCCTACTCTCACTGCATATCACAATGTCATCTGCAAACATCATAGTCCACGGGGCCTCCTGTCTAATCTCATCTGTCAACCTGTCCATCACCACTGCAAATAAGAAAGGGCTCAGAGCTGATCCATGATGTAATCCCACCTCCACCTTAAACGTATCTGTCACTCCCAATGCAGTCCTCACCAATGTCACACTACCCTTGTACATATCCTGTACCACTCTTACATACTTCTCTGCCACTGCCGACTTCCTCATACAGTACCACAACTCCTCTCTAGGCACCCTGTCATATGCTTTCTCTAAGTCCACAAAGACAGAATGCACCTCCTTCTGACCTTCTCTGTATTTCTCCAACAACACTCTCAGAGCAAATATTGCATCTGTAGTGCTCTTTCCTGACATGAAACCATACTGCTGATCACTAATCATCACCTCCCTTCTTAACCTAGCTTCCACTACTCCCACTTAATCCATTTCAGGGTCATGGGGAGCCCATGCCCATTACATCTCTCAGTGGATACAATGTTTCTAGAGAAAGCAATCGGGGGGGGGGGGGTGCCAGCCTATCACAGGCCACACACACACACACACACACACACACACACACACACACACACAAACACTGTTACCCTCTCTTTCTCTCTCATGAGCACGCACGCGCACACACATACACACACACACACACACACACACACACACACACACACACACACACACACACACACACACACACACAAACACACACTCCTGTAAGGCACACACCCCTAATGCAGCATTATTTACCCTTTCTATTAGGTTATGTTGTTTTTGCTTCATCATTTCTTTGTTCTAGCTGTCAGCATTTCCTCAACACCATTTACTTCATCAGCCATTGATTGTGTTAGCTGTCATTTGCTTTGATGTTGAAGCTTAATTCAAGAGAGTTCCAAGCAACACCTTTACATGACATTTTATGTCTACAGCTCAGGTGGTGTAGTGGTACGTTGCTGTGATTGTTGTGCACAGGGTCCTGGGTTCAAGCCTTGGCAGGGCTGATTATTTACACGGAGGGACTCTGGCTGACCAAGTTCGCAGACGAGTGCAAGCTGGGAGCCATTATTAACTCCCAAAGTGATGCAGACATCCTACAGAAAGGCCTCACTGAGACCAATGACTGGTGTCGAAACCATGGCCTTAAACTTAATGCCAAAAAATACGTCATCATCCCCTTTGGGAAAAACTCAGTTCCCACTAATTACTACATCGATGGGAGCCCACTGAACACTGAAGGTGTTACAAGAGAACTGGAGACACAGATTGACAACAACCTCTCCTTCAATCACCACATTGCCACTGTGGTTAGAAAGTCCTTCTATGTGGCACATTTCATTACCAGTGGTTTTGCATCCAGGAAGAAAGAGGTCATCATTTCTCTCTACTCTTCCCTCATTAGAACAATCATAGAGTATAGTGCCCCATTTGGCATGTACCTCACTAGACACCTACAACAGCTGGAGAGGCCACAAAAGTACCTCACGAAGAGGGTCCTAGGCCTTAACCACATGTCCTACACAGACAGACTCAAAAGACTCCAGCTATTCTCTGTCTCATATCATCTACTAAGAGGCAATCTCTGCTTTACTTACAAAGCCATGTCTGACTCAGCTCTGTTAGAAATGCTACATCTAAAGAAATTCTAATCCCTCTGCACCACATGTTCCAGAGACCTCAACCTCATTACCACAATCAACAGAGCATGCTGGAGGGACAGATTCATAACCCAGAGACTGCCCATGCTCTGGAGTAGACTTCCCATACATGTCAAGCAGAGCACTTCTCTGGCCCTCTTCAAGAGAAATCTTGATGAGTGGATGGAAAATTGAAAGTTCACCCCGGGAATCATTCCACTGGCTGTAATTGATAGAGGCACTGGGAACTAACGTAGGGCGTCACAATGCCTGGGCACTTCTGTGGGCTAGGTTTGTAAAGGCTCCAGGGCCATTAGCCTAGTAACACACCTATGAACCCATGTATCTTCATTACAGTAGACTAGCACCCATAATTGTTAACAGATTCCTATGTATTCAACACAGTATCCACAGCAGTTACCTAACTCTGTAAACTATCCGTCTTTACTGGAGCTTGATTTTTCTTTAGAGAAGGAACTGGAAGTGACTGTCAGAATTAGCTCCCATGTTGTGGTCTGCTGTAGGTTCGATTGCATCCCTAGAGGTGGTGCTAATTCTTTACAAGAGGACGTCCACTTAAGCTCTGTTGTGAGGCAAGTGGTAGAAGGCTTCTAGTTCAAAACTGGAAAAAGACTAATCCCCGTGGAGCAGATGCAATTGTGTGTTTCATTGCGGATGTAAGGGTGCCATTTTATTGTTCATGCCATGTTTGCAACTGGGTCAGTTTGCAGCTGTAAAGTTATTGAATAAATAAGATAAAAAAGGAATCACTATAAGGGATATTTTGCTACTACCATTAATTCACTTGAAGATTAATGGCTTTATACCACTATTTTTTTTTTATTTTTTTTTTTTGGGGGGGGGGGTGCAGATTTCTTATTACACTTTTGCTTTGGGTAAAAAGTGTGGAAAAAATCAAGGAACTGGTCCAGTGGGTAGCATAAATTTACAAAGAAATCTTGCACTAGTTAATTTAAAGTAAAGGAATGAAACTGAACAATTTGTAGACTATTAAAAACAAAAATGTAATAAGCTCTTGACTTGTCTCTGTGGCAAAGTTGTTGTGTGACTGTGACTAAGATGACCTGAGAGGCTTTGGTACTGGAGAAGCCAGGTTGTGGAGTAGTAATGAATGGCTTACATTGACTTTCCTGTCCTAAAGGAAGGAGAGGCTGGGGATCTGCATGCAATCAGGAAATGCCATGGTGGAGATTGGGAAGTATCTCCCTGGCTGCAAGCAAGCTTCTACAGCTGGGGAGGGGGACACGAGCAACAATGTCTATATCGTCATGCTTGATGTTCTCAGTTAGGGATTTCCCTGCTCATATCATATACCCTACCCCAGCCATATGTATGATGCCCACTTCCCTTTGGCTCAGACATCGTTTGATCACGGGAAACAACATGTATTCTCCTCGGAGAGAAAGGACCCAGCCAGAGGGTCCTAATGAGATTCTGTCTGGATGCCCTGTCCCCATGGTCAGGAGGGGATAGAAACATGATAAACTGATTGTGTCTTGGGTGGAGATTAGAGGCAAAATATAATAGAATCAGAAATATAAAGTTTCAATTTCTTCAAAACCAGTAATTAAGTATAAAGTAGGAGTTCCAGTCCAAGTTAGGATAAACCCTCAATTCTTTAAAGACTTTTTTATAAATCTTCACATTTTAAGTTGTGGTGCAAGTTCTAGTACATTAATAGAAAAGAAATTGAACCATAATAACAGTTTACCTATTATCATTATGCAGTCATGAGTATGTTTTCTTTTTAACAATTTTCATTTGCTCCATTGTCATGTATGTTGCTCAATTCATGCATTTTCTTAACCCTCATTCTTCCTCCTTCCTTCCAGTTGGTTTATATTTTGATTTCCACTTCTAATAATTGCCTTTGGCTGCCAGTATCCATACTGTGTCAGTTGACACTATATCACAGTTTAAAAAGAATAATTTCCTTAGTTACTATCAACTATTTCCCAACATTTTTGTCAAATACATTTTTAAACTCTGCCAGCTCATTACATTCCCAAAAAAATATGTTCCCAGTTTCCTGTCTCTTCCCCATCACATGTCCATCATTTGCTGTCTGCCTAAGGAAAAATCCCCTGAAGAGTAGCTGCAGTAAAAATATATGTGCAAAAAATTCCTAGAAAAAATTCTAAACTTTTTGGACTTTTTTGCATACTTGGGAACTCTACATAAATCTTCCCATTGTTAATTTGTAATTTGCCTTTTTATTCTTTTTCCCAGTCTTGTCTAACCTCGTCTGATTGATTTTTGTAATTATCATGAAATGTTTAATATACCCTTCTGCGTGTCCATTTTTCAAAAGTGGCATCTGTTCAAGACTCAACTAAAAACTCTACCAGAGTTGGTCTTTTACTACCTTATCCCTTCACTTTGCCTGTATTCTATTATCAATCCCAGATAGGGAAGGCAACCTGCAGTTCAAACTATTGCTTAGCCTCATCCCACTATGTTACCTTTCCTTACTGAGTTATTTGCTCCAAATACCTTGGTTCCTTTTGCTAAATTCCAGCCCCCTCTGACTATTTTCTACAGGCCCTATTTGCAGACATCCATATAGGTAAAATCTTCTTTCTCCAGTCCCAGATCTCTCTCTAGAGGTGTTCAGAGCATCTCAAGCAAATGTAAATGCTTTGACACTAGATAGTTTGTTCACCATACTGCCTGTATCCACCTTTTATCACAAAGTCCATTCTTTGCTTAGTTTCATCCATAGGTGGTATTGTTTTGGAAGTAATGTGAGTAGTATCTTGTTTAGATGAAAACAAATATGACATTGTTTTGTAAGTAATGTGTATAATATGTTGTTAATATGTAATTAATGTAATAGCACTGATATATATAAATGTAGTATATTTATAGAGTGCTGTAACGTAACTAATAACAGCTTTTATGCTTATTTTCAACTACTGTATTTGCATGTGGATGTGTTGCTCCTCTGGAGCTCAGGTCATGACTGAAAAGGGTTTTTGGACCAGTCCATGTACCTGGTTACCAAATTGTTAAGTAAATAAAAAAAAAAGAAATCAGACATTTACTTTTTAACAGATAAGTAGAAAAGCAATGGTGTCTCATTTTTACATGATTAGCCTGCATCTTTCTCTTAGCTTTGTGTTCTGCATGGTCTGATTATTGGATGAATTTCAAAGCTTTTAATTAAATATGCATGCTTCTGTGAAGTTTAATCTCTATCCACTTTAGCCCAGTTACTGTATCTTGGGGAATAATTAAATTATGCTTGAGTTCCTGCTACTGAATTTGCATTTCCATAGCAAGTAATTATTTTATATTTCTTCATAAATTTCCCTTATTTGATATATTTTCACTTTTAGGTCCACCAGTCCATTCTAACTTTTGCAAATCAGGTTCCAACCCCCCCCCCCCACCACCACACACACACACACACACACACACACACACACACACACACACACACACACACACACACACACACACATACACACACGCATTTAGTTTTTGCTTACCTCAAAACCAGACAGATTTAAATATACTCCTAGTGGGATAATTTTTAATTAATTTTAATTTATTAATTTGGGTACTTGATAAGTGAACTGGTCGTCATGGCCTCTTTTCAGTCACAAACTTGCCCTCATAACTGCTTCATATAAGCCTCTTTATAGTAGGAATTCCATAGTTCACTTCACCTTGTCATTCACTGCCTGACCAGCCTGTATGTTTCCCTAAACTTTCTAAAGTCCAGCTTGACACCAGCATCCAGAAGTACATTTTTAGTTTGTTTATTTATTTATATATGTATTGAATGAAGGATTGATATTTGTTTGCACAGCAAGTCTGACTGGGTGTGTTTCCCATTTTCCCAATAAGAAAAGCTCCACAGTAATATATAATTAGTTATTAGCTTCTTGGTTAAACAAATTCATTGATAAACAATAATGAAATGGCAGAGATGGCCAGTATTTACACATAATTCATAGAAAAGATTTGATGCAATCAGCAGCTATATAGTAGTTAGAAGGGAGAAAGTAGGAGATATCTTTAAGTGACAGTTATGAGCATAGGTTAGGACGTATCAAGTACGTAGGTGGTAATAATAACGAAGGGGAAAGTGTGGAATTAATAATGGGGCTACAGATTATCCTGGAGAGGAGCAGGAGCAAAGCCAGGTATTGGCTAGATAGACTTTTATTGTAATTTTAAAGGGATGGAAATAGGATATAGTCCTAGTAGTTGGAAGGAGTTACAGGCTTTGGTTACATAGTAAAGAGTATAGGCTATGTTCTACTGATTTAAGAGGTTTGTGGATAGAGAGCTGCATTGGATCAGTAGACTGTAATATGTGGTGGGGGTGGAGTGAGTTAGCATATTACTTAATGCAGGACAGGAAGTAGGGCATTATATATTTTAATGCTCTGATTAGCTGTGGGTATGTTAGAAAGTATGGAAGTTCTCTCCATTTCAGAGATGTGAGTGCCAAGTAGTTGTGTGCCCTATGTGGAGTATTTGCTATGAATTATGTTATAACATTGTTTAAGTTTTACTTTTAGTGATACCTGGAGATTTATAAGGACATGAGTTCTATAAAGAAGGGAAAGAAGCAGGTAGGTTGTGGCTAAGGTATTTTTGGTTGTACTAGTGAGGATTTTTTTTTTGTCTGTATAGCATGCCAAGCTTTTGATGTTTTTGTATGGAGTTTTAGATGTGTAGGTGGAATCTGAGATTGTCATCTTTTAAGTTGTGATCCCGTTTTCAGTGGCCTTAAAAGTATCTTGGGTGATTATTTGGAGGTGAGTTACATTATCAAAGGAGCATATGAGCAAGGAGTCTTTTACATATTAAATTAGACAGGCCTGTTGGGTGGATGTATGATGTGTATTGATGAAGATAAGGCAAAATATATGCAAACGGTCAAAGATTTCTTACAGGTTCAACCTCCTCGTTTTAGCAGAAATTGGCCAACAAAAAATTGGTCCTTTCTAGTCACAGACAGACCTCAAAGGGGCAGATATAGATGTCCAAGAGGTAGAGGTCAGACACAAGGACCTTACAGACCTCGACAATTGGGTTCACCAGGCCAGAAAGAAGGGGAAGACAGACCTCAACCTTATAAAAAACAGTCTCAATGACTTCCCACAACAGCTGCCAAACAGCTCTCTCTTGGCAGCCCCCTTAGGAGGAAAAGTGGCTCTTTTCTATCACAATTGGCATTGCATCACCAAAGACAAATGGGTTCTCAACATCATATCTCAAGGTTACAGGTTCCACTTCCACACTCTTCCAAGGTTAAAAGGAATGCCAAATCTGACACCAAATCAATGGGCAGAGGCTCAAAAACAAATTACAGCACTCATGGACATGAGAGCTATTCAAAAGGTACCACCAAAAGAGCAAGGACAAGGATTTTACTCAAGACTCTTTCTGGTTCCCAGAAAGGACAAAGCCTGGAGACCCATTCTGGACCTTTCTTCTCTGAACACTTACCTGGATATTCCGAAATTCAAAATGTTGACACTACAGCAGCTTCTTCCCATGCTGGGCAAGAAAGCTTGGCTCGTGACTTTGGACCTCAAAGAGGCATACTTGCATGTCCCTATCAGACAAAACTGCAGAAGATACCTCCGATTTCTAGCAGGTTCAATGCACTATCAATTCTCTGCACTGCCCTTTGGCTTATCTACTGCACCCAGGGTCTTCACAAAGTGCCTGGCACCAGTAATTGCATTTTGCAGGCAAAAAGGAATTCAAATTTACCCATACCTGGACGACTGCCTAATCCAAGCAGAGAGCAAGGACATTCTTCTAAAGCATCTGGTGTACGTAAAAAAGTTATGAAGTTGCCTGGGGTACACAGTAAACGAAAAGAAATCAAAACTAGTGCCCTCACAACAGATAATATTCCTGGGTGCCAGCTTAAACACAACGGCCCAGATGGCTTATCTCACGCCAGACAAGCAAGGACAACTGACTCAGTATTTTCATTTAATGGCAACAAAGACCCAACTCCCTGCAAGAAAAATTCTGCAGGCCTTGGGTTACATGGCATCTTGCATACTACTAATTCCATATGCCAGACTGCATATGAGGAAACTACAATGGTACCTAAAGAGTGTATGGTCTCAACACTGTCAAAATTTGGAAACCGTTATACCACTAATTCCTTTCCTACAGCAGGAGTTTCAGTGGTGGGCTCAAGCTTGTCACCTCAGCAAGGGACAGCCTTTTACTCAACCCACAGCCAGGCAGACACTGACAACAGATGCATCGGAATACGCCTGGGGAGCACACATGGCAGGAAAATGTATTCAGGGCGAGTGGCCCGCAGAGCAAAGACATCACCACATCAAGCAAAAAGAGATGCTAGCTGTACAAAATGCAATTATATATTTCAAGGACCTGCTACATCCAGGACAACTACTAATAAAGACAGGCAACACCACAGTTATGTGGTACATAAACAAGCAAGGGGGCACACACTCCTACCCCCTCTGCAGACAAGCCATAAACTTGTGGAACACAGCTTTAAACTACCAAGTTCATCTGCAGGCACAATTTCTGCCAGGAGAGAAAAACACACTGGCAGACGACCTAAGCAGAAACATCATGGATCCTCACGACTGGCAATTGAATCCACAAATATTCAGAATGATAGCACAAAAATGGTGGAAACCAGACATAGATCTGTTTGCAACCCCAATGAACTGCCAACTACAGAGATTCTGCACAAGGAGCTACCATCCACAAGCATGGAAAGTGGATGCCCTCTCATTCAGTTGGAAAAAACTACAAGTATACGCTTTCCCTCCTGTACCTCTCCTACCATAGGTACTCATAAAAGCCAGGCAGGAAGAGCCAAAGATGATCCTGATTGCTTCAGACTGGCCACTCCAGCACTGGTACCCAATCTTAAAGAACTTAGCACAAGAACCACCCTGGATTTTGCCTCAAATCCCACAGCTGTTGACACAACACAACGATCAGATACTTCACAGCCAGCTAAAGACCTTAAATCTAGCTGCATGGAAAATTCCTTAACCAAGCAAACTTTGCCCCTCTCCAAAGCTGTTATGGATGTCATTCTGGAGGCCAGAAGGCCTAGCACCAGGAAAGCCTACTCGGATAAATGGAAGAGATTCTGTGCCTGGAACCAAGCTCAGAGCCTTGACCCTCTTGTCCCAAACATTCCTCAGATACTTCAATACTTAACTGAGATGCTGGACAAGGGCCTCTCCTTCTCATCCATCAAGATTCATGCCTCAGCCATTTCTGTTCATTACAACCTGGATCCACCAATTTTTTTCAAATCCTTTGCTCAAACAGTACCTCAGAAGGGCTAAAAACATGAGACCGCCCCGTAGAGCACCTACACCAACTTGGGACCTCAACTTTGTTTTGGAAAAATTAACCTTACCTCCTTTTGAGCCAGCTAACACAGCAGAATTAAAATACATCTCTTGGAAGACTGCTCTGCTACTGGCAATAACATCAACAAGAAGAGTTTCAGAATTACAGGCACTAATGGCAGTGGAACCTTTCCTCATTTTCCACCAGGACAGGGTGTCCTTAAGAGCTAATCCTACGTTTATCCCAAAGGTAGTATCAAGTGTGGCTCTAAACCAAACTATTCACTTACCAACTTTTTATCCAAAACCACAGAACAAAGGGGAGAGACTACTGCATTCCTTGGACATTCACAGACCGTTACGCTTCTACTTGGACAAAACCAAAGCTTTCAGAAAATCTGAGCAATTATTGGTAGCATACACTGCAGGAGCACAGGGAAAAGCCATTTCAAAGCAGACTATTTCAAAATAGCTCACTGTATATGTTTTTGCTATACCCACCATTGGAAACCTGTACCTAGCAGCATTAGATCTCACTCCACCAGTGCAACAGCCAGTTCAACTGCCTACCTCAGAGGAGTGCCTACCAAGGATATTTTAGAAGCAGCAACATGGAGTTCTGTCCATACCTTCACCAAACATTACCATTTGCCTTTATATTCCAAATTCAGAGCTGGCTTTGCCACTGCTGTTCTGCAGGGCCTTATAGCCACCCCTAATGCCTTATAGATCCATCCTCCCTACATCAGCTTTGGGATTCCACCCAAGTGTAATGACTGCAGCAGTGTCACACGATGAACATAGTACAGTTTTGTACCTACCATAAATGTAGATGTTCGAGTGTAGATACTGCTGCAGTCCAGGTTACCCTCCCTCCTTCCCCTCTTACTTTCTGGTACGTACCTAGGTCTTCTACCCTTATTTCCTAAAGGGAGTATTTGCTGGTAATTAAAAATTGTGGTTTGCTTTTCTATTATATATTTTACTAGCAATTTGCAAAGCCTACCTATTTGGGGGCACCTGACATCTGGGGCAAGAAAAACTGAAGAAAATGCCGTCGGCTGCATCTTATATCCCCCTGGCGCACTGACGTCAGGGAAGAAGCGACAGCAACCAACGCCAGACCAAGACTTTGGAACTCAGGCCGACTGGGGAACCATCTGACGGCAGGATAACCCAAGTGTAATGACTGCAGCAGTGTCTACACTTGAACATCTACATTTATGGTAAGTACAAAACAGTACTTTCAGGTGGTGGACAATAACACATGTTGGTCAATCCAGGGATGCCATTCTGGTCCCATACAGCTCTTCCACTTATGACTGCAGATGCTGCATTCTTTGCTTTGGAGAGCACACAGGCCATTGAAAGCTACAGGAAAAATGGGACAGCAGAAACGTGGACAGGCACATACTTGGGAAATAAAGAATAGCCTGGATTTTACAAATACTTAAGACACCGTCATCCATGGATATTTAAATTACTTGCAAACATTTCCATTGTAATGTGGTACATGAGCAAACAAACAAGGAGGAAGTCACTCTGGCTATGATGGAGTTCTCTCCCTTCAAGTCATGTGAATTCCATCATAAAGATTTTTTTGTTTTTGCAGAACAGATGATCATCTCCTTCTTCAGCTTAAATGAGTGAAAAACGGACAAGTAGGTTTCTACCATTGGTGCAAAAGTGGGTAATCCCAACTTACTGCCACGAGCAAACATAAACTAAAGAAATTCCGAAGCCAGCTCCTTTGCCTTAAAGGGATAGAAGCCTCCCTCTGGTACAGGTGGCCTGGGCAGCTGGATCACCTACTGGAGCTAAGAACAGTAGGTGAGCTACTCAAATAGGAAGGATTGAGAGGAGTTGCTGCCCTATAGCCTGTAATGGGGATGTACCTAAATTACACCTCATTGTCCATAGTGACTTGTATAAGTGATGGCAGCATACAAGGAGGTAAGGCCGTAACCATTCCAGCCAACTTCTGCATGCAGCAGTGGCAGCTAACTGGCCAGCCCTTGTCTTGTGGATAACCTGCATAACATTATAGGAGGTTCAGGCAGCCTAACAAAAAGAGGTTAAACTCTCAGGTGAAGCTGTATAAGTATGTTTGTGGCAATGGCCTGTTCTCTACTTTTCTGAATCAGATGTCATCGGGATAATAGAACCTGTTCCTTTAGATCAAACAGGCAAAGGACTGTATTCAAGAATTTCTGTGGTGCCAAAGAAAGATGGAACCTGGAGGCCTGTCAGATTTTATTCAGGAATTTTATCTTTTGCCAAAGAAAAAAGCAACTTGGAGAGCTGTCCTAAATCTTTCTTTCATAAACCTTCACATCATAGTTCCAAAATTAAAAATGTTTTTTCTGCAGTGTGTGTTACCCGTCATTCCTCATGATAGTTTGGATTTAAAAGATGCTGTCACATTCCAGTCAACAACAATTTTGGAGTTGTTTGCATTTATTTTTATCAGGTTTGCATTTTCAGTTTGTTGTTTTGCCATTTAGATTGTAAACAATCTAGAGGTTGTAGGTAAAGTGTCTGGCTTCTATAATAGTCCATCGAAGGTAGCAGGCCATCCACATTTTCCCTTAGTTAGATGATTGCCTGATTTTTTTCAGTTTCTTTAATAGTCTGTCTCTGGGTTGAGTAGAAAACCTATTTCTTAGCCTAGGATTTCAAGTTAACAGAGAGAAATGTTTTCTCATTCCATCTCGCAAATTACTGTTTCTAGGATGACTTCTAGGTACAACATTTATGATGGGATTTCTTCCTGAAGACAAAAGTGATGAGTTGCATGAAACTGTTTCTGATATTTTCAAGTCAGACTCTCTGCCAGTGGATATCTCATAATTCTAGGTTTGATGGCCTCAACTATTCTTATGATTCTCTTAGCCAGACTAATACATGTGAAATAATCAGTGGTTTGCTCAGACCAGTGTGGCTTCAACACCAGCACCCTCTACCATTTCAAATTCCAGTGTTGGGATTTGTAAAAAGAAAGCTAAATTGATGAGTGAATCTGTTGGCTCTCATTTGAGGTCTTCCCTTCTTCCTGCCAATCCCTACTTAGTCTGTAATAACACATGCTTCAGACTTTGCTTGGTGGCTGTGTCAAAGGGAGTGAAAGTGAAGAGTCTGTAGAACAAACAAGACAAGTTAAAACATACCAAAGTCAGGGCTGGTATATTCAGTTGCTTTCTACTGATTTGAGAGTCTTTACCTTTCCGAGGAATATCAGAGATGAGCCCTTGAATTTTATTGATTTGTGGGACAAAAGTAGCTTGGGAAGATGTCTTAGAACAAACAACAATTTCCTAAAGACCCACAGTTTAATTAACTGAACTCTAAATGGCAGATGTAGTTTCTTCCAATACACGGCTTTCTCTTTAAGTTGAGATCACAAAGTCTGAATATTATATTAAGCTACGGTATCAGATGCCTTTGTAAATTGTATCCCTTAATATGTACACTGGTTGGCAACCTTACAAGACAAGCTACTACCATTACTGCTCAAGGCTAATGATGTTTGGGTTGGAGGGGGAGACCCGTTTTAGCTTCATTCGCCATACGTCCAGTGATCTCCGCAGTCTCATCTATTATCCCGAGAACTGTGCTTGTCTATTAGTGCAGATCACTAAGCCAGACTACACAGTAGTCAATGAACCACATGGTAAAATTCCAACTGCAGTGTGCCAATATTAACTTTATATGCACTTAATCTTTCTCCTAAGTAGCCATCTATCAATGCTGAGGCTGTTAATACAAACAAGTAGGGGAAAGCAGGCGCCCCTGCTGGGTACCTTTTTTAAGATGTTTGTTTTGGCTGTCTTCTACCAGTAGTACTTATTAGCCTATTGAATCTATTTGTCAATACTGTTTAACCCGTCGCAACTGTACTCCTAGTAACTATTGTTTATTTAGCTATTTATTATGTGTATGTACTTAATTATAGGTTCATAGGTAGATATTAGGCTATCTGCCCTAGGGCATTTATAAGCCTAGTCAGAGTGTATTTGGCTTCCGCCTCCCTATTAGATTAGCCTACTGTGCCTCTGTAAAGTAGGTCACAGAAGGTACCCTTTTAAGATTAGTTTACTGTGCCTCTGTCTAGCAGGGACATAGAAGAGATCCCAGGGGTGAATTTGTGATTTCCCATCCATGCGTCCAGATTTCGCTTGAAGAGGGTCAGCGAGGGGCTATGTCTAACATGAATTGGGATTCTATTCCAGAGTGAGGGGAGCCTCTGGGAAATTAATCTGTCCCTCCAGCATGTCCTATTTATTTTTGTGTTGAGGTTTAGGTCCCGGGAGCGTGTAGCTCTAAGACTTGGATTTTTTGAGGTGGAACATGTACATTAATTCTGGGTTTGACATGGCTTTGTATGTCAGGCATAGATCGCCTTTGAGTAGACGGTAAGCAACTGAGTAGAGCTGGAGTTTCTTTAGTCGAGCTGCATAGGACATCTGTTTGTAGCCCATGATCCTCTTGGTGAGGTACTTTTGGGGTCTCTCCAGTTGCTGCAGGTGTCGGGTAAGGTACATCCCAAAAGGGGCATTGTATTCAATTGTGGGCCTGATGAGTGACGAGTAGAGGGGCACAATGACCTCTCTTGATCTAGATGCGAACCCTTTCATGATAAGGTGGGCTATATAGAAAGTCTTTCTAACCACTTTGGCAACGTGATTATCAAAGGAGAGATTACTATCTACGTTGGTCCCCAAATCTCTAATTACTTCTTCCATACTTAATGGATTACCACCTATGTGGTAATTTGTGGGCACCTTGTTTTTCCCAAAGGGGATGACTATGCACTTTTTAGCATTTAGCTTGAGGCCGTGGCTCTGGCACCAAGCATCCGTCTCTGTGAGACCCTTTTGGAGGATGCTTGTGTCAGCTGGATTCGATTATGGCCCCCACTTTGCAGTCATCTGCGAACTTTGTCAGCCATAACCCCCCGTGTTAGCCTGAACCTCAGAGAAGTATATACCGAACAAGAGAGGTCCCAGAACTGAGCCCTGTGGGACGCCACTTGTAACTCGTTTGGATTCGGACATGGCCCCTGTGATTCTGACCATGTGGGTTCTATCTCTGAGCCAGTTTGCAACCCATCTTGTGATACAGGGGTTGATATTTAAGCTGGTAAGCTTATTTATGATGCCCGAGTGGGGTATTGTGTCAAAGGCTTTTGCGAGGTCCAGGTAGGCTGTGTGGACTACCTTGCCCTCATCTATGGCTTTGGTAATTGTTTCAAAGAAATCAACTAGGTTTAAGAGGCAAGCAAGATCTGCCCTTAACAAAGCCGAATTGGGTAGGGTCCAGTATCTGGAGGCTACCAATGTCTTTGTTTATGAGTTCCATGATAATACGCTCCATAGCTTTACAGACCAGACTAGTCAGGCTTATGGGGTGATAGTTTCCGGGGTCCGTTGTGGCACCACCTTTGTGGAGTGGGACCACTGTAGCTGTACGCCATTCTTTTGGTACATATCCTGTAGTAAGGCTAAGTTTGAACAGTGACTTAATGTGAGGGTTCAGTTCTTCTTGGAGCTTGTGTAAGACACAGCCTGGGACACCGTCCGGTCCCATTGATGCTGTGTTTTTTTGCTTTGGAGAGGGCAGCTTTCACCTGTGCATCTGTGATGTCAGGGAGGTTACTTTCAGTTGGGATAGGTATTTGCTCCTTTGGGGGGGGGAGGGGGGAGAAGTTTGTACTGAATCTGTCTACCAGGATGTTGGCTATGTCTGTAGGTTCAGTATATTTTGTACAGTTATGAAACAATTCAGAGCATATCTGGGAGTTTCCGCCCATGTTCCTGACATAACTAAAGAAGGCCTTGTGATTATCTTTAGTGTCTAGGGCAATTTTTCTTTCGAAGCTGGCCTTTGATGATTTTATGAGGGATCAAAGTTTTTTGCTAATACTGATCAGAGATGCCTTCCCTTTTGGGGATTTTGCTCTGTCATGTAGTAGCTTCCTCCTTCTGTTGTATAGCTTATTTATGGCCGGGGTCCACCAGACCGGTCTCCTGTTTTTGGAGGAGTGAGTCTTGGTTTTATTTGGGATAGCACGATCCATGCATTCCTGCAGGTGCTCATAGAATGCATTTGTAAAGGATTCTGCGGATTGGGCTGTATTATCCTCTGGCCCAGGGGCTTTGAAGGATTCCACCTCAGTCTTGAAAAGTGCAAAGTTGGCTTTTGAGAAATTCTTTACAGTGATTTCCTTGGCTGGGGGTGGGGACGGGATATGGATGTCCAAGGAAATTTGTTTATGGTCTGATCTTACCAATGAGGGGTTTACCTCTGGTGTGGAACACAGAGTTCCCATGTTGGTGATGACCAGGTCCAATATGTTGTTCCCTCTTGTGGGAGTGGTGACCAGTTGTTCCATTGCGTTAGAGTATATAAATTCAAGGAACCGTTGAGCGAGGGTGTTTGGGCTTGAGTAGTTTTCCCAGTCAATGTTTGGGTAGTTGAAGTCACCCAATAACATAGTGTTTGGAGAGACCTTCATATTCTCCAGTGTTCTCAGGAATGCCAAGTGGGGTTCCTGTAACAGGGAAGGTGTTCTGTAGCAGGCTACAAACTGAAAGGCACTTTTGCCCGCTGTTAGTTGCACATGGATGGTTTCCGATGCTTCGTGCAGTGCCACTAACCTGGAGGTGTAGGTATCTTTGATGAATATAGATACTCCCCCTCCTTTTGTGCTTCGGTCCAAGTTTTAGGGCCGAAACGCATGGTATGAGTTACAACCTGGTAGTGCTGGGGTGCTCTCAGGAGCCTTGAACCAGGTTTCTGTTACTGCACAGACATCGATTTTCTCCATACTGAGGAGAGCCTCGAGTGCGTGCATCTTGAGGTTTAGACCTGGCATTGAGTAGCAATTTGGGTTGTCTATGGAGGTGGGTTTGTCCTTTGAGCCTTGCCTAAAAAAGGCACTATGGGGGTGGCAAGAGCCTTAGCCAGTATACGAAAGCCTAAGAGTGACAGGTGCAAGCCGTCCCTAGCGAAGCAACGTGGCTTGTCGAGCATGTCATCCCAGGCTGACAGACACTGGATCCCCTTTGAATGACACCAATACTTTAGCCAATTGTTGAAACTGATCATTTTGTCTTTATACTGTGGCATCATTCTTGGTGAGGGCAAGATGCTACTCAAGGTCAGGGTCATACCAGCCTGGGCTACATGGTCAGAGAGCTCCTCTATGTCTCTTTTCATGTAGTCCAGGGAGGTACGTCTCAGGTCATTCACACCAGCATGGACAATGACGGAGTCATACTTGTACTTGCTTTGGAGTGACCTGAGTGCTTGCGTTATGTGGCGGATCCTGGCACCCGACAGGCAGCTTACAGTGACCTTCTCCTTGTTTAGTCTGGTGAGTGGGACGTCAGTGTGCCGGACAATAGAGGAGTCCCCTATAACAAGTGTATTTGGTGTGTTGTTTGGGCTTAAGGGCTGTGACTGTAAGGCACACTGATTTTGTGAGATATGTGATTCGTGGGTATTGTTGAGGGGTGGCTGTTGCTTGGATATCTGCTTAGGAGGTCTTTGCTGTTTAGGCAGATTTTTATTTAGAGCCTCCAAGTATGTTTTTGTGTGTTTATGTGTTGGGTATGCAGATGCAATAGGTCTGTGTGAGACTGGATTTGTGGTGTGGGTGGTTACCTTTTCCTCCTGACTGACTGTGCCAGTCTTGGGTTGAGAGAGCTCTGCCTCCAGTTTGGCTGTGTAACTGCATCTCTTACATGTATTAGAGTTTGTTGGAAGGAGGAGATGGTTGTCTGTGTACATAAGGCACTTGTAACATTGCCTCAAAATTCCCAGATTCACCAGCTGGACTGGAGAGTAACCTTGAAACTGACCCTTGGACATACCAGATTAGTATAGGGAACTGTTTTTTTACTGATCAGATTAGGGAAGGGGACTGATTTTTCACTCGATCAGGAAGGACTAATCGGGAGCCTAATACTTATGAGAAGTCAATGAGGGAGAAGTGCTTTAGTTACTTAGTGTTTCCTTATAAGAGCTGAGCAAGTGCAGGGCTTTAGAAAGAGAATAGAGTGATTACTTTGAGAGTTTGAACAGTTCTAAGGGAAAAAGTGAAGAGCAGACTTTGTGGAGCCTGGAATAGTTTAAACCTGTTTAGGCGGCGCTGCCCGACGCTGCTCAGTGCGCAAAACCGCGCAAAAAGAGAGTTGTAGGGTTTTAAGAGAGAGAGATCAAGGAGTTTAGAATTGACCCAAAATGGCCAATAAAACTACAACTTCTAGGTAGTAACCACTCCTCCATGGACAGGCAGGCTGTTCAGTGTTAACCACTCCCACTGGTGAACACAGAGACTTCCCTTTAGCCCAAGCAAGCACTGGCCTTCTAGAAACTTCCAAACAGTTCAGAACAGCAAATCTGTAACTGAACTTTCTTAACTTTCAGAAAGTGGGAAAAAAGCAAGATTTTTTTTTTTTTCTTTTTGTTGTAGTTTAAATGTAGCTGAGATACACAAGCAGCAAAATAATCACAACAGTGCAATAAATGACCCCACACTTGAGTACTAGGCCAAAATCAGGTAAAATGCAGTTTTTAGAGAGAAAAAAAGATTTTAAATTAAGTGCAACACAGGAGATGCAGTAAACAGGCTCTAGATGCGTTCCAAGTACTGTTACTGTTACAGATATAAACTTTAGCAAGCCAGAAAATGCCAAAAAATAGGCGGCAAAGCAGTAAAACTTAACAAAAAATCAGAAGAAAATACTTAAAATCACAAAAGTGGCTCCTTTTCTTCCCTCCGCATTTTTTCCCCTTGGTAGGTGCTTCAGCAACAACTAGCAAGCCTGAAAAGACGCCAAAACCATGAGGCAGCCGGGTTTTAAGAGAGACAGATCAAGGAGTTAATTATTTGTGTGTGTGGAGTTTTTCTCCCTGGGTCTCCACTAAAAAAGGGCTCTGGCTCAGCTGGACTAACCCAGTTAACAAATGTCAAATAAATAAAGTCATTATACCTACATCCCTCTGTTTTAGAACGATTCTTTGCTATTTGGTACTTTCTCCTGTGATTCGCCAGCTTTGACTATATTAGCCAGCCCCTTCTTGTTATCATTAAGATAACATGCTGAGCTCTTGCATTTTTCCTTAAACTTTAGCCATTTCTCCAGGAGCTCCACCCTAACCTCTGGGATCCAAAGCTCTGGATATTATTTATTAGAAAAGATAGATTCTCCCTCCCTTTTAGATTCAAAGGGTCAAACTTCCACTGTGGTAACACCAGTCATGCCAGACCATTGTGGAATTTGAGCATGACCATGGAATGGTTCAGCAAGGATCCTGTAATATGTGCATCCTATACTCTGCTCATGCAGTTTCTACTAGTCAAACAATGCTTCTTGCTACCTCTTCTGAGAAAAAAAAAAGTGTAATCCTGATTACTTGGGCATAATGCATGTCGGGCATCTTTTGACTATAGTTCCTCCATGACCCTTCTCAGTTCTTTCCCCAACTTGGGTAGTGTCGCTCGCCAGGTCAGGATAAAACAGGTGCGCATCATGCATTTTTGTTCAAGCAGCTTTATTATACACAAACACATCAGAATTGAGGCTAAGTAACTTTAACTTATAAACAGATTAGCTATCGTGCACATGGATGTTAACATTCCAGCTGCACCTTCAAAATGGCAGTGAAACTAACATGTGCTTGATATTTATATGCACACACAGATTTTGGAAATGCTTCTTAAAGGTACAACACATCTGTTATTCTACAGGTAGTCTAATCCTGCTACTGGATACCTTGTCAAGGTAAAGGCCCACCACCACATTTAAGTCCCCTACCACCAGCAACATGTGATAACCCTTTTGAAATGATCAGTAGACTATGAAATGGACCTCTTTTGTCCTCATTAGGACTGTAAAAATTACAAATACGTATTTTATTATTTGATGTTTGTAAACTACCACTAACCAACTGCCTGAACTGTCTTTAAAGGTTTACCTTTACAAAACCGAATCACACTGGTGCGATTGCTCATATGAACGAATCGTAACCACGAAAGTTATAACAGCGACAATTTTGCAAGTTCGAAAATCAGCAAATCGAAAAGCAGATTCGCTGATTCTCGAACATAAATATCGAAACAAAAATGTATTGAAGTGTAAAGCAGGGGGGCAAGCCCCCCACACCCCCCTACTTTAATATTCTAACTCTGAGATTGCATTACAGTGGGGAAAGGGACCATTTTCCAATCCCCTCCAAAATGCCAAATGTGCAATGAGCGAATGTCACTGTGCATTCGCTCATTGCACATTCAAACCTTTTTTCCATTCGGCGTTTGCAAACTTTGCAAACAGCCTTTTGGAGTGTGCAATACACACACGAAGGTAAACTGTCTTTAAATACATTCTTAACTGACCGAGGCAAAGAATGGGACTACAGAATAAATACTCCTGTCTGTTGTTGCGCTGATGAAAAAACACTCCCCCTTCCATTTCACAAACATTGTGCTTTCTAGGTTACATCTAAGCTTAGTTTCCTGCAGTAAGATTACGTGAGCTTGAAAATCTGTTCAACTCCTGTAGTATGGTACTGGCTTTAATAGTTGTCGATATCACCATCACATTCCAAGTGATATAAATAATATTTTGATAGTGCTGAACTAACGGCAAGTACTCCTTGTCATTTGCTCTGACCCGTACACTCAAGATTTGTAGAGCACTAGATTTATGCATTGCATATGAGATTGGAATGAGAAGACTTTAATGTCCAAAAAGGTCTTACCGGGGAAATTTACAGCAAGGGATACTGGTACTATACAGGCCACCGTGGGCCTGTGTTAAAACTCTTAGATCCTCTTAATTGAAATATGCCTGCCTAAAATGGGCCAGGTCACTCCCAAGGGCTCTAATGAACAGCACCCGCCCCCTCGGGCAAGTGACAGTAGATGTGCACCCAATTGACATTTCCCTCTGCCACAATCCTGTAGTCATGACTCAGTGATAAATGAATTGACTAAATTGTGTCAAGTACCAAGTTGAACCTGTTAACCCTGCTATGATCATGCTACAAAAAGACCATTCCTGGGAGTCACATGACCGGTTAGGTTGTAAACCAAGAACCATTAACATAAGATGTTTTGGTTGTGCCATCTGGTTAGCATAATCCCAGATAAGTGACTAAACACTGCAAAATTATGCCTTATTTTTGAAAGATTACTTGTTAACTGCACACAGATAAAAATCAGTGATAATTTTAGACACACACACACACACCCTATACACATTAATCTTCAGAGAAACTGAAAGAATGCCTGTTCACCTACTGCATGGTCTTTGAGGTACTGTAGAAAACCAGAGCCCATAGGTGGACACAGACAGAGACAGGGAGGGCATGCAAACTCCACATAGAAAAAGCCACAGCTAAGAACTCAACCAGCGCAAAGCAGTGTGAAGTGGAAGTGCTATTCACTGTGCAACTGTGACATTGACATTGATAAGTTGCTTTCACACACACGCCCTCTTCCTTCCACACTACCAAATATAGCTATCTGACATGTCTAAGATCTATGTTTATTATGGCAAGTGAAAGGAAAATGTGGCCTGGTTGTTACTCGTAAATACACTGCAGTTGTGTCTTCCCATCACACACAATGACAATGACAATGATGCTTGTGATATAAAGTGAAAGAAGTTATAGCCAGGTTGTTACTCTTACACTGCAGTCAGCCCCCCAACTGAGGGACACACACGCACACAGGTATAAGCCATAGCGATACTAATTCTGTACCAATTTCAGCAAATGGCAATATAGTGTCTGATACTAGTACTGCAATGCCAGACCAGTGACTACTGTTTAACAGTCATCGTGAGTAATGATATCTGTCACTGTCTCTGGTTTCACAGAACATCCCTGATTCTGCTTGCTGTTTTTACCCCATCCCTCATAAAAATTTTGATATGCTGGTAAGTCATTGAGGATTACAGTGGTCAGTAATGCCAGACATTAGAGCTTCATGCTTTTTATTGTCCAAAAATACATTTTGACGCAAAACCTTTTTCAGTGAATTAGAGTAGTATTTAAAAAGTGTTCCTGATTTTGAACCTTTATTCTGCCATTATTTTTGGCTTTGCCCCAGAATTCCTGAGAAAAGAATTTGAGAGTTATTGTATCTGATGTCTTGCCAGTATTTATAAAACTAGATAGGAGCATCTGCTGAGAAAATACAAGAAAGCACTGAGATTGGTTGCTCTTTGCTTCCAATTTCTAGCTCTTACCTCACTCTTTCACTGAATATTGGCTTTATCCTAACAGGGTCATATCCCAACCCTGTTTATGATAAAGCATGTAAATGGAGAAGGAATGAATAGTCTTTTGTTTTTTTGTTTTGTTCTTTCCTCATTTGCTCACAACTAGCAGCAGTTTTTGCAGGGACCTCACACAATTAAAGATGATTGGGGGACCCTCACAGCCAAGGGTGTAGTATTTGTTTAAATCAGCTGTGATAGTTTTAGTGGAGAGAATGCCCACCAGCAGGATTTAACTAAGTCAAGGGCATTGTGCCAGTGGTAAAACATTTAATGAAATGAAATGACGAAGCCTGCTGCTTGATAAAACACTCTTACTACAACCAGAGACATAAATAACTTTTTAAAGAAGTGGTGCCAATCCCTCGGATTCTTTATACTAAGAGTTATTATTACCCACTTAGTTTATTAAGTACACAAGACTGCTGGACTAGGTTTTGTTGGTTTGACAAATATAACAAAATATTAAAATAAGATAAGTTTGGGGGTCCAGCGACAGCAGGGTTCACTGGTGCCTAAAACTGGCTGTGAGAGTACAGTACAGAATGATCTGATGTTCTTCATGTTTCACTGTTGCAGTCATTACATTTGGGTAATCTGCTGGTAGGTTGCCCTCAGTCGGCCTGATTAACAAAGTCTTGGGTCCTGCGTCAGTTGCTGTTTGTCTTCCATGATGTCAGGTCATCAGGGGTATAAAACATGCAGCCGATGCCATTACATCATTCTTTCTTGCCCCGCGGTGCCCAAAGCAGTTCGCAAGTGCTGGTGGGCCGACTCCTGAAATTTTTGAAGTTAATAATTGTGTTACTTTTGGGAAGCAAATACCTCATACGGATTTTCACTTGTACTGTATTCCTTGCCTAGGCCCTGACCACGATGTACCTTGCTGTCGGTTCTGTGCTTTATTTAATAAACGCACTATCTGTCGTCGGTACATTTTTGCTTCTAAATATTTTGGATCACAGTTTAATTATCCAGAAATGACGTTGGTTAGCAATCTGACTACCAGAATACCTAAAAAACGCAAAGAAAAAGACAGAGACAGGCCGTTGAGGTCCAAAACCGCTGACGACACTTCTCCTACACCAGTCGCCAGTTCGCCGGTACTCAGTGAGGCGCTTTTGCAGCCTCTGATAACCCGCTACTTCTGATTCGCAGGCCTCTACTGAGACCCATTCTGAGTTGGTACCAGCTTCTGAGGGTGTATTCAAGCCTACAGATTTGTATATTAAACCGATGACATCTTCAATATTAGGGCCAAAATCTCGATCTATGTCTAAAAAACCGACGCCTAGGCCACATGTGCAGGCCCCTATGCCTAAAAAACAAATGATCAAAATGGCTGAAGATTTAATTACTCTAATCAGGGGTAGCCAACCCCCTCCTTCAAAGAGGCCTAGGCCTGAACCTGACTATGAATCTTCTGAACAGGATTCTATTTCTTCTGACTCTTCTTATGACCAGGATTTGTCTATACCTACTTACGAGGAATCTGATGCAGAGGATTCAATTCCTTCTGCTTCTCCCGCTGAGGATTTTTCTTTTGGGGAGACTTTACATACCTTAAGGGAACATTTCCACTGGGAAAGTCAGGATTTCTCTGAATCCAAAAAGAGGCTTAGGAATTTTCTTCTTCTTCCTCCTCAGCATAGGCCTTTGGCTATACCTCCTGTATTAGACATTCTCCTGTACTAGACATTGTTGATGATGTGTTTTCAGAATCTAGTACGGCTCCTGATTCTCTGCCTCTGGCTCCTTGTAAGCCAGACAGATACTACAGGGTTCTTGACTCCCACAAATTCCTTTTCAAAAATCCTGTTGCGGATCCTGAAACTATTTCTCAAGGCCCCAAGGGCATTAAGGCTTCTACTGCTAAAAATCCTACCCTTTCTGATAGAGGTTCCAGGGTGCTGGATAGATGGGGTAAGAAGGTTTATACTTCTGCAACCTTGGCAATCAGGGCTTTAAACTGTCAATTCCATATGCTAAAATATCAGCAGCATATCATGGGACTGCTAAAACAGAAAATGATGTTGATTTCTGACTGTGTGGAAAATAAAGATTTACAGGATTTATTGCATTCAGTTAAACAAGTTGGAAAACATACTTTGCAATGTGGTTTTGATTTTTTGGAGGCCTCTTGCAGGGCTGCTGTTACTGGGTCTGTGCTTAGAAGGCATGCTTGGCGTAAGGAGCAATCTCTGCCTGTTCATGTTAAAGCAAAATTGTTGGATGCTCCTTTGCAGCAGGGCTGTCTGTTTGGCAATAAGGCTGTAGAAGTTCTAAAAAAAGATGGAAGATAAGGCTAAATCTCTGCAGACTGCGAAAGATTTCTTACAAGTACAACCTCCAAGATTTAGTAGGCACTGGCGTACTAAGAACTGGTCCTTTCCAGTTCCTTCCAGAACCACACAAGCCAGACCCAGATATGCCAAAAGCACCAACTTTCAGTCCCAAGGGACTTTCAGAACTAAGCAATGCGGTGCCTCCTCTTCCAAATCTGGAAGCAACAAGACACCTCCAAGTGGTAAACAGTCTCAATGACTTTCCTTTAAAATTACCAAGCACTTACCTTTTAGCCACCCCTTTAGGGGGAAAACTGGCACTTCATGCAAAAAACTGGCAGCTTATAACCCAGGACAAATTGGTTTTAAATACAGTGTCCCAGGGATACAGGTTTCATTTCCACACGTTGCCAACTCCAAGCGGATGGCCAGACCTGCCCCCAAATCAGTGGGCAGAGGCTCAGAAACAAGTACTTTCCCTCTTAAAAATGGGGGCTATTCAACTAGTACCAGAAGGGAAATAGGGACAAGGTTTCTATTCCAGACTTTTCCTGGTACCCAGAAAAGACAAATCATGGCGTCCAATTCTGGACTTGTCTACTCTAAACACTTTCCTGGACATTCCAGAATTCAAGATGCTGACTCTTCACCAGTTACTTCATATGCTAGGCAAAGATGCCTGGTTGGCAACTCTAGATCTAAAAGAGGCATACCTGCATATCCCAATCAGGGAATCTTGCAGAAGGTACCTCCGCTTCAAAGGAGGCTTTTTGCATTATCAGTTCTCTGCACTGCCCTTTGGCTCATCTACTGCTCCCAAGGTCTTTACAAAGTGCCTGGCTCCAGTAATTGCATTTTGCAGGCAAAGAAATATTCAAATATATCCATACCTGGACAATTGTCTAATTCAGGCAGAAAACAAGGCCATTCTTCTAAAACATCTGGCGTTTGTAAAAAGGGTTCTAACTTGTCTAAGGTACACCATAAACGAAAATAAATCACAACTAGTACCCTCTCAAAAATAACATTCCTTGGTGCAAGCTTGAATACAACTGCCCAGATCACTTACCTTGCGCCAGAAAAGCAAATTCAGTTGGTGACTTACTTCAAACAGGTGGCCACAGAAACCCTGCTATCAGCAAGGCAAATACTGCAAGCCTTGGGGTTCATAGCCTCCTGCATTCTTGTAATTCCATATGCAGGACTGCATATGAGGAAACTTCAGTGGTACTTAAAAAGTTTATGGAGTCAACCTTCTCACAGCCTGGAAACAATGATTCCTGTCATACCTTGCCTGCAGCTAGAGTTCCTTTGGTAGGCAGAGGCCTGCCACCAAAACAAGGGACTGCCATTCACACTACCCCCTGCCGCCCAAACCCTAACTACAGACGCATCAGACTATGCATGGGGGGGGGGGTTCATCTGGCAGGGAAATGCATTCAGGGCAAATGGAGCTCTAATCAAATGCACCTTCATATCAATCACAAAGAAATGCTAGCTGTACAGAAAGCACTGACAGTCTTCAAGGACTACCTTCTTCCAGGACAACTAATGGTAAAGATGGACAACACCACAGTTATGTGGTACTAAACAAGCAGGGGGGTACACATTCCTACCTCCTCTGCAGACAAGCCATGGCATTGTGGAACACGTCCTTGAGCTATCAAGTACAACTAAAAGCCCAGTTCTTGCCAGGAAAGCTGAATATTTTGGCAGATCATCTAAGCAGAAATCTCATGGACCCAAAAGAATGGAAACTGGAACCACAAATTTTCAACATGTTGACACGCAAATGGGGGAGCCCAGACATAGATCTCTTTGCCTCACCCCAGAACTACCAGTTGGACAAATTTTGCACAAGAACTCCCCACAAAAAAGCCTGGAAAGTGGATGCTCTGTCCATCAGCTGGGAAAACCTATCAGTCTATGCTTTTCCCCCCTCTGCCTTTGCTCTCCAAAGTTCTACTAAAAGTCAAACAGGACAAACCAAAGATGATTTTGCTTGCTCCAGACTGGCCTCGCCAACACTGGTACCCACTCCTACGCAGTCTGTCACAACTTTCTCCATAGCAACTGTCTCAGGCACCTTCCTTACTGTCTCAGCAGAACAACCTAATTCTGCACCCTCAGCTCCAAACATTGAATCTTGCAGCCTGGCTAATCACTTAAATTCTCCCTTAGCATCCCTCAGCAAACCTGTGATGGATGTAATTTTGGAGGCGAGAAGACCTAGTATCAGAAAATCTTATGCTGACAAATGGAAAAGATTCTGTGCCTGGAATCAATCTCAAGGGATGACCACAGCAGTGCCCAATTTACCTCAGATTTTGCAGTACTTAACTGAGATGCTTCACAAGGGCCTATCTTTTTCCTCCATAAAAATCCATGCCTCAGCCATTTCAGCTCATTACAACACAGACCCCCCCCCATCCTCTGTTAAAGCAGTATCTCAGAGAGGCCAAAAACCTATGGCCACCCAGGAGAGCTCCAACCCCTGCCTGGGACCTTAACTTTGTATTGGAAAAACACACTCTACCTCCTTTGAAGCCAGCTGCTACTGCAGACTTAAAATTCCTTTCCTGGAAAACAGCCTTCCTTTTAGCAATCACTTCGGCTAGAAGGATTTCTGAATTACAGGCCCTTATGGCAGTGGGGCCTTCTCATTTTTCATGCGGACAGGGTGTCACTCAGGACCAACCCATCTTTCATGCCCAAGGTGGTATCCAGTGTGGTTCTTAATCAGTCCATTAATTTGCCAACTTTCTTTCCCAATCCACAGAACAAATGGTAGCGGATTCTGCATTCATTGGATGTACACAGACAACTAAGATTTTACTTGGACAGGACTAAATCTCGAAGAAAATCTGAACAACTGTTGGTAGCATTTGCTGCAGGGGCAGAGCGGAAGGCTATTTCAAAGCAAACTATTTCCAAATGGATAAGCCATTGCATTCATTTCTGCTATAAGCACCATGGAAAACCTATCCCCCAGGGGATCAGATCCCATTCCACCAGGGCTGCATCTATTTCTACAGCTTTTCTCAGAGGTGTTCCTACCAGGGATATTCTTGAAGCTGCTACCTGGAGTTCAGTTCATACTTTCACCAAGCATTATCACTTAGCAATTTTCTCTAAATCCAGAGCTGGCTTTGCCACTGCTGTTTTGCAGGGCCTTATAGCTGGTCCTAATTCTGTATAAATCCATCCTCCCAACCTTAGCTTTGGGAATCTACCCAAATGTAATGACTGCAACAGTGAAACATGAAGAACATAGTACAGTTGTGTACACTTACCATAAATGTAGATGTTCGAGTGTATTCACTGTTGCAGTCCTGGTTGCCCTCCCTCCAGCCCCCTGTTTTTTCTCTTACTATGCCTCTCTTTTATTTTTCTACACTTAAAAGTCTTTTTGGTGTATTTGCTTTTGTTTGGAGGTATATATTTTTGTGTTTAAAATGATTTATATATTTTGCTCCCAATTTGGGGGGCACCTGACATCTGGGGCAAGAAAAACTGATGTAATGGCATCGGCTGCATTTTTATACCCCTGACGATCTGCTGTCATGGAAGAAAGGACAGCATCTGACGCAGGACCCAAGACTTTGTTAATCAGGCCGACTGAGGGCAGCCTGCCAGCAGATTACCCAAATGTAATGACTGCAACAGTGAATACACTCAAACATCTACATTTATGGTAAGTGTACACAACTGTACTTTCTCAATTCTTCTTTCCCCATGTATCAGTCAATAAAGTGCAGAATTTCATGTTAGTTAACCTTAATGGTTAAGGGCTATTGTAGCCAAATTACAAGGTAGACTTTTGGATAAATTCAGTTGTGTATTATATTGAGAAAATGTCCAAATTTCTTATCCGGATCAGGACTTCCCATGAAGAAAAATGTTGAAGAAAAAGATAACTGAAGGTCTTTAGCAGTTGCTTCACGTATGAACATTTCAAATTTGAGGGTTATGTTTTTCAAGCTCTATGCTGTATTCATTTCCTTTGTATTGATACTATTACCATCACACTTCTGTCCCTTCTACACTTGTCTTACTCTCACTGAATCCTCTGATATCTTTCCATCTATCTCATTCTTGCTAATTTCTCTTCAGAAAATATTTTATGTCTGACACTGTTAGCATCTCCCATGTACTTGTTCGTTTTTTTGTGTTATTTACTTTGTACTTGATTTCTAAGGGCTTGTTTGCATTTCTAAAGTTTTAGTAATTGACTAAACTTGTGCCACTGTATTCTTCACTTTCATAGCGCAACCATGCTGAGCCAGGAAATAGTCTAATTTTATGTATTGTTTACTTGATTTGTCATAATATGATTGCTTGTATTTAATTAATGTATTTTTTCTGCTTTTATCATTATGTTCTTCGTTTAGGTTGTATACCCTGTTCTGAGTTTGAAAATGGTACACTGGGATCAGCACTCTACCCCAGTCAGCAAATGAGTAAATAAAATAAATATATAATTCTTAGTGCCTAAGAAATATTAATTTGTATTTGTTTTTTTCACCCAATATTTTTCTTCCTTACAAATGATCATCGTCTGCTGAGTCTGCCAAACCTCCTTTATGCCATGTGTGGAGCCATTGAGAAGATTAAGGCACCCGGTGCAGTGTCATACTGCTGCCAGGGAGTACGTTTACTGAATTCCACACCCCTAACCAACATCTGTGGCAGCACATGGTGGGATGTTCAGTGGGCATCTGGGTTTCCCAGGCTGTCACTTCTGTAAAGGGATTAATGTCAGCAGGATGCCCCTCACTTCCTCAGGCAGCACTAAAAGCTATTGTCTCCACCAGAGAGAACCATGCACTAGTGTGGCTGATGTGCATCCCTCCCACCTCCTTCACAGGAAGGGCATGCCCATTCTCCCTGTCTGTGTTGACAAGCTTCCAAGCTGAGAATCAAAACCAGGTTGCCCTGACTGTAATCTGGGCTTTATCCCTCTATGCTACTGGTGCAGATAACTATTCATTTTAAATGTTCACTTTTTTGTGTTTCTCAGTTGCATATAGTAGTGGAAGGTAGTGTTGCTTTTTTAACATATAGTTCACAATAACAACAGTTCTACAGTTTTTGCATCTTTTTGCTGATTGCTTTTTACAAGAGTTTTTGTGTTATTACTGTGTATGATTAGTACAATAGTTCATAATAAATATTCATTTTAATTTGTCATCCTCTTTTGTATGTTATTACATTCTGCAAAGTAGTGGAAGCTGGAGCTAGTTTGAATTTAAATTTCATTTCAGGATAGTAACAGTTGGGTCGTGCAGCTTTTTTAATGATTGTTTTGTTTTGTGGCATTTAAAGTTTGTGTTAAGGACTGTGTAAAGTAAATGAAAGAATCAGAAGACTTCACTCTTACACATTTGAATTCAGCATGTTTAATTTTTGAGAAGTTGACATTTGTTCAGTTTATTCAGACGTGCAGAGTAGTGGAGTGCAGAGCTGCATTGTCAGCAAAGTAGTGATAGCTAGTTCTATATTAACTGGCACTTGGGCATTATGAACCATAGGAGTACTTTGCCTTGTGTGTATTTGTAGATGATATCTTTAGTTGCTGGCATTTAATGCTTGTATTAAGGAGTGGTTAAGGAGGAGGAGAATAAAAAAAATGTTTATTAACTACAGAATTTTAAAGTAACCAGAGCAAATCATTGCATCTCATACAGCATTCTGTATTATTACATGCTAATTAAGTATCAGTGCTATTAAAGCCAATTTTCGACACTGACAAATGCTTGTAATTGTAATGCTTATTATACTCAGCACCCAGAGCAGCAAAACAAGGCATTGTTGCAATGTAACCTGCAGTTAAAGGATAGCAGTTACAGGAGCATCATGCATGTGGTTGTTTACTTTGTGTCTGCTTATGCTTTTTACAGGAAAGGGTCCTCTGAAAGATTACTATGGGAAGCAGATCGAACAACTACAGCTAAAACATGTTCAGTTCTGTACCCCATGGCTGGAAGCAGAAGATTATCCTGTATTGCTAGGTAGGGACATATACATTACTATGATTTCTCTTGTGTCATGTTTCACTTTTATTTAAAAAAAGAACAAAGAGGTGTATATGCATTAAGATGCATGCATGAGCATACACGATATAAACTAGTGGTGTAGTTGTTCTTTTTTAGTCTTAGTTTTTGGATATGTCTGAAAATGAAATTTAAAAAAGAAGGCTTGAAAGTTAAGTTTAGAAAACAAAAACAGCTGTGACATTAAAATCTGAATCGTGTGGAAAAAAAGCTTTTTTGTTTTGTTCATTTCTCATGCTTTCCCTATGCTACGTGTAGCTACTGCTAGAATAGTTGAAAGACTGGGACTCTAGGCTTTCCTGTAAGCTTGATTTATTATCCCTTTCTTCACAGTACTCACTTAGAGAGCATGCAGTCCACCTGGGCAAGGTTTTACTTTCCAACTGCTGTGACTGATTGCATGGGTAATATATTCAAGCATACTGCAGTTCCACTGGGATGTCATGTCTCAGATCTTTTATGTAGTTGAAAAAATGAAGAGCCGTCATGGGTTTACTTCAAAAATATTTCCTTATTTTGTTACATACTGAAATGTAAACTCATTAATTTTCTTGAAGACAAATGAGTGCATTTAATGACTGTGCTATAATTAAGAGATTATTAATTTTCCCATGTAAGTAGTTTGGACAGAAGGTGCTGTGAACACAGTGTCTTGTAAATTTCAGAACCTGTATGGATCACTGTATCTGAAACAACCCTGGAGTACAAGTGGGTTAACTATTCCTGTTTGTTATGTAATAGTCAGTCTGATATTGTCAGCCTTAATTCTGTCCTCACAAATGGGTTCAGATCTGATCCATCAGATCCGACTTGGCCAGTGCTACAGCTCGTAGCCACCAGATCTTTCGAGCGTCTCCTTTACCAACAGTGCACCTTGCCAAATAACTCAGATGTCGTTTTTCACTTCTAGTTAATGGACACGGTCTATCAATCTCTCTCGAGCCAATTAGATAAGTACAGTTTTTTTTCTTAAAACTCTATCAACAGTTTTTTCTCCATAGTTTACATTATACCTTTTTAACCCTTACTGTTTTTACTGTTTGTATTTTCAAACTTTTTCTTTTCTCTCTTGCCCTTACAACTTGGTTGTATTTCCAACATACCATTGTTGGTATTTCCTTGCTTCTCCTTCTCTGTTGAACTGGAGGGTTGTAATCTTTTTGTTTACTTTCCTTCACTCACCCTCTTTCTTACAGCCTGGTCATAATTCTGATTACCATTGGTGGTATTCCTTCTCCTTCCTTCTTCAGCCTGTTTAAAAAAAAAAAAGTTACTTACTGTTTTCTTTATATTCTCACCTTAAATTTTTGATCTTTAGTCATTGTAGAAATGATGAGTGACAAACCTGCAGGATTCAAAAAATGTTCCAAATGCAGACGTAGGCAGACGCACACTCCCTTTGAGTATACTGCCTGGGTCCATTACACCTACAGGAGGATTGCGCAATTTGTCACAGATTCATTCCACGAGCATTAACAGAATGTAAAAATTAATTTTAAAAGATCTTCTTTCCTTCCTTTGGAGAAGCCATATCCCAGTCTCCAAAGTCAAAGCCGTCCACATCATCAAAGTCCTCCTCTGACTCTTCAAGGAAATGGACTGCTAAACTTCCAGTCTCAACCCCAGAATAGAAAAAGACAAAACTTCGGGATCCGACTGTTATTTCAGATCCTACAACCTCAAAAAAACATGTTCAATTGCTCTGGCTCTATCAAAGTCAAATCAGACACAACCACCGGATCAGATTCAATCTTCGGAGACTCTCTTTTGTTCTCTCACTAGATACTGTCCATTGGTTGACCCAGTACCAGACAGGCTTCCATCTCCTTTTCTGCAGAGACCAGCATCCTGCTCCATTTATTCTCCTCTTTCTTCTAGAAGTCTTACAGAAGAAGATGTGGAGAGAGTGGTGAGAAAGATTCTTTCGGCTCAGAGGTAGTTTGGTCTTCCTTCAGCGCCTACTCATCTGAGTCATGTAGTCCGACCTTCCACCACACCACCCCTTAAATTTCCTCTTCTAACACTATCTGCTGTCTTAGAGTTCCAGGATCCCAGTTGCCTGGATCCATCAGTCACAGATCTGAGGATCTCCATATCATCGGATCTGACATCTTCTCTGAAACCTCCTATCTTTTTAGATCAGGAGAGCTCTTGGAGCCGAAGCCTGCCTGCCGGATCCGGGGTTCAGCATTCGATCCTGAAGTTTTCAGAACCATCTCTGTTCCTTGGTGCCTCTACACTGGACAGTTTGGCTCTGGCTTCGTCCTAGGGGGCGGTGCTGACGGATCGGAGAGAGGTGATGATTCAGAATAGAGCCTCTCTCTGTGTCCGAGCTCTGCCTTTGAGGCTGTGAAGAGAGTGTTCTCTGCTTCGGCAGCTCTGATGGAGCCTTCCCACTTGGATCCTACCCATTCCATAATGCCCAGCACCTGGAGCCTCAACTGCTCCCTACACGGGGGCATCTTGTACCGAAACCTCATGTTTCCTCTTGGGTAATTGTGATGTCCTCTTCCAAGACTTCCGCAGATCATCCCACTGAGGAAGCATCCAGGAAAAGGATGTGCAAGAGGAAGCACCTAGAACTCCCCACAGGAGTTAACCACCAAAGACGGATTTTGACAAAGGCTAATGGTCCCCACGGTCACCTCCTGAAGATGTCTAGAGAGTCTGAAACAGAGAGGTGGCTGGACATCCTCCAACCCTACGCCGGAGGAATCCATTCTTCTAGAGGTTTTTGGTACAGGACCCTCTACTTCCTGGGTGACTCTGCCCACTGCACTGCCAAGCTCATAGACATGATCTGTAAGCAAGCATGGAAGGAGACTGACTCCATCTACCCAATACCTTGGAGACCGGATAGGATAATAGCACCACCTACGTACAGGCAGTTTTGAGGAAAAGGGGTTCCAGTTGATGCCATGGTCAATGTCGTGGCCATAAAGAAGGAACTAGCTGACGAGAGTTCCACTGTCCATCTCCCCAACAGGGAGATGCGGGCAATGGACAGACTGGGAAGCGTGTCTCTGTTTCAGTGCCCTTTGCATTATGATTGAGCTATATGGCACATTTTGTTAGACTTCAGAGAGATTTGACCAAAGAGTTATCAAATACTCACTCAGGAACTGTATCTGTAGAAGTTAAGGATTCAGAAACTTCTCCATTGGCACCCCTACAGGCTATTTCCAGTAGCTCCATGAAGTTAATTTCCAACATAGTGAAGAAACCTCAAGAGCAGTGGGTTCATGCATTTTCATAAGGAGGCATGCCTGGATGCACTTACCTGACTTTCCGGAGCCATTTAAGTCCAATTTTGCCAATGCTTCCTTTGAGGGAACTACTGTTTTTGGCCCTGAAGTGAAAGAAATGCTGTCCAGGTGTGAGAAAGATGGTAAGACTGTCTGCTGTGGGCATAGGTTTTTCAGCCCCCCAGAGATTCTTCTCCAGAAATCAACAGAGTGGCCGGAAAATGTGTTTCAAAAAATCCCAAGGTCCATTCCATGACACAGATAGAGAAAGTAGTCCCCAAGGTAGAGGGGCCAACTCCAGTGGAGGTCGTCACCCTCGTGGCAGAGGTGGCCCGCAAAACTAGGGTTCACAAGAATCTTTCTTCGATAAACCCTACTAGCCCTCCTGAATGGAGGCCCGTCTGTCGACCTCTGGAGACAGACGGGGGAAGTTTGTTCCTGCACCAGAGAGCCTAGCTAGAATTAACAAAAGATACTTGGGTGCAGAGGAATATATCCAGAGGTTATATAATACGATTTTCCCTTCCACCCCCAATTCCTAGGAAAATCTCCAGTGTTTCACCCAGTCAGAGAGATCAAGCAGCGGTTCAGACTCACTCAAAAGCTGCTAGAAAAAGAGTCATCCAAGAGGTCCCGCCAGGCCAGATAGGATCCGGAACTTACTCAAGGTTCTTTTTAGTGCCAAAAAACACAAGGGACTGAAGACCAATCTTGGATCTCACAAATCTGAACAAATCTGTGTGTCAAACCAAGTTCAGGATGATCACAGTTCAGTCCATTCTCCCTTTTGTGGGCAAGGATGACTGAATGCGCTCGATAGAGCTCCAGGACGTCCCCTGTCACATAAAGATGAACAGGCGGTCCAGGAAGTACATACAGTTCCATCTGGGAGCCATTCATTACCAATTCAGAGTACTGTCCTTTGGACTCACCACAACCCCCAGGGTGTTCAAATGTATGGCGGTAGTAGCAGCACACCTCAGACTATAGGGATTCTGGGTGTTTCCCTACCTAGACAACTGTCTCATTACCGGTCCGACCAGGCGTCCACTCATACTGTCGAGATTTGGTTCTCTACACCTCTGCTGTCCTCAGAATAACCATAAACTACAACAAATCACAACTTCAACCAACTCAGACATTGGAATTTATTGGAGCACTGCTCAACACAGATGGCCATTGCTTGCCTTCCACCACTCCGAGTTCTAACTATAAGGTCACAGGTCAAGATGGTTGTAGACAGTACATCAGTCTCAGTCTTCACAGTCCTCCACACTCTTGTGTCTTATGGCTGCAGTGATAACCTTAGTTCCGTTGGCCAAGTTTTGCATGTGGCTCCTACAGTGGATGCTGGCTACTCAATGGTCAGTCTTCCATCAGTCAGTGTCATGCCAAATAAAAATTACCAACACTTGCAAAAAAGATCTTTATTGGTGGATCTAGTACAATCAGCTGCTCCATGGCTGTCCATTCATTCCCTAACAGCCCAAGGCCATAGTGACCACGGATGCTTCCCAGAAAGGGTGAGGGGGCATTATCTGGGGAAGACAGTCCAGGGTACTTGGTCCCCCCGAAGATGCCAGTTTGCATATAAATGCCCTAGAGTTGAGAGCTGTGCTCTTGGTGTTGCGAGCATTTCAAGATGTTCTTCCCTCTGGGATGATTGCAGTTCAGATGGACAACATGTCAGTCATCTGGTATATCAACAAACGGGGAAACCAGATCTTTACCCACTGTGTTGAGAAGCACTCAAGATCTGACAATGGGCAATCTCTTCAGACCACTTTCTTTTAGCGATGCACATTCCGGGAAGATTCAGCATGATTGCAGACAAGCTGAGAAGGTGCATCCTACTTCCACACGAGTGGTCCCTCATCGAGAAGGTGGAGGACAAGATTTTCCATCGATTGGGCCAGCCATGCTGCTATCTTTTTGCCTCTCCCCAAAACAACAAGTGCAGCAACTACTTTGCCCTGATTTCCCCACTGGCCTGCCAGTCTCTTTTATGCATTCCAACCAACCCCATTGATTTCATAATTTCTGCAGAAAGATGCCAGGTCAAAGAGCACAGTGATTCTCATTGCCCTGTACTGGCCTCGACAAATTGGTTTTCCCTTTCTATGACCTCACGTGGTTTAACTACCATGGAACCTAGATCTGACTTTGGACCTCATGTCTCACCCGACGAGCATGTCACACCCAGATATTCCAAACCTTAAGCTGACCGCTTGATTTCCTCCTCCTCCTTCTTCTGTGGTGTTTGTTCACAGGACATTTAATCAGATATAATTGAAAATGAAATCCAACAAATTTAGACTTGTTTCAGTTCCCCAAAAAAAAAAAATTCAAAGAGCTGACATTGGGAGACTGGCAGTTAGCAACTTTTGGGACTTTTGCTTCTGTTATTATAAGCGTGTCTGTTTTTTTGTGTTTGTCATCCCTGTGCTCTGGTGTATGTATGCCTCATGATGGTGCTAACTTTTCGCAGGCAAATTCTGGATCTTGATCACTAAATTCATCTTAGAAAAGTTGTTGCTTTTGATGCCCAAGTGCTTTTTAGTTTACTTTTATTTATTTTATAATAAAAGCAATGTAGCACGTAGTGATTGTCCACATAACGTATAAAATTGCTTGATCGATCATATAAAATAAATTGAAGATCAGAGAAACATTGCTGTAACAGCCTCGCAACATGTTGTTTTAACAAAGAATCACAAAACCCCCTATCATCTGGTTAAAATTATCTCCCACCCTCTATAACGTAACCTAATTCACCCTCCTGCAGTTATGTTAAAGTTTTTCTTTCTAACTTCCTGAGTCACTTGCATGTTCCTTACTGCCAACTCATTCAGTTTCCGTGTCCCCTTCCTTTCCACCCTTTAGCATTAACACACCTTACTCAAACCCACATGAATATTTGCACTTTCTCCTCTTCCTGCAAACCCCCCCCCCCCTTGTCCCAAGTGTAGAGAATTCTAATACCTGGGTATTGGCTTCCCTTAAATAACTTCTGCTCCACAGTGACCTTGTTCCTTAAATGGGCAACATGGTTGCAGTCCCAAAATATATGAATGCGACCTGGCTGACCATGCTCACATCTCGTGTAAGACCCATTTCCTAACTTCCAATATTACATATTGCATGAGAGTTCTGTACTATCTAAGCAACCACTTCTGTCACTGATCTCATACTACTGGTGTCAAATTTAACTTTGACAATCTTTCTAGCATTTCTCTATTCCTGTTCTACAAAAAAAAACACCCCTTCAACAGTGGCCTGTCTTAACCTAACTCTCTCCATCTGCCCATAATATTGTGAGAAATTGAGCTTTTTTTTTTTTTAATACAAGACCTCACTGCAAGGGGGGGCTCCTCCACCTCACTCTCTCTCTTTCCTTTCACCCAGTTTCGACATCAAGACCGCTAGGTCTTGAAGTAGCCCCTTCTGCGCTAACTAGCATTTAACAGCAGTAATGAATTGCTGATGTCTCAACCATTCATTTCCTCAAAAAATATTTTTCCTGGAAGACTTTCTCACTCCAAAAATTTCAGATTTACTTGACTGTCCTCACAGTCTTCCACTAAATCTCATACTGCTTTAATTCCTTTAGTTCTTCATCTTCTCCACTTATCCGTAGATTCCCCATCTTCATTTTTTTATTACTGCAGAGAGATTTCCTCAAGAACAGTGACAAAATTATAATAGGGGCGAAACAGGAGTTCACCCAGGGCTGATAGCATCAGGGCGGTCCATATCTCCCCACAAAACGATTTTATCAGCTGGCAGCTATAGCGTGAACATCTTTCTCCATTTTACCAATGTGCAGGAAGAGGAAGCATAGGTTCCACTCCTCCACAGGAAGAGCTGCTATGCAGGAAATGGGAATCCATAAGCATATATGGGTGCTTTTTCAGAGAACAAAATCCACTGTGTGCTTTTGTTTGTTGGAGTATTGATGTAGGCCAGGTCTTTGAGAGAGAACATGTGCATTGTTACAGAGTGGATGGAATTAGGAGCTTTGAGAAGCTGGTTGTGTGTGTGTGTCTGTGTAAATTAAGTTGGAATACTTCAGTTACTGTGTGTGAGTGTGAAACAAATTTGAAATATTTTACTTTGGTCATTATTATTATTAACTGTGGGACACAGACATCTGAGAAGGATGCAGTTGTATTTGTGGGGCTTGGTAATATATGTGGATAAAAATGTCTGACTCTGCTGAGTTGATAAAGTTAAAAAGTCATTAGGCTGTCTGCAGGACTAATGAGCATATTTGTAAAGCAAACTGGAATACTTTGCTGTGGCCATTTTTATCACCATTAGACATGTGATGTGTACACAGTCAATAAAGTGACCATAATTGTGGCCTATGGTTATTGGTGGATTGAAATGGCAGCAGTTTGAGTGGCCTTTTATGGATGAAATGTTCTGAAATGGGTACTTTTGTCATTGGTTCAATAATTTTGTTTTATTGTTTACAGGAAAACATGTTCAAAGTTACAGAGTTCAAGCACACACAAATGTTACTGTATTAAACAAGAAATAAGTCCAAAAAACTCGAACTGGTACCCATAAGTAAAACTTGAACCAGAACCCAGTCAAGGCACCATGAAAAAAAGAAAATCAGCACAGCTCAAAAATAAAACACGAGCTGGTTTTATTGTGAATTAAAGTGCATAAATGCAATTCAAAATACAGCATTTTCATCATTTTTAGTCAGATTTCATCAGATACAAAGAATATTAAGTCAAACCAACCAATATATATACATCTCTATGAGTTTCTCTAATTAAAGCCACCACCAATGAATATTCTCTATTTAACATAACTAATTGCACTTAAGGAACGAAGAACTGCTTAAAATGCTAAGAAGGTGCAAAAAATAAAAGATAAAAAAGTGAAAGCAGGTGACAAGATAAAACCATGAATAATATTGCACACCTTAAAAATATTTATCTCATAAAAACATTAAAAATTGTAAAAACTGGTTAAAATAGCTTAAATAATTAATTTGTTAATACTAAAACCTTCCCATAAACTTCTTGCACCCTCTAGTGATTCCTCTGATAACACTATAAGCATAAAACAAATAGCAGAACCATTTTCCTTTATAATTTAGTGATGTCCATTGCATTTCTTTTTTTGCTAATTGCAAAACTGATTGGGTCATTTATCTGGCCACGTGCAGTTGCTCTGCATTTTATATTGGTCAGACTTCACGTCCGGTCAAATTTAGGATTGCAGAGCATCTTAGTGATGCAAGACACCAGAAAGTTACCAATGCTCTTTATAAACATAATGTTGTACATAGTAATGCGTCCTTCTATTTCACTATTATTGATCAGATCAGGGGCAGTAGATCTAACAAGTTTGGATGGCAACAGACCCTTAACAATATGGAGAAGAAATGGATTATTAAATTGGGTTTATTTTCTTCTGGATTGAATGAGCACCTTTAAATACTACTTGTATTAATATTTTAAGCCTCAACTGCTGACTGTTTAAGAGAATGGGATGTGTTATGCCTAATAATCTCTTTGTTATGTGCTTTTTAGCACTATATTAAATTTATTCTGTTTGCCACAGTCTGCTGGTCTGTATGTTCTTTGAACTGAATTTGTTTGGCACCTTGCAGTTGCCATACAGGCAGGGGCTGTCTTACTTTGCGGTTCCTCTGATAACAACACTATAAGTATAAAAACAAATAGCAGAAGCAATTTCCTTTATAATTTAGCAGCTCTCATTTTTAATATAGGGGCTATGGAAATATAGTCATTAAGTCCTGGTGGAGTGGTGGCCTGCAAAGTTAATTGCCACCTTAACTCCTTGTATTCAGTCTTCTTTTCCCATAGCCCCCCTCTCACTTCTTTTTTAACTTGCTTGCTTACAAAGAGAAAGTGAAATCTGCTTTTGGGTATGTTTTTGTGTGTTTGTACAGAGCATTAGAATTTTTTTGCACTGAATATCATAATAAAGCTCGTAAATCCTTCTCCTTAACTTACGTTCTGTCTTTCTGATGTAGAAGGATTCGCATTCCCCACACAAAACCAAATATATAAGCCCACCTGAGTCACAGTTGTAAAATTGTGTACTTTCAATCCATTTGTTTCTACTTGCTATGAAAACTTTCTCCTTATTGGTAATGTGCACACATTGGGTGCATCTTCCACATTTGTATGTTCCTCTTCTTTTCATTCCTACACTTCCATTGGTTTGAACATTTTCTAAAAGACATTTTATATTTTGAGAATTTCTGTAAACCACTTTGAGGGGCTGTTTAGGAATGTCACCAAGTCAGTAAAGCTAATAAAGTTCATACATTCATTTTCAATTACCTTTCTTACAGGCCCTGAACTGGCATTAAATTCCAACAGTAATGTCTTACTAAAATGTTCCTCCTCCCTAGTTTGCACTGGTGATGTATCATGTGGTATACCCGGGATTGGTTTAAACTTTGACTTTCTACCTTTTGCAACTTCTTTTCTAGCTTCTGTAATCAAGCTACCAGGGTAGCCTCTAGACTTAAATATAAGTTCAAGTAAGTTACTTTCTTCTTCAAAGTCTGCATTCTCAGATACCATCCTGCTAGCCCAGACGTATTGTCCCTTAATGATGTTCCTCTTATAGTGGGCAGGATGCGCACTATTGAAGTGCAGGAAGGAAGTGGAAAATGTTTTCTTTCTAAAGATCTTTGAACTAAACCTGTTATTCTTCATGCAAATCTCGAAGTCAAGAAACTGCAGCTTTTCCCTACTGACTTTGTGTAAATTTTAAAAACGTCATACTGTTTAAATAATCTAAAAATTCTTCTAAAACCTCCAACCCACCTTTCCATAAAATACCTATGTCATCAAGGAACCTCCTATAGAGGTTCCATTGGTCTGAATATTTGGACCATAATACAAATTTCTCTTCCCATTTAGCCAACATTGTTTGCATAAGTTGGGGGGCAGGCTACTCCCATTGCCACTCCTTGTATTTGCTGGTAAAACTCACCCTTAAGAAATATGAAGTTGTACCTTAAAACTAAATCAATTAAATTCAGACTGTCTGTTCATTTCTAGTGAGTTCACCATCTTCAAAAATTATTTCTTCCAACATTTTCATCCCGTCATTTTGTAGGATGCTAGAAAACAGGTCCACTACATCTACTGTCATGAAATATGTATCATCATGTGTAGTTCATCTTTTATATCCCTTAAGAAATCCCATGAGTCTCTCAGGATCACTTCTCTTAAAACACAGTTTTTTAAGTTTAGCATCAACAAATTTTGCCAAGGGTAAAGTCTTGTATCCATCTGCTGACACTGTTGGTCTCAAGGGTGGGTTTAACTCGGCCTTGTGGACTTTAGGGATTCCAAATATTGTGGGTATTTTTGGCTTTGTCACTTTTAAATAATTGTACGTTTTTTGGTCAATCAGACCTTCCCAGAGCATATCATCCAAGACAACATCTATTTTCCTATATGCTATGTTAATTTCATTGATAGAAACACTAGCATATTTATTAGTGTCTTTTAAAACCTCATTCATTTTACCCTCATAAGTGATTGAGCCCATCATTACAATACCCCTCCCTTGTTGGGTTTCATAACCCTTATTTCTTTATTTCCTCTCCGTTCATTTAAGGCATTTCTCTCTTCTGCACTTAGATTTGCCTTGTATTTAATCTTCCTGTGTTCTTCTCTAAGTTTGTTCTCCACAATACATTCAAATTTTTTCAACTGAGGGTAGGTGGAGGGATTGTATGTACTCTTAGTACATGTAGTGGTTGTATTTTTATTCTGTTGTGGCAACATTATGCCTAATTAATTTTCCTAATAAATACTTTAAGGTCCATTCACATTTTAGCCAAGTCTCTTTTCTTCTTGGGGATAAACTTTAATCCTTTTGATAAAAGACTAAAATTTTGTTTGTTAAAATAATGTTGCTAAAATTATAAATAGTAAAACCATCCTTAGTAAATTTAAATTCATTATCAGCATCCCCTTGAATAGTATTTGTCATCCTGTCACCTGGGGTGGGTTAGGGGGTAAGCTCTGTCCTTAGTATCTCACTCTCCCACCCTCCCCAATGAAAATTTTACTGTTGATAATTTCTGTTGTTTTTATTCTTTAACCTTTCTGACCTTCTCAGCGTAGGGTATTCTGAGAACTCATCTAGGTCTCCCACATTGCCACTAATGTGAGCTTTATCCCTATTGTCACCTTGCCGCTCATCATTTTCATAGTTAAAAACTTCTCCTTATTTTTTCCTGTTTGTCCTAGGTAATGGGAAATTGGTGGTGGTCTTGTATTCATTAATATCCCTTTCCAACTTCTTCAGTTTTCTCTGTATTAGTTCATTACATTTCTCATCAATGCGTACCCTAATGTTGTAGTACTTGTCTTTCTCAGAAGCTATAGCAAATATCAAGTCATTTTTTATAAATTCATTTGTCTCTTCTAGTTCCATCTGAAGCCTCTCCTTAATTCTTTCATTGTCCTTAATCATAGCTTTAAGAACATCTAAACCACATTTATTAAAAATTTCAATGAGTTCTTTATGCAATAAACTACCACTTTCAACATTGTTAGGAAACTTCCGTACTTGCAAGCCCTTTGGCACAACCCCTTCAGTAGTACATTGCCTTAAATAGGCATTCTCAGTATCTAACATTCTGTATTTCAACATTAAGCTGGACATTTTGTTTAATTTAGTGTTGTATGAATCAGTCATTGGTGGTACAGTTCCTATTTTTTCTGTAACTTTAGAAAAACATGACAGTTGAAACCAGTCTTTCAAGTCTGTTTTACTTGCCGTATTTTGTACTGTCCCTAAGGCATCTTTACAACATTGCCTGGGTGAAATAGTCAGTAATTCCGGTTTGTTCCTCGGACTTGAGAGTGTCCCATTCCTTTCAAAACACTTGGTGTACGAAAATAGTCCTCATCTCGATTCATTTCCGTTTCCATTCAAAGGAACGCCTTGCTTCAGTCGTACATCGCGTCCGCCATTGTTTCCTCTTACATCACTATCACCAGCATTCAAAACTTCTTGTCACCACCCATTTCGGGCCTTAGTAGCCAATTCAATCATAGATTGGCTAAGAGGAGTCGAGAGGTCAATCAATTCGGTGAGCTAGCAAATCAGTTTCCTCGTTTGGCCCACTTCATCCATCCCACTCCTGCAGTCACTCGAGCTAGCATTTTCCTTCTCCATGTTCGAGAAAAACAACCAAAAAAAATTAAGTCCAAAAAAATCTTGAACTGGTACCCAAAAGTAAAACTTGAACCGGAACCCACTCAAGGCACCATGGAAAGTAGAAAATCAGCACAGCTCGAAAATAAAACACAAGCTGGTTTTATTGTGAATTAAAGGGCATAAACGCAATTCAAAATACAGTGTTTTCATCGTATTTAGTCAGACTTCATCAGATACAAAGAATATTAAGTCAACCCAACCAATATCTAATCCCAGCCTCATCTCTATGAGTTTCTCTAATTAAAACCACCACCAATGAATATTCTCTATTTAACATAACTAATTGCACTTAGGGAATGAACAACTGCTTAAAATGCTAAGAAGGTACAAAAAATAAAAGAAAAAAAGTGAAAGCAGGTGACAAGATAAAGCCATGAATAATATTGGACACCTTAAAAATATTTATCTCATAAAAACATTAACAAATGTAAAAACTGGTTAAAATAGGTTAAAGAGTTAATTTATTTGTTAATACTAAAACCTTCCCATAAACTTCTTGCACCCTCTAGTGGTTCCTGTCATAACACTATAAGCATAAAAACAAATAGAAGCAGTTTCCTTTATAATTTAGCAGCGCTCCTTTTTAATATAGGGGCTATGGAAATATAGTCATTAAGTCCTGGTGGAGTGGTGGCCTGCAAAGTTAATTGCCACCATAATTCCTTGTATTCAGTCTTCTCTTCCCATATCCCCCCCTCTCACTTTTTTAACTTGCTGAAGTACAAAGAAAGTGAAATCTGCTTTTGGGCTTATTTTTGTGTGTTTGTACAGAGCATTAGAATCTTTTTTGTGCTGAATATCATAATAATGCTCGTAAATCCTTTTCTTTAACTTATGGAGAGAGACATTTTTGTCAGTCCTGGGAAAGGGAACAGGCAGTTTTTCCCTGTTGGGTCAGAATGCTGTGCCCATCCCATGGGGGAAGTTGCTGCTGCCATTATCAATACAGATAGCCCCATATTTCTTGTCAAAAAGAGACAGAAAACTATAACCATCTGTCTACTCCTCAAAATTCTTTGGGAGTTTACTGGGTCTGGCTTAGGGTTTAATTCAGGCTATTGACCCTTCTTGTAAAGTAGTTTCTGGTATATTTACTGGGTCTGGCTTAGAGTTTACTTCAGGCTATTGATCCTTCTTGTAAAGTAGTTTCTGGTATAAGAAAGAAAGAGTGATACTGCTTTTCATGAAAAGGTTTAAGATTTTGAATCTGAAAAGGAAGTTGAAGGAATTGAAAGAGCAGATGCAAGGTTTTCTCCCCACATTTCTGATGAGGAGAGCTCAGTTTCTGATTTTTCCCCTTGGGGATATCTTTTTCTGAGACCATTGATAGAATGTGCCAGTCTTTTCAATGGGAAACTGCTGATGTTTCAGTCCCTCAGAAAATACTATGAGCTCCTCAATCTTTTAAGTTTTTATACAGTATTGCCAAACTTGACCTTTTGTTGATCCCACTACTGCTAAACACTTAGTTATTTCCAATCCTACTCTTTCAGATAAGGGTGGGAAAATTATTGATAAAGATGAGAAAAAATGTATACTTCTGCAACTTTGATTTTCAGAATTTTGAATTGTCAGACTCGTATGTTAATGTTTGTTCTGTGAAAGTATGAGGAGTGTTTTATCTGCAGTTTCTTCTTGTGAGGAAAAGTCTGCTGTAAATAATTTAGTTTCTTGTATATTACAGGTCACTACTCATTGTTTACAGTGCATGTATGCTTTGATAATTCTTCCAGGGTTATGACCATAAGTACCATTTTGAGGAGGTTTGCATGGCTGTATTCCCAGAACCTCCCAAATGATATTAAAAAGGAGATTTTAAATTCCCTTTTGGAGCAAGATTTAGTTGTTGGCTCCTCTGTTGCAGAGGTGATAAAAAAAAGGTATGATGAAGGGTAATCTGATGCAGGGAATATCTTAGCTCTCCTTTTCCAAATTTTCTAAGGTATTCTTTAACTCCACAGCCTCAGGAAAATCAGGTAAACAGACATTTTGAAAGATGTAGCAAGGGGGTTCCAAAAAATTTTATTTGATATAATAGTTTATCAAAGTCAAAGTAAACTTTGTCATTGTGACAAACCGAAATGCTGCCAACCCAGCTAGCTAGAATTTTGTAAATAAATATATGTCACTTGAAAATATTAATATGATTTATAGAGAATTGTGAGGCTGCCAGCCCAGCTATCTGGAATTGTAAATAATCATATGTCATTTGTGAATATTAATATGATCCATAGGCTTGTCTTACAAATGTAAGAGAACTACATGTTATGTGTATATTAAACTACTGGTGCAGAAGTGTGTGTTGAACTGTATGATGTCCTTCTATTCTTGTGTTGCAGTATTCTTGGTGTGGGATTTCCTACCTTCAGATGACCCGTATGTCGGCTCCTATACAAAAGCTTCAGCTTGGCTGTTGCAGCTGCGTGGGGCGTCACACTTAGGGCCATAAACCAGGGACCTTATGTGTGATGTCTGCACGCACAATCCTCAGAACTTGAAGCTAAGCAGGCAATGTAGATGACCCAACCGGATAGGCTGCCAAAGGTGACATGTATAATGCCCAATTTGCCAGGGCAGTCCTACAAGGCTTTGTAGAATCATCTTCTGCATCTGCCACCCTGTCATCACACTAAGCTGTGGTACTCTTCCACACCAAGAATACTGCAACATAGGAATAGAAGGGCACAGAATAGTTGTGTAAAATCTTACCATAACCATAGATGTCCTTCTCTTCCATTTTGCAGTATTCCTTCCCACCCACCATTCCCCCTCACAGACTGTACCAATCTAAATGCTCCTTGATGCCTGTCTCCATTACAGAAGAGACCTAGGGCATTACACATGATTAATCAACTAATTAGTTAAATAGTATAAAATGAGTTCATTTTGAAACTTGAAATGTGATCCTTTGAAGGCGAATGGCCGAGGTACCAGATCGTTGATGAAATAAAGAGCGTTAGTGGAATCTGACTGTTGGTGTGTTTTTGGGCAGAATTGCTTGCTTTCGTATGTTTTTTGCTGTTGGATTTTGTTTATTCAGTCTTATTCCTACCTGTTTATTTATCTGGACATTTACTTATCTACCATCATGTCGCTTCGTAGCACGAGCTCTGAACAAAGCGGTCCAGCTGATTCATTTTTGTTTTCCAATTTTCTTACTGAACACTTACTGAATACTGCAACATGGAAGAGAAGGACATCTATGGTTATGGTAAGATTTTACACAACTATTCTTTATGTGCTCAGCTGCAAGAATGTCACCACAGTGTACCCTACTGGAAAAGGACAAAAATGTATATAACTATATGCCTGTGCAAATGTATGTTTTCATAGTAGAAGTTGGAATATACATAGTTAACTTGCAAACTCTGAGGAAATAAGTGAAGGGTTTTACGATTGTGTTCATCTCAGTAAAAAGACAGGATGTCTGCAGCTAGAGGTTTCTTTCTATTGTCTGGAAACAGAAATAATTACAGGTTTTAAATGTAAAAGTTTTATGACTTCCAGTTCTAGGCAAACTTCTGAGAGATAAGTATTTTTGACACAGAGATGCAAAATATTAAGTTTCTGTTAGCCTGGGAACTAAAGGCAGAGGTGACAAAGAGTGATGTCATCCAGTTGACCCATCAGTAATATATTGTTATTAATTTAAGATCTATGTCTCAGAGAAAGTCTGTGCATTTTGTACTTGTCTTTGGACCTGAAAACATCCATTCAGCACTTCTCATGTGTATTTGCCTTGCTAATAGTAAGTACTAGATTACAGAGATAGTTAGGAATGTAGTAAGATTAGTTTAGATGTTTTCTGTATTTGAGAGACTCTCCTACTATGTTTTAAAATATTTCCTGTGATTCTGAACTCTGTTGTCATTATATTGAGTTATTGAGTATTGTCTTGTTCTTTTATTATTGTTTTTTTATTATTGATAAATATATTTAAACCTTTTAATTGTGGCTGGTTTGTTTAGAGACATTTAAGCTCTTAGAGTACTTGCATATGTATTTGGTGATACTGTATAGGCCACTCCAATAGCCTTGCTGTTGGTTACACTTACCATTTGGATAATAGTAACATTACACAGTAGAATTGGTCACCCTTTGGTAAGGGCCTGCTAGTAGCTGATAAGTAAGGGTGGTTGGTAGCAGTGATTACTACCTTATAGTCTGGGCAGAAAGGGGCATAGCTAGTGAACCTGTGCCAGCCTTCCCCAGGAGTGTCTGTGTGTTTGTATATAAATCAAATCTCAAAAGTGTGTGTGTGTGTGTGTGTGTGTGTGTGTGTGTGTGTGTGTGTGTGTGTGTGTGTGTGTGTCAGCTACTTGGGCAGGGACACGAAGCACTGGTTGGACAGAGCAGGTGCTGGAGGTTTTGGCTTGACCACTCTGCCAAGATCTTAACCCTGTAGCTGTGCCAGTAGGGAGTCTTATTGGGGATCTGGAGAAAGAGACAAAAAACTGACCCAGACTGGCTGTGATTTCAGTGTGCTCTTAAGGGAAATTGTACTTTACTGTGTGTGTACTTGTCATCCTCCCAATGTGCACATCCCTCACTGGTGCCATGTAGCATATAGATGTACACGGAACAAGGTGGGGAACAAAACGTGGGAGAGCCAGTAAGTGGGAATGACAAAATGCCAGCAGTAGGTTGTCTTGAGACAATGAAGTTACCAAACTACCACACTGCAGATGTCCCAATAGGGAATGATTTGGATAATGCAGTACCATGTGTTCATGCAGTTACACGCAGTCAGGCTTGGAGACAAGCATATGGGTCTGTTAGCCTGGGGGAGACTCAAACAGACTGCACACTTGCAGCCAGGACTGGTGAGGTTATTACTTCAGGGAGGGAGCTACTCTGTAGCAGTGAAACTGAAGGTGAGCCACAGCTGCTTGTGGGTACTGATGTTCCCTTGGATAGAGTGACTTCAAGGGCAGAGGTGAGTAGTAGTACCCAGGCTGACAGTGAGGCACCACTGTCAGAGGATACCAGACATCCTGTGGTAGGGGAGCTGGGAAGGGTTGTGAAGAGAGAGTTGATACAGGCTCAGCTCTCAAATCCTACATTACAAGGTGTGAGAGAGGTAACTAGTGAGGCACCTGATTTTCAAGGGAAAAGGGAATCTGTATACTGGGACAAAGGGTTACTGTATAGAGAGTGGACCCCTGAGGGAGGACTAGAGTGTGAGAGAATACAGCAGTTGGTAGCGCCCAGAGCCTACCATGTGGCACTCCTAGCCATAGCCCATGATATTCCCTTTGCAAGTCATATAGGCATAAAACATACAAAGAGACGTATTATGCAGAACTTTTATTGGCCTGGGATTTCCAGAGATGTAACAGGGTACTGCAGGACCTGTGAGCAGTGCCAAAAGGTAGGCAAGGCAGGAGACGAGGTGAAAGCTCCTTTGATGCCTTTGCCTGTGATTGAGGAGCCATTTCAAAGGGTAGCTATGGATATTGTGGGGCCTCTGTGTACCCCAAGTTCCACATGGAAAAAGTATATCCTAATGATAGTAGATTATGCTACCAGATGCCCTAAGGCAGTGGCTCTGTCCTCCATTGAGGCAGAAAAGGTTACAAATACTTTGTTAGAGATTTTCAGCAGGGTACTTTTTCCAAAAGAAATACTGACTGACACAGGTGCCAATTTCATGTCAGACCTGCTGGCTCATCTGTGGAGGTACTGTCCATACCATCTCCATACTAATGATCTTGTTGAGAGGTTAAACTCTACACTCAAGACGATGCTATGGGTATTTGCAGACCAGTTTAAAAGGGAGTGGGACAAATATTTGCTCCATCTGTTGTTTGCTTACAGAGAGGTGCCCCAGGAATCCACCGGTATTTCACCCTTTGAGTTGTATGGGTATAGGGTGAGGGGACCTCTAAATTTAATTCAAGATGAGTGGGAGGGTGAGTGTGAATCCTACAAGGAGTCTGTTGTGGCATATAACCTAAACCTAAGGACAAGGCTCAGGGAACTCATGGGCTTGGCCCAGGAGAACCTAGCAGAAGCCCAACAGCAGAAAAAGGTCTGGGATGACAGGAATGCTCGAGCCAGAGAGTACGCTGTAGGGCAGCAGGTAATGGTTCTCATTCCTGTCAGACACAAGAAGCTGCAGGCAGCTTGGGAGGCACCCTACAAGGTGGTAAGGAAGGTCAGTAATGTTAACTACATGGTAGAAATACTAGGCAGGAGCACAAATTGTACCACGTTAACATGATGAATTCTTACCATGATAGGGAGGCCCTTGTGCTGAGTATTGGTGGTAGTAGGCAGGAGGAGTCTGATAATGATCTATGGCTATAGGGAGCCAGCCAGGAAAATCCCAAATTACTGTGGTGGAGCCTAGGGTTGCAGGTATATGATAGGACAGTACTGCACGGTACTGGGGTCAGCAATGCCAAGGCAGCTGGAATCTCAAGACAGGGAATGGGGTAAGGCATTCCCAGATAGGCTCAACCCTATCAAGCAACGTCTCTCAAGGGTCACTTGAAAAACTAGCTTGAGTTCTCGTGGGGGGGGGGGGGGTGACGAACCAAAATGCTGCCAGCCAGCTAGCTGGAATTTTGCAAATAATTATACGTCACTTGAAACTATTAATATGATTCATAGAGAATTGTGAGGCTGCCAGCCCAGCTATCTGAATTTTGTAAATAATCATATGTCATTTGTGAATATTAATATGTTCCATAGGCTTTTCTTACAAATGTAAGTGGACTATATGTTATGTGTATATTAAACTACTGGTGCAGAAGTGTGTGTTGAACTATATGTTATGTATGGAGCTTCAGGAATGTAACCACAGTGCACCCTATTGGAAAAGGACAGAAATGTATATAAACTACATGCCTGTGCAAATGTATGCTTTCATAGTAGAAGTTGGAACATACAGAGTTAACTTGCAAACTCTGTGAGAGAATAAGTGAAGAGTTATCTCAGCGAAAAGACAGGATGTCTACAGCTAGAGATTTATTTCTGTTGTCTGAAAACGGAAATAATTACAGGTTTCAAATGTAAAAGTGTTTAACTGTTTTACGACTTCCAGTTCTAGGCAAATTCTGAGAGATAAGTATTTTTGACACACAAGTGCTAAATTTTAAGTTTCTGTTAGCCTGGGAACTGAAGGCAGAGGTGAAAAAGAGTGATGTTATCCAGGTGAACCAGCAGTAATGTGTTGTTATTAGTTTAAAAACTCTCTCTCAGAGAAAGTCTATGCATTTTGCACTTGTCTTTGGACCTGAAAACATTCATTCAGCACTTCTCATCTGCATTTGCCTTGCTAATAGTAAGTACTAGATTACTGTAATCTCTCTCAGAGATAGATGGGAATATAGTAAGATTAGTTTAGATGTTTTCCGTATTTATAGGAGACTTTCTTGCAATGTTTTAAAATATTTCCTGTGATTCTGAACTCTGCTGTCACTGTATTGAGTTATTGAGTATTGTCTTGTTCTTTTATTATTTATTATTAAATATATTTAAAGCTTTTAATTGTGGCTGGTTTGTTTAGAGATATTTAAGCTCTTGGAGTACTTGCATATGTATTTTGTGACACTGTATAGGCTACTCCAATAGCCTTGCTGTTGTTCACACTTACCATTTGGATAATAGTAACATTACACAGTAGAATTGGTCATCCTTTGGTAAGGGCCTGGTAGTAACTGATAAGTAAGGGTGGTTGCTGGCGGTGATTACTACCTTATAGACTGGGCAGAAGGGGGCATAGCTAGTGAACCTGTGCCAGCCTTCACCAGGAGTGGCTGTGTGTTTGTATCTAAATCAAATCAAAAAGTGTGTGTGTGTGTGTGTGTGTCAGCTGTTTGGCCAGGGGCAAGAAGCATTGGTTGGACACAGAGGGTGCTGGAGGTTTTGGCTTGACCACTCGGCTGACATCTTAACCCTAAGGCTGTGCCAGTGGGGAGTCTTATTGGGGATCTGGAGAAAGAGGGAGAAACCAACCCCAGACTGACTGAGATCTCTGTGTGCTCTTAAGGGAAATTGTACTTTACTGTGTGTGTACTTGTCATCTTCCCAATGTGCACGTCCCTCACTGGTGCTAGTGGTAAGGATTGAGGGTCCTTGATACTGGTCCAGTGCAGGGGCATCACAGTTCTTTAATACTACACATGTGTATTCTAAATGAAATTTTGTGCATCAGCTCAAACCTTGAGATTACAAAGGAAAGTGAAACAACACATGCAAGTAGAGGAATAAACATAACGAAGAAATACAATACTACAGTACATGCAAGAAAGAGCAGAGACATTTACCAACACTCATATACGAAAACAATACCCTCCCCTGAGTTAAATTAACTACCCTATTTAAAGTAATACAAAATGCACTACAGATTGAAATGCCTAAGTTATTTGTCTAATATTACACTTGAGAAAGTTAAATAATGCTGACTATGGTTATAATAAATAAATATTGCACTTAGTTGGATTATATATAAGTATATATTGCACAAATAAATAAAAATTGACGTGTGTGTCCAGACCCCTGGGACTAGTGCCCAAGTTCAGAAGTCTAATCACTGTAGGGTAAAAACTGTTACTGAATCTTGTAGTCCTGCAGCGGATGCTGGGATATCTCCTAACAGTCCATGAGCAGGATGTGTGCTGTCATGTATTATTTTGGTGGTTTTTTGGATGCTTCTTGCAGGATAAAGATGTTGTATCGATGGAAGACTGGAAGCTGTTACCGTCACTGCAACCCTCACCACTCTTTGTAGCGCCTTCCTGTCTGTAACTGTGCAGCTTCCAAACCACACTGTGAAGTTGCAGGTGAGGATACTCTCTATATTGCACATCTATAGAAGGTGGAGAGAATGAGGAAGCTTATCTTTTTTTAACCTTCTCAAAAAGTGGAAGTGTTGCTGCGCTTTTTTGACCAGTTGGCTGGTGTTTCCCGACCATGAGAGATCCTCTATGTGTGTGCCCTGGAGTTTCATACTCTTAACCCTCTCCACACTCTCACCATTGATCCTGAGCACTGGGTGGTATATTCTCCTTTTCCTGAAGTCAATGATAATCTCTTTGGTCTTGCTTACATTCAGGTCAAGGTTGTTCCCCTTGCACCAACTGATTAGAGATGCCACCTCCTCTGTGCACGCCCTTTCATCCTCCCTTGTGATGAGGTGTCATCAGCAAACTTGATGATATCTTTGGACTTGTGCTTAGCATAGCAGTCATGGGTCAGGATGGTGAATAACAGTGGGCTGAGAACACATCCCTGTGATTCTCATATTTTCATATATACATATATTCATATATGTATAGTATTCATATATTTTACATATATTTTAATATATTCATATATTATCATACATATATTCATATATGTATAAAGTCCGATATGATGTGTTTTTCTTCTGTGTAAGTTAGACTGGTTAGGGTAATGGTTTTGTAGATCCCTTGGTCTATAGTGGGCATCACAGCTGTACTTCTCCATACTTCATGGACATACCATGTGACTAATTTAAATGAATTGAGGAGGTGTTCCAGAAGACATGTTCGGTGCTTTTTATTAGCCATCCAGGAATAGTACCAAGGCTCCTGGAAATTATTTTTGGTTTTAGGTAGCACACAACGTGTCCTATTATGACCTTAGGAGGTTTTAATGTTTTCAGGGATTTTTAGAGTGGCACTAGTTGTACATGTGGTGAAGTTGACACTACACTTATCTGCAGGTATATTAGCTGTATCTCTTTGGTTGTAGAGAATTATGCCATCTTGGATTAGTGCCATTCAGTGATAGATTTATTTCTCATTTTCCTAATATGACTAAAGGTTTTTATAATTATCATTGGCTTGGTTTTAGTTAATGTTTGCCTTTTATCTTCCTGACAGTATCTTATAGTTCATTTTAACACAGATTCTGAATCAGCAATGACAGAGGAGACATAACATGAAATCAGAAAAGGGGACTTAACCACTGAGAAATTAGAAGTTGATTTTGTGTGTGTATCGTGTCTCTCTCTCTACCTACACAGCCATACACAGACACATACACTGAGAGAGATGTAATAGATAAGTAGATAATATAGACAGAGCAATCAGAAGAAGTCAGAAAAGACTGGAAGAGAGGTTAAATAAGCAGTTTACAAAGAAACAATGGGAGGGCATATGTATGTCTCCCAAAGATACAGCAAAGTTTACAAGATTTAGGATTTCTGCCTGGAAGTGTTTGCACAGATATTTTTATACCCCAACCAGACTCCAAAGAATTTTTTTCCTCAGGTAGATGGCAGATGTTGGAGGTGTGATGGGGAAGAAAGAGGTAACTGGGACCATATGTTATGGGAGTGTAATGAATTGGCAGACTTTAATATTTCCCTACTCTGTCAGGAATACTGGGTGAGCAAATGAGTGTTACTAAGGACATTATTTTTTGAGCTGAGATATAGGATCTGAATTGCCTAGACATAGTAAGGCCTTGTTAAGTTTAATTTTGGTGGCTGACAAAAAAGCAATTACTAGAAAATAGAAATCAAAATCTAAACCAGCTATTCTTCATGTAGTGAATATGGTAACAGAGATAAAAGAACATGAAGTGGGACCTTTGGAAAGGGTTAGGAATAAATAGTATAGAAAGAAATGGAAACTGTGGGAACAATACATGCAGTAATATGATTTAGAGGAGGAATGAGGCTTTCGAGAAGGCAGGAATTGAATAATTTATGTAATGTAATGATTGTAGAATGTATAAAAATATATGTAAAGTATAATTGTAAATGTGAACTTGTTAATATGGTTAGATTAATTTTATGTAAATGTAAGTCTGTTTATGTCATAAGTGATAATTCAATAAAACTGTTTAAAAACAATATAGGGAAAGTTATAGCTGTAATATCCTGCTGTACAGGTATACAGGAATGTTACTTGTCTTAAAATCACTTAAATATTTAAACAAAGCTGATACAGTAAGCCTGTGTCTCTTCCGCAGTCAAAGGAAAAAGCTGAAATAATGAATCTAAAATAATAAAAAAAATTAGAAATAAAGTCTAGGATTATCTGAGGTCTGCAAAAGGGTATTCAGTAATGGGTATAATGAGGGTGTGTCTAAGAGATGTTAAAGCACAACATTTCAATGTATTTATTTATTTACATTTGTTTACCGGGAAAATCCGACTGGACACAAGTCCTTTTTCAGCGGAGGCCCGGGGAGAAAAGCTCCGCAGAAAGTTACATATAGATAACATGGTATACAGACTAGACAGTATAATTTTACAGTGATAAAAGGTGTTAGCATGACAAATACAATGGAAGATTTGTTAAGGTTTAAGTATATGCATATACAGAACAGAATACAAGAATACTAGGTAAAAGAACGCCTAGAAAACACTTTATCTGTCACTAGAGTTATAATCAAAGAAGAAATGAAAAATTTGTTGGTAAGACCTGGATTTAGTTGGGGTTTTGGCAAGGACAGAGCCAGTGAGATTTTAGATGTGATTTAAGAGCAGACTTGAAAAGATGGCCAGGGAGGGTAGTAATGTTAGTTGGTAGGTTGTTCTAGAGCTTGGATATGGCACAGGAGAATAGTGTTTCCCCTTCAGAACTTTTGGCTTTGGTGACATGGAGCAGATTTTTATTGCAGGAGCGTAGGGGTCTGGAGGAGTGGTGAGGCTGGTGAAGTGTGTGAAGAGCTGGGGTATGGAGAGAGTGGTTAACAAGTTTATGAGCAAAGGTGGGTTGGTTTAGGTGAAGGAGTTGAGAGAGCTCAAGCCAGTCTAGGTCCCTAAGGGAGACACAGTGGTGGTTGCGGTATGTGGCGCAGGTGGCAAATTTTGCAATTTTATTGTAGCAGACTTCGAGTTTGTTTAGGTCAGATTGTCTAAGGGTTGTACATATGGGTGATGCATAGAGTAGGGTGGATATAAGTTGGGAATTGGCAATAGAAATCCTAGCTGGTTTGGTGAGGTATTGGTGGTTTCTGTATAGGGCATCCAGTTTTTGGTGAACTTTTTTTATTGTTTGAGATATGCGGGTGTCAAATTTGAGGTTGATGTTTACGCCAAGTAGTTTGGTGTGGGCAGTTGGTGATATGGAGGTATTATCCTTGGCTTTGGATATTGAAATGAGAGGTGTTTACGGTGATTTTGGTGGGTTGGAATATGAGGAGTTTGGTCTTTTTTGGGTTGAGGAGGAGCTGAGCATTAAATAGCCAGCTTTCAATGGAGGAAAAGGATTCTTGTGTGATCTGTTGGAGTTCTGTTAGTGTTTGAGCTGAGCAGATGAGGGTGGAGTCATCGGCATACTGTATGAGAGAGGCATGTTTGGCAGTGTGTAGGTTGTTAGTGAAAAGGGAAAAGAGAAGGGGGCCAAGGATGGAGCCTTGGGGAACTCCGAGGGTAACGGGGAGGGAAGGGGATATATTATTGTCCCAGACAACTGATTGCTGGTGGCCATGTAGTTAGCTATGGAACCAGTTTATGGCTGAAGTGGCGAAAGAAAGGTTTGAAAGAGTAAAGAGTAGTAGGTTGTGAGAGACCATGTCAAAGGCCTTAGGTAGATCGAGAAATATGGCGAAGGAGAGGAGGCCATTGTTTTTGTGCTGAAGGATAGTATTTGTGAAAGACATCAGAGCTGTAGTCGTACTGTGGTGTGCTCTGAAACCGTGCTGGGTATTGGCGAGGAGGTTGTTTAGGAGATATTTGGAGACCTGTGAGTTGATGCATTTTTTGAGTATCTTGGAGAGAGGGGACAGGATGGCAATAGGGCGGTAGTTTGAGAAGTCAGTGGAGGGGCCACCTTTGTGCAGGGGAATGATGTGGGATATTTTCCATAGTGTGGGTACATAGGATTCAGATATGGAGCGGTTTATTAATATGGAGATTGGATAGGCTAGGACATCAGCTGCTATTTTCAGGTATTCAGTGGGAAGGTTGTTGGCTGCAAGTCTCATGGATTTTAGTTTAGTTAGGAGTTTTCTTATGCAGGAGGTGGGTACTGTAGGGAGAATGAAGGCAGGGAGGGGTGGATTTTAGTTGGCAGTGGGGGAAGTAGATGTAGGGAAGTGTTTTTTGGTTAGGGATAGTACAGTTTCTGTGAAATGTGTAGTGAAGGAGTCAGCTATGCTCTTGGTGGAAAGAAGGGTGGTTGGTAGGGGGATGTTTACTTTTCCTGGAGAGAGAATAGAGTTAATGGTGGACCAGAATTGATTGGGGTTGTTATGGGAAGAGTTTAGGTATATCTGATGGAAAAAGGCTTTCTCTGATTTTATTTGCTTTTTGACCTTATTTCGCAGTTCAAGGAAGAGTTGTCTGTGTGAAGGGTTTTTGGTTTTGCGCCAGCATTCCTGTGTTTTATCCCTGGCTTTCATAAGGCCCAAGGTATTTTTTTGTGGCCAGGGGGAGTTTTTTGTTCTGATTTTGTTTTTTTCTTTGGGGGCATGGGTATTAAGGATGTTAAGGAAAGTACTATTAAAGAAATGAACTGCTTCATCTTGGTGGATGTACTTTAGAGGTGCCCAGTTAATTTTTTGAAGGGAAGAGATAAAGAAGTTGAGGTTAAAATTAGTTTTACTGTGGACAGATCTGTAGATAATGAGTTTGCTATTTTTTATGTGGTGTCATAGTAGGAAAGTAGGGGAATGGTCGTTGAGGGAGTCAGGTAGACAGCCTGACAGGTAAGCGTTAGGGTTTTTGTTTACTAAGATCCAGTCAAGAGCGGTGTGATTTTTTTAGGGTTTTTATTTATCCTGGTGGGGGATTGAATTAGCTGTGAGAAACCATGAAGATTTAGGTGGAGTGCTGGGTGTTTGCTATTACAGGATAGCCAGTCGATGTTAAAATCTCCAAGGATGACAGTTTCTTGGGATAGGAAGAGATGTGACCAAAGTAGGAGGTTTTCTAAGGGAGGAATATTTTGGCCTGGTGGGAAGTAGCACCCTATAATGTTGATTGTTTTCTTAGAGTTTATTTTGATGGAGGTGTATAAGATTTCTTCCTTGTCAAACTGGGGGGTTGATTTGGTGAGAATTTGTATATTGAGGTGGTATTTGTACATTAGTGCCACACCACCTCCTTTCCTGGATAGTCTGTCTTTGCGGAGGATGTTTTGTCGAGGTGGAAGTATTTCCTCATTTTTGATGTGAGGTTTGAGCCAGGTTTCTTTTTAAGAGAAGGATGTCAGGGGAGTACAGATTTATGTGGGCTTGGAGGTCTTGGACTTTATTACAGATACTTCTAATGCTGAGAGACATTATAAGGAGGTCATTAGGTTTTCTGTTAGTCATTAGGGTGGTGGGGTTTTATTGGTGGGGGGTTTGTGGGTGGGTTAGTGAGTTCGGGGCCAGGGTTGGGGTGCACATCTCCACTCAGAATGAGTTTGGAGAGAGTGTTGAGTATATGTTTGATATATGTGTTGAAAAATGTGTTGTATTGTATGGATAGTTTGTGTTGATAATGGTAGGGAGTTTGATACTTTAGACGTTGTGCTGGGAGGAGACGTTTTGTGGTTTGGGTGGTGAAATTATGTAATGGATGTTTGGGGGGGGTTGATGTGAGTGTGGATTGAAAGTGGTTAGGGTTTATCACTGTATTACAATGGTAGGATGTATTGTAAGAAAGAAAAGTGCAGGAAGGATTAGAAATGTGTTTGGTAGTGATATGATTATGTTGGGTGGGTTGTGGTATTAGATGGTAGGTAGTGTAGGGGATGTGGAGATATTTGTGAGGTGTGGAGTGATAGGTGGATTGAGTGTGGGCATGTTTCTAAGGTTGCAGTAAATGTGGCTGTAGTGGAGGCGGGTGGAATATAGGGGCAGGGAGGGGAGCGCAGTGAGTGTAGCGAACGAAGTGGGCAATAAACCCGATTTTGCACTGAACTAAATTAGTATTTGTGCCCTGAAATATTCTGCACTGAACTATATTATTATTTGTGCCCTGAAATATTCTACACTTTAAAGACAAACTACTGTGAGTAATTTAGCTGGGGGTTTGAAGCTGGAAATGCAGGAATAGTGATGGGTGAGGGTTTGCTAAGAGAGTGCAGAGAGGGCTAAAACGCTGGCCTGATCGAGTGTGTGCTGCTCCTATTTGTACAAGAAAAGGCTGTAACATACGCAGTTACTCTATAATTTTGCATGTAAAAGTAAAACTAATTGCAGCAGTCATCAGTATCTTTGGGGCTGTACAGTTTATTTCCCGAGTTGCTTATTCCTTGGTGGACAGGCGCACGCAGGATAACCAAGTACATCAAGGGTAGAAACTGTGATGGAGAGAAGGGAATAGAGTTAGGCTATTTGCATTAAGATAATAGAGTTAGTTAGATTGGCGAAGAGTGAAAAATAGAGGTACAATTTTACAGTTCTTAACGTTATGCTAACTTGCAGATAGTGGCTATTCAGAACCATGCATAGAGTTTTAAGCAAAAGAGCTACTGAAAATGCTCATTATAGTTTAAAATAAAACTCAAAAATGCTTGTAACCCTACTGTACTCTATGCATTAACAGATAGCAAACACTTCTAAGGCTGTAATTGTCTATAGAGAGGCTTACTAAGCCGCGTTATTGTGCTGATGCTGTTAATAACATTTACCGCAATTTCAGTGGTTTATAGCGGTTAAATGAGTGACTGATTAGGCTATGACACTATGATGTCAAACTAATACAGGAGAGAAACCAACAGTTGTTAATACATTAGCTAGACACTCATTCCATGCGTTAGGCAACAAACAGAGAATTAGATTCAGCTGTAAACAGTGCCAAAAAAGCAGGAACAAGCAGGAAACAGTATATGACAAAACTGGTGCACAGTCTAACTAGCATGAGGCACGTACTATGCCGATACAACACTACCAGAGTCTAATTCTAGGCACATAGTTTAAGCAGTGAAAAACAATAAAATAAAAGTAAAAATGCACAGGGAGCACACACTCGATGCAGGTCGCCGATTTGAAAATGGCACCTTGTAGGTACTATCATGTTCCCAAAAAGATGAGTACCTAAAGCAGTTAGTCGAAAACCTTGAAAAAAAAATTATTAAAGGGAGGCAAGCGCCCCACCCCATAAATTATATATACCAATTCCATGGTTGCACCACAGGGGGAAAAGGGCATATCCACCTAATAGCGTACTACTGCTGCTGTGCACTGTACAACACATTGCTAGGAAGTTCAGTGAAACATTAAATTTTAACACAAAAGTCGCTTGTTAGAAAAAGCTGGCAGCAAAGTTTAGCTAAGCCACCTGATGAGGTATGAGTAAAGGGGAATTAAAACTTCTTTGGGTGTAGACATACTGCCTCTGGAAATTAGATAAGCAAGACAAAAAGCTTTCCGAACTACTGCAGATGAATGATAGTAACTTTCAAAACTATTTCAGAGAAGCAATCAGAAAATTAAGATATTATCAAGAGGTATGCCTACATCCTTTGACAGTGGCTGATTGGAGGGGTGTGATACCTGTCTGTTATGATGTGGAAAAGTTTTGTTTACCAAAATGAACTTTACTACATTTTTCACACTTAAGTTAAAAACATTGTCCTTGCACCTATTTCTAACATAGTCTAAACAACTTTGGAGCCTTAGTGAGTCAGTGGAAGATAAAATAACAACTCCTAGTTTAAAGTTGTCTGAACATTTAGATAACCATAGGCAGGGAGTGTTGGGCAGAAGATGTAAGAAATAGCTTCTGTATAGGAGAGGGCCCAACACTGAGCCCGATGGTACACCACTTTTGCTTTCAGAAGTGGCACCTGCAGCTCTAATCACATGTTTCTTTCAGACAACCATCCATGGGAAATAATATAAAAATATCTTGGGCAGATCCAGGTGTGTTTGCTGTATGTACTGCATGGTGACCATTCATTGCCATGGTGACTTTTTTAAAGAAATTAACCTGCTACCTGTATCCAATATGTGGATGACTCCACCTTGATTTGTTCAGCCACCTCCCTGACATATCTAATGACATTAACCCAGAATACTTTCAATGTAGTTGAAAACTGGCTCTCTAACCATCAGCTGATATTAAACCCTAGTCTGCATAGAAATTAATTTCTATATCAAAATTCAAAGTGGGGTGTGAAAAGGTAGGTTTACTATACAGATAGCTACATGCCATGCAGTTCCTGCATGGAAATATGCCAATTCTTTGAGATTTTATTAAACATCTGTTGTTCCTTGTTTTATAACAAAGTTGTCTTTTAAGAGATTTCTTGTTAATAAAACAAAAATGTGGTCTATCATCAATAACCCCATCCAGTTCACTGATTGACCTTAGGATGTTCCAGTTTTTTTCAAAAATTGAGCAAAATGTCCTGATGTTACTGGAATAGGTCACTGGAAACCTAATCATATTAGAATCATTCTTATATCTGTTATTTTCTATACTAATAGTGCCAGAAAAATAAGGTTTGGCTTTGTCTTTCCTTTCCTGTGACACATACCTAATACTGTTCCTAATATCTTTATCACTGTAACCTCTTTCTTTGAACTCTTCTTTTAATGTTAATATTGCTGTATGTAGGCCTTCAGCTGTATTGTGTTGACGGCTAGCCCTCATAAATTGTCCCTTAATGACATTTTTGCTTACATGTCCTGGGTGCATACTTGTCTTGTGTAGGATGCTGTTTCTGCGACTAGGTTTTCTATATACAGAAGTGGTAATGTGTTTATTACCTGGTTTACATAGCTTAACATCCAAAAAATCAAAGGTCTCATAGGAATATTCACATGTAAATCTTAGAAAATCAGTGGTACTATGTAGATGTTCAATTGGTTGTTCCAATTCTTCAGTAGTACCCCCCCACAACAAAAATGCATCATCTACAAAATGTGTATACCATAGAATCTTACTTTGGTATTCATTACCTTGCAATAGATGACTAATTTCCCATGCCACTAGTACTAGGTTGGCATAGCTATTTGCACAGGCTGTGCCCATAGCCACGCCAACCCTTTGTAAATAGAAGTTCTCATTGAAAACAAAAACATTGTTTTCAAGTATAATTTCAGGGAGATCACAAATCAAATTAATTTTGGCAGTACTGTATGTCTTTTTATCATTTAGTAGTTCACGCATCTTTTCAATGCCCCAATTATTGGTTATCACCATGAACAATGATGTAACATCCATGGTGACAAACATATAATTTCAATCTAAATGCAAAATTTTATTATACAATAAATTCAAAAATGCCTTGGTGTCCCTAAGTACAGTCTCACATGACTCTAAAACTGGATGTAGGCATTTCTCAACATAGATAGATACAGCTTCCGTAGCCCACCCTTTACTTGAAACTATCGGTCTCATAGGTGGGCAAGTTATATTTTTATGGACTTTAGGAAGTCCATAAATTATTGGTGTGAGTGGATTTTCTATTTTAAAGTAATCAAACAATTCTTCAGTGATCTGCCTTGTTGCCAGTAAGTCAAAAATAAACACTGAAACCCTATCCACAATCGCTCTAACCTGTCTACCAGTAATCTGTGAATATGTATCACTATCATTCAATAACAGCAACATCTGTTGAATGTAAAATGATTTATCCTTCACGACTACCCCCACCGCCTTTGTCTGCTGGTCTAATTTCAATACAAGATAGTGTTCTCAGCTGTTTCAGTGCCTCAGTTTCCATTGCACTCATATTATGGAACATCACTGGACTATCTCGTGCAAACTCTTCTCTGATTTCTTTTTCACATACTGTACCAAAAGTTTCTATAATGGGGTGTGGTTTTGGCATAAAAACGCTAGGTTGTTTAAAGATATTAACATTTCCCGTCCCAGTATCCTTAAATATTGTTTTCAAAGTCAAAGTGCGTGAGAACAGTTTCAGTTCCTTAAACATGTCTGTTAATGTAGTTCTTTGCTCTGGTATAAAGCTTAACCCTTTATTTAAAACAGACAATTGCGGTTCAGTTAGACAATAATTGGATAGGTTTATTACCAAGTTTTTGATACATGAACTACTAAATGATAAAAAGACATACAGTACTGCCAAAATTAATTTGATTTCTGATCTCCTTGAAATTATACTTGAAAACAATGTTTTTGTTTTCAATGAGAACTTCCATTTACAAAGGGTTGGCGTGGCTATGGGCACAGCCTGTGCAAATAGCTACACCAACCTAGTACTAGTGGCATGGGAAATGAGTCATCTATTGCAAGGTAATGAATACCAAAGTAAGATTCTATGGTATACACGATGTTCATCGTGCATACAGCTGCAGTCATAACAGATGGGTTCTCCTGCCGTCAGGCGGGTCCTCGGTCGGCCGAATTCCAAAGTCTAGGTCCGGCGTCGGTTGTCGTCGCTTCTTCCCTGACGTCAATGCAACAGGGGTATAAAGGAACCAGCCGAAGCCATTTTCTTCAGTCTTTCTTGCCGCGTGGTGCCCGAAGCAGAAGCAGTTCGCAAGTGCCGGTTGGCCAGCTCCTGAGATTACGAATATTTTTCAACCGAAGACTTCTAGAAAGCTAAGTACCCCGTTGGGGAAACTTTTCTTGCCTCAGACCGATGTCAGACAAAGTTAATAATTGCATTTCATGTGGGAAGCAAATACCGCATAAGGATTTCCATTCCCTCTGTATACCTTGCTTAGGCCCAGACCACGACGTCTCGGCCTGTCGTTTTTGTGCTACATTCAACAGACGCACTATTAAGCGTCGGGCAGAGTTCGCCCAACACTATTTTGGCAAAAAGTTTAATTACAACATGTCGTCGGATACTCCGACTCCAATTTTGAGTAAACGACGTAAAGATAAGGACCGACATACGAGGTCCGCAACTTCTACCGACACCACGCTAAAGCCGACTACATGTGCTCCGGTTCTCAGCGAGGCGCCTATGCAGCCCCTGACTACCGATGACACTTCATTAGCGGTGTCTCCTGTGCCCGAGGTCGCAGGCTCTTCGGCCCACACCCCGACTACAGATACCGAAGTCACTCTTGGCGGGGAAACTCAGAGTTCAAACAGGCCTGCCACCACTCAATGTGTCTTCAGGCCTTCTTCTTCTTTTTCCATTAAGGCTTATACTAAATCTAAAGCAGCCATGCATTCTAAAAGGCAAGTTCCACAGGGCCCATCTCAAGGCCCCATGCCTAAGAAGCAGATGCTGAAAATGGCTGAGGATTTGATTACTCTTATCAGGGGTTCTCAACTCCCCCCGGACAAAAGGCCCAGAGTGGAGGAAGAATATCTTTCCTCTGACCAGGCCTCCATTACTTCAGAGCATTCTGAGGACCAGGAACATTCTTACTCCCCTTTCGAAGATTCTGATGCAGAGGAGTCCATTCCCTCTGTCTCCCCCACTGAGGATTACTCTTTTGGGAAAACCTTGCATACCTTGAGGGAACACTTCCACTGGGAAGGCCAAGAGTACTCAGACTCCAAGAAAAGGCTCAGGGATTTCCTCTTGCTCCCTCAGCACAGGCCTCTGGCTATTCCTCCTGTCTTAGATATATTAGATGATGTGTATTCAAAAGCCAGCCTTAACCCAGATTCTTTACCTCCAGCTCCAGTCAAGCCTGACAGGTATTACAGGGTGCCTGATTCACACCAATTCCTATACAAAAGCCATACGGCTGATCCAGAAACTATTTCACAGGGTCCCAAGGGAATTAAGACCTCCACTGCCAAAAATCCATTACCTTCGGAGAGAAATTCCAGAGCTTTAGAAAGGTGGGGAAAAAAGGTATGCACCTCGGCCACTTTAACCATGAGGGCATTAAACTGTCAGTTCCATATGTTAAAGTATCAAAAGTTTTTGTTATCTCAGTTGAAAAGCAAAATGTCACAACCTGAACAACCAGACTTGAAGGAGTTGCAGGATTTGTTGCACAGTGCAGAGCAAGTGGGTAAACATACCTTGCAATGTGGTTTTGATGCTTTAGAAGCCTCTTGTAGAGCTGCTGTTACAGGATCAGTCATACGTAGACATACTTGGCTCAAAGAGCAAACCTTACCAGATCATGTCAAAGCTAAATTACTAGATGCACCTCTTCAAAAAGATGTGTTGTTTGGTGTTAAAGCTGAGGAGGTATTAAAGAAAATGGAGGAAAAGGCAAAATCAATGCAAACAGTGAAAGATTTCCTACAAGTACAACCGCCACGTTTCAGTAGAAATTGGCCTTCAAAAAATTGGTCCTTTCCAGCCACAGACAGACCTCAAAGAGGTAGATACAGGCGCCCGAGAAGTAGAGGGCAATCTCAGGGATCATTTAGAGGCAGACAATGGCAAACACCTACACCAAGAGGGGGTGAGGATAGTTCACAGCCATTCAGAAAGCAGACTCAATGACTTTCCCCTTTGCATGCCAAGCAAGGCTCAAGTGGCAGCACCTTTAGGTGGAAAACTGGCATTATTCTCGAAAAATTGGCATATTGTCACAAAAGACAAATGGATCCTGGACATTATAGACAGAGGCTACAGATTCCACTTTCACACCCTTCCAAAAATGAGAGGCATACCAAACCTGCCAAACAATCAAAGGGCAGAGGCACAAAAACAAATTTCAGATCTCATGGACATGAAAGCTATTCAAGAGGTACCTGCACAAGAACAGGGACAAGGTTTTTATTCCAGACTATTCCTGGTACCATGGAAGGGCAAAGATTGGAGACCTATTTTGGACCTATCCATCCTAAACACATATTTACTCATACCAAAGTTCAAGATGCTCACATTACAGCAACTTCTTCCCATGCTGGGCAAGGAGTCTTGGCTGGTGACATTGGACCTCAAGGAGGCATACCTGCATGTCCCAATCAGACAAGATTGCAGATGATACCTCAGATTTCTTGCAGATTCATCCCATTATCAATTATCTGCATTGTCCTTTGGCTTATCTACTGCGCCCAGAGTGTTCACGAAATGCCTGGCATCAGTAATTGCCTTCTGCAGACTTCAAGGGATACAAATATACCCATATCTGGACGACTGCCTGATCCAAGCGGACAGCAAACACACTCTTCTGAAACACCTGGCGTTTGTAATAATGTTGTTGAAATCTCTGGGATACACAGTCAACAAAAAGAAGTCAAGACTAATACCCTCTCAAACAATAATCTTCCTGGGTGCCAGCTTGGATACAAACACCCAGATGGCCTACCTCACGCCAGAGAAACAAGGGCAATTAACTCAATACTTCAGAAAACTGGCAACCTTCACCAGGCTGACTGCAAGGAAAATCCTGCAGGCTCTGGGTTTCATGGCATCTTGCATCCTACTAATCCCATGTGCAAAGCTGCATATGAGGAAACTTCAATGGTACCTAAAAAACTTATGGTCTCAACACAGCCACAGTTTGGAAACAATCATACCACTGATTCCATGTCTTCAAAAGGAATTTCTGTGGTGGGCTCAAGCATGCCAAAGAAACATAGGTCTCCCATTCTGCAAGCCTCAAGCTAATCAAGTCATCACAACAGACGCCTCGGACTACGCCTGGGGGGCGCACATGACAGATCGGTGTATTCAGGGCAAATGGTCACAAAAAGAAAAGCACCTACACATCAATCAAAAGGAAATGCTAGCAGTAATAAATGCTATTATGGCTTTCAAAGACCTACTGCATCCAGGGCCGCTATTGATAAGAACAGACAACACCACAGTGATGTGGTACATAAACAAACAGGGAGGAACTCATTCATATCCCCTGTGCAGACTAGCCATGTCCCTTTGAAACACGGCTCTGGAATTGCAAATCCAACTTCAAGCACAATTCCTGCCAGGAAAGGAAAACACACTGGCAGACAACCTGAGCAGAAATATGACAGATCCACACGAATGGAAGTTGCATCCTCAAGTTTTTACAATGATAATTCAAGCATGGGGAAGGCCAGACATAGATCTCTTTGCCACCCACAGAAATTACCAATTGACAAAATTCTGCTCAAGGACCTTTCATCCACAGGCCTGGAAAGTGGACGCACTCTCTTTCAGTTGGACAACAATGATGGTTTGTGCCTTTCCACCTCTTCCACTGCTGGCCAAAGTTCTATTAAAAGCCAGAGCAGACAGACCAAAGATGATCCTCATTGCTCCAGACTGGCCAAGAGAACACTGGTACCCACTCCTGAGGAGCCTGACGCATTCCCCACCATGGATCCTGCCACTAATGCCTCTTCTACTGACTCAACACAACTTCAAAACTCTTCACAGTCAGCTGAAAACACTCAATCTAGCTGCATGGAGAATTCCTTAAATTCACAGCAGACCCTACTCTCCAAGGAGGTGCAGGATGTCATTTTGGAGGCCAGAAGGCCTTCTACTAGAAAAGCCTACTCCACAAAATGGAAACGGTTTTGTGTCTGGAATCAGAAAAAGGGTCAGAATCCTGGAATACTAAATTTACCTCAAATACTACAGTACCTAGCCGAGCTGCTAAGCAGTGGACTTTCATTCTCTTCCATCAAAATCCATGCCTCAGCCATTTCTGCAGAGTACAATACTTATCCCCCTTTATTCTCTCACCCTCTCTTAAGTAATCCTTCATTTATGCCAAAGGTAGTATCCAGAGTAGCCTTGAATCAGGCTATCCACTTACCTACGTTTTACCGTAATCCACAAAACAAAGGGGAGAGGCTACTACATTCCTTGGACATTCACAGACAGCTCCGTTATTATTTGGACAGAACAAAGCCTTTCAGAAAATCAGAGCAACTCTTTGTGTCCTATGCTACAGGTGCTCAAGGGAAGCCTATTTCCAAACAGACAATCTCAAAACGGATAGCCCACTGCATACGTTTCTGTTACTCTTTTCATGGTAAAACTGTACCTACAGGCATCAGACCTCACTCCACAAGGGCCACAGCTACCTCTGCTGCCTTCCTCAGGGGGGTTCCTACCAAAGATATTTTGGAAGCAGCCACTTGGAGTTCTGTACATACTTTCTCCAAGCACTATCACCTACCATTATACTCCAAAACCAGAGCGGGCTTTGCCACTGCAGTCTTGCAGGGCATCCTGGCTCCACCTAGTTCAACTTAGTGCCTACCAGCCCTTTATTAGCTTTGGGATTCTACCCATCTGTTATGACTGCAGCTGTATGCACGATGAACATAGTACAGTTTTGTACCTACCATAAATGTAGATGTTCGAGTGCTAATACAGCTGCAGTCCAGGTTTCCCTCCCTCCTTCCCCTCTGGGAACAGGCCTTATGGCTAACACCTCCTCATACAACCTTATGGGGGTATTCTTTTATGGTGTATTTGCTTGCAACTACTGTTTTTTTTTTTTGGTTATATTGCATTTGCTTTACTACATAAATTTATGTTTTGCCTTCCTTCTGGGGGCATCTGACATCTGGGGCAAGAAAAACTGAAGAAAATGGCGTTGGCTGGTTCCTTTATACCCCTGTCGCACTGACGTCAGGGAAGAAGCGACGACAACCGACGCCGGACCTAGACTTTGGAATTCGGCCGACCGAGGACCCGCTTGACGGCAGGAGAACCCATCTGTTATGACTGCAGCTGTATTAGCACTCGAACATCTACATTTACGGTAGGTACAAAACTGTACTTTTTGTAGGTGATGCATTTTTGTTGTTGGGGGGTACTATTGAAGAATTGGAACAACTGATTGAACATCTACATAGTACCACCGATTTTCTAAGATTTACATGTGAATATTCCTATGAGACCATTGATTTTTTTGGATGTTAAGCTATGTAAACCAAGTAATAAACACATTACCACTTCTGTATATAGAAAACCTAGTTGCAGAAACAGCATCCTACACAAGACAAGTATGCACCCAGGACATGTAAGCAAAAATGTCATTAAGGGACAATTTATGAGAGCTAGCTGTCTACACAATACAGCTGAAGGCCTAGATACAGCAATATTAACATTAAAAGAAGAGTTCAAAGAAAGAGGTTACAGTGATAAAGATATTAGGAACAGTATTAGGTATGTGTCACAGGAAAGGAAAGAGACAAAGCCAAACCCTATTTCTCTGGCACTATCAGTATAGAAAATAACACATATAAGAATGATTCTAATATGATTAGGTTTCCAGTGACCTATTCCAGTAACATCAGGAGATTTTGCTCAATTTTTGAAAAAAAATGGAACATTCTAAGGTCAATCAGTGAACTGGATGGGGTTATTGATGATGGAGCACATTTTTATTTTAGTAACAAGAAATCTCTTAAAAGACAACTTTGTTATAAAACAAGGAACAACAGATGCTTAATAAAATCTCAAAGAATTGGCACATTTCCATGCAGGAACTGCATGGCATGTAGCTATCTGTATAGTAAACCTACCATGTTAAGTTGTCTATCTCGCCTTCATTCTTGCTGGATGGGTTCGGAGCCGACCTCGGCTCCGACTCGGCCACTCTAAAAGCTCGAGAGTTGGTTCTACCGGCTCGAGGCTCCCCTTATATCCCACAATGCTAGGCGGTATTACCTCAGATCTCATTTGCCGCTACAGCGATCGAGGTGTATTGTTTCTACCAGCTTCAGGTCAGTTATTATAGATTACTCTATAGTTAAATTAAACCCCTTTAATTTAGTTTTTTATAGTTAATTCCCTTAACTTAGTGGATTTTGACCCTTTCCTACCTTTTTATCCACCCTTTTTTCCTCAAGAACTTATTAGTTCTTCCCTCAGGCCTTCGGGCCCTTCCATCCCCTTATTAATGGAGTGTATGTGTTTTTTAGGGATTTAAAAAAAAAAAAAAAAAAGAACTAATTTTTTTTGGTTAACCTTAGTGGACAGTGTAATCGGTGTGTTTGTGTGTGTGGTGGTTACACTTTTTCCTTAAAAATGTCCAAGGATTCAAAGGTCTCAGGCTTCAAGAAGTGTGACTCGTGCTGTCAGAAAATGTCTCTGACAGACGGTCACACTTCTTGTGTACTGCCTGGGACCTTTACACCTGCAGGACTCTTGTGCTGTATGCCATGGCTTCAGCCCTAGAGTCCTGCAGGAAAGAAAAAACAAGCTTATCTTAAGAGGCTTGCTTAAGCCTGAGGGTTCCCCTTCTGCTACTTCGGGTAAACCCTCTAAGGCTCCTAGGTCCTCGACTCCAGCTTCTGAGTCGAGGCCTAAGGCTTCGAAACCTACTACTACATTGGCTCCGGCTGGAGCCGATGAGACTCGAACTGCAACTTCTGTGGTTCCCTCGGCTCCGGCTGGAGCCGAGGCATTGGAAATTTCTGGGTCGGCTCCGATCAGACCATCGGAACCGACATCTAGAAAGAGGTCCAGGTCACCGTCCCTTGGCTCCGTTCATTCGGCTCCAGCATCTCCCTTGCTGTCTGAACGGAGCCATAGATCTCACTCCTCTAGATCATCGAGGCTTTCGGATCATGACCTTCAGAGGGTAGTGAGTCGACTTCTTAAGTCCGAGGCACTGGCCCAAATGCTTCAGAGCCCGACTCATCAGTCGATGCTTAACCCTATCCCTCAAAATGTTCCTCCTCCGACTCCTTTGAGCTCGGAGCCGGGGCGTTTCGGAACCGAGACTGTGGTAGCGTCGGAACCGATACAATTGTCTTCGGTTCCGTCGTCGGCTCCGATTTCTTCCTTGGAAGAATCTCGGCGCCGGACTTCCCTCGTCGGCTCCGAGGGGGTGAGTGGCATCGGACCCTTGTCCGACCCCGCTCTCCCTCTTGGCGCTTCGGCGCTGGTGAGTTTGGCTCCGACATCGGCCTCGGAGCCATCGCTGTCGGTGCCGAGGGAGGTTCTCAGTTTATCGGAGCGGGGACCTTTGGCTCTGCCTGACAGGGGTGCCTTCGAGGTCATGCGGAGTGTGTTGGAACCCGGTTCAACTCCACAGTCGGTTCCATCCGTCCCTCCCTCTTCGGTGCCTCAGGTTATGTCTGCTCACTCCCTCATCCCAGACCGCAGAGAGCCAGCTCCTCAAGAATCCCCTGTGGGGATCTCATCCTCTTCCGAGGCCTCTCCTGAATTGGCAGGGGAGCCCCCTAGGAAGAGAAAGTGTAAGAGGAAGCACATAGACTCACCTGAGTCTGTCACCTCCGACACAGATTTAGAGGATTCCGAGGGTTCCCCCCGTTCCCCTTCTGAAGATGTCTCTTTTGCAGACATTCTAGAGATCCTGAAACAGAGGGGAAATTGGCCAGCCCTTAACCCTTCGGAGGATGAATCTGTGTATCTTGAGGCGTTGGCTCGCCCTTCCACCTCCTGGGTGTCCCCCTTGACCCCCTCATGCAGGTGGTAGCAAAAAAGGCTTGGACGGCTCCTGACTCAGTGGACCCCACCCCCAGGAGACCTTCAAAGTTTATCACAGCACCAGCAGATAAACAATTTCTGACTAAGGGAGTTTCTGTGGATGCTATGGTGGTAGCTGCTGCCACTAAGAAGGAGCTAGCTGATCCGTCGGTGCCTGTTCATCCTCCTGACAAGAAATCTAGGTCTATGGACAGGTACGGGAAGCGGATGTTTTCGTCAGCGACTTTTGCTATGCGTTCGCTGAACTACCTATGCCATTTCACTCGTCTTCAAAGAGACTTGATCAAGGAAGCGAGTGAGATTTTGAAGGACCCTACAGCTGCGGGTTTTCAGGACAAGATGAACGCTCAGCTGGCTACCCTAAACTCTATAGCTAACTCCTCCATGCGCCTCCTTTCATATGCGGCTGATGGAGGGAGCAGAGCCGCAGGGACAGGTGTGGCCTTACGCCGGCATGCCTGGATGCGGCTATGCAATTTTGCGGACCCCTTTAAAACGTCTTTCACTAATTCCCCGTTTGATGGATCATCCCTTTTTGGTCCTCAAGTGAAAGAAACCTTGACAAGGTGCGAGACAGATGGCAAAACTCTTTCTGCCGTCGGAGTCCGTTTTTCTACTCCTTCTAGACCTTACCCCAAAGGCCAGAAAAGTGGAAAGATGTGGTTCCCCAAACAATCTCAAGGGACTTTGCCTGACGCACAGAGTCGGTTCCCCTCTAGAGGCAGAGGGGGGAACAATAATGGTAGACGTCGCCCTAGAGGCAGGGGGGGTCCGCAGAACCAGGGCAATCGAGAAACCTTTTCCGATAAGCCCTTCCAGCATCCCTGAGGTGTTGCCCGACTGTCCACCTTCGGAGGCAGTCGGGGGAAGATTATCACTGTACCCAGAAGCCTGGCGATCCCTAACTCAAGACAAGTGGGTACAGTCCATCATTTCCAAAGGCTAGTCCATTCCGTTCTTTCGCATTACAAATCAATCAAAAAAATCCCTTCCAGATGTTCCACCCACTCAAAGGGATCAAGCAGCGTTGGAAATATCAAAGTTGCTTGCAAAAAGAGCCATTCAGCCAGTGCCAGCAGACCAGCAAGGATCCGGAATCTACTCCAAGTTCTTTTTGGTTCCAAAGAAAACAGGGGACTGGAGACCCATTTTGGATCTCAGTATCTTGAACAAGTCTGTCAAGAAAATAAGATTTCGGATGGTCACGCTACTATCCATCCTACCCCTATTGGGAAAGGAAAACTGGATGTGCTCTATAGACCTCCAGGATGCGTACTATCATATAAAAATGAACAGACGCTCCAGGAGATTCCTCCGCTTCAGGCTGGGAACCAGTCACTTTCAATTCAGAGCCCTGCCCTTTGGACTCACCACTGCCCCCTGGGTGTTTACCAAATGCATGGCAGTGGTAGCTTCTCACCTGAGACGTCAAGGATTCCAGGTGTTTCCATACTTAGACGACTGGCTCCTCACAGCTCCTACCAAGCATCTTCTTCTACTTGCCAGAGACTACACCTTTCACATTTTTCAAAAGTTAGGTATCTCAATAAATTGCGAAAAGTCTGTTTTGTCGCCTTGTCGTGCTATTACCTTCATAGGCACAAATCTAGACACAGTCAACATGTCTGCGAGACTCACAGACCAAAGAATAGCAGACATACACAAACTGGTCCCCCTTCTCTTCCACAGCAACAGAATCAAAGTCAGATTAGTTCTAAAAGTACTGGGGATTATGGCGGCTGCTATCCCTCTACTTCTTTTAGCCAGATTTCACATGAGAATCCTTCAATGGATGCTCTTCACACAATGGTCATACCAACAACTTCCGATGTCCCAGACCATTGTGATTACGCAAGCATGCAAGAATCATCTTCTTTGGTGGATTTCTTTCCCCCAGCTCTTCCTAGGAAGACCCTTTGTCCTTCCCCCTCCGGTTGCTACTCTGACTACGGACGCCTCCCTGATCGGGTGAGGGGGTCATTATCTGGGCAGAACAGTTCAGGGCATATGGCAACCAGTCGAACGCCACTTGCATATAAATGTTCTAGAGATGAGAGCAGTGCTTCTAGCGCTGCAAGCCCTTCAAGACTCTCTTCCCTTGGGAACGATAGCAATTCAGACGGACAACATGTCTGTAGTGTGGTATATCAACAAACAAGGCGGAACCAGGTCCTACCCCCTATGTCGAGAAGCACTCAGACTGTGGCAATGGGCGATTTCTTCTCAGCGGTTTCTGATAGCAACGCACATCCCCGGGAAGTCCAATCTTATCGCGGACAAGTTGAGCAGAGATATCCTCATGCCTCACGAGTGGTCTCTAAAAGATTCTATCTTGGAGAAAATTTTTCTCAAGTGGGGTTAGCCTTGCTGCGACCTTTTTGCTACTCCCCAAAACAGCAAGTGCAAAGATTATTTCACCCTCTTCCCCTTACCAGGCCAGCCCAGCAGAGACGCTCTAGTCCAAGTTTGGCCCCGGGGACTTCTGTATGCATTCCCTCCCTTCCCACTAATCTCTCAAGTAATACAGAAAGCTATCGCTCAGAAGGCCTCATTGATCATCATTGCTCCTTACTGGCCTCGACAGGTTTGGTTCCCCTTTCTACATCAATTTCTGTTGGAGCATCCCTGGCATCTGGACCTAGTTCCAGATCTTTTGATCCATCAGTCGGGTCAGTTACATCGCTCCCTCCCCTCTCTGAACCTCACTGCTTGGTTCCTCCAGTTCCAACCTTAGCCAGGCTTCCTCAAATATCTCACTCTGTTCGAGATATTTTGATAGCTTCCCATAAATCTTCCACTCGGAAGATTTATCTTAGTAAGTGGAAACGTTTCGCCTATTGGGCTCAAGGAAGGGACATGGATCCTTTCACTGCTCCCATCCAAATAGTCCTTGATTTTCTAGCTGAACTTTTCCATGCAGGTTCATCTCCTTCTACTCTTAAAGTTCAATTGGCAGCCATATCTAACTTTCATGTGGGCATCTCAGATTCTGCCATCATGTCTCACAAGCTTTGCAAAGCTTTCTTGAAGGGAGTTTTTCTTCTTAGACCTCCTATAAGAAATCCTCCTCCCTCTTGGGATCTTAATTTAGTTCTCACATCTTTAATTCTTCCCCCTTTTGAACCTGCAGCTTCCTGTTCAATGAAATTGCTATCCTGGAAGACTCTCTTTCTGGTAGCCATTACTTCAGCTAGAAGGGTCTCAGAGCTTCATGCACTCAGCAGTCGACCACCGTATCTTTTGTTTCATAAGGATAGGGTATCCTTACGGACCAATCCATCCTTTTTACCTAAAGTAGCCTCCGTGGAAAATCTAAATCAAAACATTGACCTCTCTGTGTTTTTTCCTAACAGGTCTGAACAAAAATTGCATTGGCTAGATGTCCATCGTCAATTAAGGTATTATTTGGATAGGACCAAACAGATCAGAAAAACTGACCAGTTGTTTGTCTCTTATGCAGAAGGCAGAAAGGGCCTTTCAGTTTCGAAGGTATCACTTTCCAGATGGCTAACATCCCTGATTTCCTTTGTGTATGAAATTAGACACCAAAAGTTGCCTAACAAACCTAAGGCCCATTCGACTAGAGCTTTGGCTACTTCTATAGCTTTCCAAGACAGGCTGCCTATTGATACCATTTCATGCAGCAGCTACATGGGCTACTCCTCACACTTTTATTTCTCATTATAAGTTGGATCTAGCTTCTAGACATAGAGCTAGTTTTGGTTCCACTGTTCTCAAGAGTCTGTTCCGATAGGCCACCCGGGACAAGGTGCTAGGGACGCTGTCCCATCCAGCAAGAATGAAGGCGAGATAGACAACTTAACATATAGAAGTTATGTTCTTACCATAACGTTCCATGTTAGTTGTCTTCTTCTCGCCTTCTTTCTAAGGCCCCACCTCCTTCCCCCTAGCCTGGACAGACCTAGAGGAGTTTGATTGTGACCTCTCTTTCTTCCACCTCTATTGTATATGTATATGCTATACTTTGCATATATCCCTTCATCAGGTTTCAGGTCACCTTCTTCCTCTCCTTTTATAGAGGTGGTGTTTCCTTTTTCCAGTAGTTCTGGATTTATTATTGGCTGGGCCTAGCTTACAAATGAGATCTGAGGTAATACCGCCTAGCATTGTGGGATATAAGGGGAGCCTCGAGCCGGTAGAACCAACTCTCGAGCTTTTAGAGTGGCCGAGTCGGAGCCAAGGTCGGCTCCGAACCCATCCAGCAAGAAAGAAGGCGAGAAGAAGACAACTAACATGGAACGTTATGGTAAGAACATAACTTCTGTTTTTCACACCCCACTTTGAATTTTGATATAGAAATTAATTTCTATGCAGACTGTAAAACACAGCACTTAGTTTACTTCCGTTTTTGTACTAAATGTTTTTGTTTTTTACATAGGGAAAACCAATAGATGCCTCAGAACATCTAAGTCTTAAGAGATATAACTAACAAGAAGGATACTAATGCTCTAGCGAAACATGTTAACTGAGGACACGCAACATATATTTAATTTTATGGTGCTAGAGATTATTGAACAAAACATTAGAGGGGGTGATATAAACAACAGGGTAGAAGAAATAGAGCAGAAATGGATACTACAACTACAGGCAGATAAACCACCAGGGCTAAATGGTGCAGTTTCACTGAAACCCTTCCTGAAAGCTAGGTCTCTGAAACATTGAATTTATTGGTTTAATTATATGACACATTTTTTATTACTATTTTTTGTATGCTACTTTAAAGCTTAGAATTTTTTAATTATTAATTAATGATGTCATATAGGATGTGGCATCTGATTGGTCAGTATTAATTTAAATTTAGTTGTTTTTTTGTATGAATGGAGTCTGAAGAAGCGATTAGTTGTAAATCGTGAAAGTGCTTACTCTTGTGTGTTTTATTAAAACTGTTTGAATTCACCGAGCCGTGGTCAGTTCATTGCTTTATTTTTATTTTAATTCTGCTCTGAGGTGTAAACCGGGCATTTATCCAGTTTGTGGAATTTGTTTTTCATACTTAAAGGAAAATGTCTCTGATTTATGGCCTGCTTTCATATGGGAAGATGATCCATGTAGTGTTGTGGCCATATTTGTGAGGAGATCATCAAGGGTATTTGTGCTTCTAGTAGGTTGGTTAACTATTTGTACAAGTGATTTAGCATGTATAATGTTAAGACAACATTGGGCATGCCAGCCATTGGAAGTGTAGGTCAGCCAGTTTATTGATGGATATTTGAAATTCTTGAGTAGAAAGATAATGGCTGGTTTAATGGGAATTTAAGATAAGGTGTTAAGATAGAATCTTTGTACAGAAAGGGACTTAGAGGCTGTTCTGTAGCCGAAGTGGTAATTAATCTTGTTTGAGGTGATTTAGACATCATCCACAGCCCTTTTTCCCCATTTTTTTGCACGTGGTCAATGAGTCACATCACATTGACAAACATCTAATGGTAATATTCACACTTCTGAGTGGTTAGCCCTGCCACAGTTGTTCTTCCATACTACATACATGCATGTGCAGTCACACCTATGGCCTATTAAGTATGCCCAGTCCACCTACTGCATTGCTTTAAAATGTGGGAGGACACCAGAGCACCCAGAGAAAATAAGTTCAATTATGGTATCCCAAGAAGTCAGTTGTGAGCTCATGTTTTCCTTGAAAAATGCTGATACTCCACCACATTTGCCAAAAGGTCTGAAGACAAGATGGGCACTAAACCCAGGAATGGAGGGAATGCTTTCTTTCTTTGAAACCATGCATCTCAAACTACATTTGTATGAATGTGTTCAGGTTATAGGACTTCCAGTCCAAGCATTTTTGCTACACTCCTGGGATTAATTAGAGCCACTATAATGGGCTCCCTGTTGAAATGTCAGCGCTTGAAATGCCAATTGCTGACAAGCTGAAAAAAAAACACTGAAAACCCAGAGAAAAGCAAATCTCAAAAGTTGCTCTTATCCTTAAAACTGCTTCATTGCCCAGATCGTGACTGAAAGTTGGTCCTAGGAGCAGCCCACCTATTTAGTTAAAAAATAAGTAAATAAATTCATTTTGTCTGGAGTTCACCTTCTCATGTGTTGGCATAAGGGGCTAACATGTCACTCATTTCTGAGAAAGAAATACATTTCTCATTTATAAGAAGCAAATCTGGCTCAAGTCGATGGATTTTAATTAACAAACAGGCGTGGTGCTGACATAGTAGTGCTTGGTCCAAGTCCTCTGTATGTTAGAACTAAAGTTTATGCAAGAAAAGAAATCACATTGACATATGGACCAATGAGTGTAAGAATAACCACATATTGTTTGAAAGTATATGTATAATGGAACTTTATTTTATTTTACTATTTCTATTTGAAAAACTGAATAAAGAATTTTTTGAAAAAAAATGAATAACCACATATTGTGATTGATTGAATCACTTCACTTGTTCCTACATTTAAGATTCTTTTTCATAGTTGCTGTAAAAGTGAGTGCCTTACTTAGCTATACTTTGTATAGCCTTGAGCTTTTCTTGTTCACATACTTTAAATTATTTTTTACCATGCCGTATTATTACACCTGCAGTTAGCAGAGGTCACTTTTAGAATTACAGAAAAGGTACATTGCTAGTACTGCAGAAAAGCCCATTGTTTTATTTCAGCTCAGGTTTTGTGTGACTAGTCCAACAATGGAAGTAAATGTTTTTTTTTTTTTTTTTTGGGGGGGGGGGTCATTTTCCTTTTAGCTAACTTTTAACTAATTGTTTTAGCTAACGTTTTAGCTTTTAGCATAACTGCAGTGAATGTTGAAAATGACTAAAAAGACTAACAGCCGTAGCACCTGTGCAGTTCGTCATTTAAGGAGCTGGTTTTATTTCTGAAAGCATTCAAATAAATAGAGTAATACTATTACAAAGTAGTCTTTTTAGCTTGTGTACAGTTTTCCCCCAAGCATCTTGGATGGAGCAAGCAGAGCAAGTTATGTTCATGTTGTGATAGTTCTTTCTGTGTTAAGCTTTCCCTAGGTCACAGAGCCTGTCCAGGAGCCAGTAGACACAATGTAGAAAACATTCCTGGACGGAGCAGTGGTGTATCCCAACATGCATGCCCACTTTCATGGTCTACATACTTATTAATGGATAGTATTTTAGAGAAGCACCAGTTCACCTAACAGAAGTTCTTTTGGATGTGTGATGAAGCTAGGGTACCTGAAGACACCCACAGACAAAGGGTAGTGATACAGACATCACAGAGAAAGCATCCTGCCAGGAACCAAGCTGCAGAACCAAGAGCTGTGAGGCAGCATTGCTAATTAATGTGTCACCCCTCCTTTAAAAAGTTGTAGTAAATGTTAGTTTGACTTAGAGGATGTATCAGTTGCTGTCCCAAAACCAAAATTCTAAGTAGATTTGATTATTTGTACAGTAAAACTTAACACTTTAAGGCATGAGGACTGCAAGTGTCAGCACATGGTTGATACACAACTGCAAGGAAAGCAAGCTTGCTGATTTTACATGTAAAATGTACATGTGGCCTTTTAGTCACAGACTGATAACTTATTGTAACATTTTCTCTGAAAGTTAATGTTCTTAAAGGAGAAATGGAAAATGGTTAAAGTAGAACTATTGTGTGTGTCTGGCACAAAAATTGAATTAGTGTGGTATTCTTTTGCCATCTACTGTTTATCCTGTTCCGTCGTCATCCCATACAAGGATGCAGTCAGCACATATGCAAAGGAAGCATTGTGTGCTAAATTATTTTGTTGCTGTTATTGAATTTAGTTTGACTGTTTTACTCAGTTTAAAGGTAATGTTTTATTTCTGTTTTTAGCACCATAAAGAGTTGAACAGCTTAATGTGAGAGTGTTCAATCTCGCCTTTGTTCTTACACATGGGTTCGGAGCCGATCCTCGGCTCCGTGTCGGCCGCTTGCAAGCTCTGCATCGAGAAGAAGCTCGAGATCACCTAATACCCACAATCCCCCTCTGCCTTTACCTCAGATCTAGTTTGCCGCTGCAGCGTTCGCATCACTGGGTCGAGCTCGAGCACCTGAGATAAGATTTCGAATTTTATTCTTGTATTTTTTCTTGGTACTTTAGTATTATAAAGTTATTTAGTGATAATTTGTGTGTGTGTGGTAAGGTTAAGGGAATCTCGGTACCGTTAAGTTGTAAAACTTAGTTAGAGTTCTCTTCGGGGCCTACCACCCCTTATTGGATTTGACAACCGGATTGACTTTCACTACTGGATTTGACAATTTTACCGGACTTGACTTTTTTACTGGATTTGACTTTTTTCTCCCTTATTGTGACATGTCTGAAAAGGCCAAATCAGGGTTCAAGTGTTGCCAATGTGGGCAAAAGATGTCAGTAACTGACAATCATAGTTCCTGCGTCTACTGTCTTGGCCCTCTCCATCTGCAAGAAGACTGCTCTATTTGTCATTCTTTCAGTGGGAGGGTCATGACAGATAGGCGCAGGAAACTAATGGATAGGGGTTTCTTAAAACCTTCCTTTCAGGAGGCTCTGGATGCTTCTGACCAGGCATCCAAGTCCTCGAAGGAATCGAAGACATCGGAGCCCAAGTCATCGGCTCCGAGCTCTTCGACTAAAGTTAGATCACCGGTTCCACAGACTTCGGGGCCGAGTGTTCAACTGTTGTCAGTTTCCGAGCCTCGAGTCTTGGAACCAGTGATGGAGCTCCCTCCCTCGACACTGTTGAGGTCGGCTCCGTCTTCGGTTCCTTCGACCCGTTCTTCTAAGCTCTCCGACATCAATGTGGACCGTGTGGTGCAGAAATTATTGGAACATTCGGCCCTATCCAAACTTATCTCGGTTTCCACCCAATTGGTGTCGAAACTTGAAGGCCTTCCATTATCTCCATCTGTTCCTCCTCCGAGACCTGTCCAGTCTTCGGAGCCGGAAGAGGCTGATCTGCTGATTGTGGAGCCCTCGGTGCCAGAACCGTCCTTTTCTCGGTCGGCTCCTTTCACCTCGACTCCGTCGGATCCGGTACCGGAGTCTCGGAGCCGACGATCCATCCTTGGTTCCGGGGCCGAGAGTCGAACCGACGTTTCGGTTCCGACTCTTCCTCTCGGGGCCTCGGCGCGGATCGATTCGGCTCCGTCCTCGGGGTCGATGCCTTCGGTGCCTGTCTCGGGGATTCTTCCCATTTCTTCGGAACTGGGAGATTCCTCGACTCGGGACCCGGGGGCCTTCGATCTCATGAGGAAGGTGTTGTCTACCCAGACAACCACATCAGTAGAAGCAGCCTCTCCTCCCCATAAAGGACCGTTATCTTCCTCTGCACCAACGGCCACATCCAAGCGTCGAGCACCGGTGTCTCAGCCACCCCTGGAGGGTGCCCCCTCTTCCTCGGAGGCTTCTTTGGATGCTCCCCCCGAAGAGGTCCCTAGGAAAAGATTGTGTAAGAGGAGACACTTAGATTCTCCACAAGAATCTTTGACATCCGATACTGACTTGGATGAGTCAGAAGGGTCCCCAAAGTCACCTTCAGAAGATGTCTCCTTTTCTGACATCTTGGAGATCCTGAAGCAGAGAGGTGATTGGCAGTCCCTCCCCCCTTCTGAGGATGAGTCAGTCTTGCTGAAGGCATTTGGTGCTCGCCCTTCCTCCTCCTGGGTCACTCCGCCTTCGATGAGTTAATGGAGTTGATTGCTCGAAGGGCGTGGGAGACACCTGACACGGTGGAACCGGTCCCTAGGAAGCCTAATAAGTACATCACTGCACCCCAAGACAAGGCTTACCTCACAAAGGGAGTTCCAGTGGACGCCATGGTGGTGGCAGCGGCCACGAAAAAGGAGATGTCTGAATCTTCCTCATCTGTCCATCCGCCTAACAGAGATTCTAGGACTATGGACAGATACAGGAAGCGCATTTTTAGTTCAGCGGCTTTTTCTATGCGATCCCTGAACTGTTTGACCCATTTTACACGTTTACAGAGGGATCTAGTCAAAGAGCTGGGAGATACCCTCCAGGGTACTACAGATGCTGCGGTCTCAGAGAAAGTTACAGCACATCTAAATACCCTTACATCCATTGTTAACTCATCCATGAGGCTGATATCATACGCAGCCGAAGGATCGAGTAGGGCAGCAGCTTCAGCGATTGCTCTTCGTAGGCAATCCTGGATGCGCTTATGTTCATTTGTGGAAGCCTTCAAGTCTTCCTTTACTAACGCCCCATTTGATGGTGCCACACTTTTTGGCCCCAAAGTAAAGGAGACCCTTACCCGGTGTGAACAGGAGGGAAAGACTCTGTCTGCTGTCGGAGTCCGTTTTTCCACCCCTTCCAGACCGTACCCCAAAGGGCAACGTGGTGGGAAAATGTGGTTTCGAAAACCCCAAGGATCTTTCCCAGGCACACAGGGTGATGCCCCCTCTAGAGGCAGAGGAGGGGGCAGAGGTGGAAGACGCCGCCCTGGCGGCAGAGGGGGTCCGCAAAACCAAGGTGACATTGATACCCCCCCTGGAAAACCTTTCCAGCACTCCTGAGAGGAGGCCCGACTGTCCTGCTCTGGAGGCAGTCGGGGGTCGCTTAGCTTTATACCCTCAGGCCTGGCAAAACATTACTACAGACAACTGGGTAAAAAGCGTTGTTACCAGAGGTTACAGAATACCATTCCTATCCACCCCCATTCTAAAGAGAAAACTCCCAGATGTACCGCCCCATCTGCGAGACCCAGCAGCTATAGAAATTTCAAAGCTGCTAGAAAAAAGAGTCATCCAACCAGTCCCAGCGGACGAAATAGGATTCGGAACTTACTCAAGGTTCTTTTTAGTTTCAAAGAAGACAGGGGACTGGAGGACGATTCTGGACCTAAGCAGCCTCAACACCTTTGTCAAGAAGGAAAAGTTCCGAATGGTCACGCTTCAATCGATCCTTCCATTCCTACAGAAGGACGACTGGATGTGCTCAATAGATCTGAAGGACGCATACTACCACATCAAAATGGCCAGGGCGTCCAGGGATCATTTGCGCTTCCGGCTGGGAGCCAGTCACTACCAGTTTCGAGCCCTGCCCTTTGGTCTGACCTCAGCCCCCAGGGTTTTCACCAAATGCATGGCAGTGGTAGCGTCTCATCTGAGACGCCTAGGATTCCAGGTGTTTCCGTATCTGGACGACTGGCTCCTGTCTGCCACCACCCGGCGTCAACTGATACAGGCCAGGGATTACACCCTACAACTTTGTATTCACCTCGGAATTTCCGTAAATTTCGAAAAATCTTTACTACAGCCATCACAGCATATCTTATTCATAGGAGCGGAATTAGATACGCATCATTTAATTCTAAGGCTTCCTCCAGAAAGGATAGTCGCACTTCAAAACAACATTTCTCTCCTTCTGTCATCCAAAAAATCCCCGGCAAAGCTGGTTCTAAAGGTCTTGGGTCTCATGGCAGCTTCCCTCATTGCGATACCATTGGGAAGACTGCACATGAGAGTTCTACAATGGCTGCTGTTTGCACAATGGTCGTTCCAACAGCTACCTCTGACACACGAAATTCTGATTACAAACACATGCAAATCACACCTAACTTGGTGGCTTCAGACTTGCAACCTTTCCAGCGGAAGACCATTTGTGCTACCCACACCGTCAGCGACGATAACCACGGACGCTTCCCTGATAGGGTGGGGGGGCATCTTTCAGGGACAGACAGTCCAAGGAGAATGGACCAATCTGGAGTACAATCTGCACATCAATGTTCTGGAGTTGAGGGCAGTGTTTTTAGCATTGCAACACTTTGCTCCCCTTCTTCCTCTAGGGACTATTGCAGTTCAGACAGACAACATGTCTGTAGTCTGGTACATAAACAAGCAAGGGGAACCAGGTCTTATCAACTATGCAGAGAGGCCATGAGAATTTGGCAATGGGCGGAGTCCACGGGTCGCTTTCTGATCGCAACGCACATCCCGGGGTCATCCAACGTCATAGCCGACAGGCTGAGCAGAGCAATACTGTTGCCTCACGAGTGGTCCCTCAAACAGTCAATTGCGAACATGATATTTCGCAAGTGGGGCCAGCCTTCCTGCGATCTGTTTGCATCTCCAATGAACGCCAAATGCAGGAGCTACTTTGCCCTATTACCCCCTCCAGGGGAAGTCCCCAGGGACGCGCTGGTGCACGATTGGCCCCCGGGTCTCCTGTATGCTTTTCCTCTGATTGCAAAGTTTCTGCAGAAAGCCAACAACCTTCAGAGGACGATAATCCTCATTGCCCCATTCTGGCCTCGTCAAATTTGGTTCCCCTTTCTATTGCATCACCGCATTCGGGGACCTTGGATGCTGGACCCAGAGCCAGATCTACTGACTCACTCGTCAGGAGTTCCTCACCCATCTCTCGAATCACTCCATCTAGCAGCTTGGCTGCTCCGCTTCCCTTTCTAGCCAGGTCTGATTCCCTTACACCGGCAGTTCAGGATATATTAGTGGCTTCTCATAAAGCTTCCACTACAAAAACCTACACCAGTAAATGGAAGCGTTTCATCTTCTGGGCTAATTCACAACATTTGGACCCTGTTATAGCTCCGTTGAACAAGATCTTGGAGTTTTTGACAGAATTGTTCCATGAAGGAGCTTCTCCTGCCACTTTAAGAGTGCAATTGGCTGCCATTTCTAACTTTCATGTGGAAGAATGTGGTGCGCCTGTTATGGCCCACAGACTTTGTAAGGCTTTTTTAAAAGGATCCTTTCATATCAGACCACCAGTTAGAATTCCTACATCACCTTGGAATCTGAACCTCTTACTTTCTAAATTGATGTTGCCCCCTTTTGAGCCAGCCTCAGTTTGCCCATTGAAATTTTTATCATGGAAAACTCTATTCCTGGTGGCCATTACATCCGCTAGGCGAGTGTCTGAGCTTCAGGCTCTTTCTATTAAACACCCTTATTTAATTTTCCACTCTGACAGAGTATCCCTTCGCACTAATCCATCCTTTCTCCCCAAAGTTTGCTCTACTAATAATATTAATCAGTCCATTGAATTACCCACCTTTTTCAAAAATCACTCTAATAAGTTAGAGTATATGTTGCACAAATTGGATGTCCATAGACAACTCAGGTTTTATTTGGATAGGACAAAAGATCACAGGAAATCTGATCAACTGTTTGTAGCCTTTGCTGACAGCAGGAAGGGTGTAGCAGTTACTAAACGAACTCTTTCCAAATGGCTAACTGATTGTATCACATACGTTTATGAGGCTTCTAATCAAACCTTATCGGTCAAACCTAAAGGACATTCTACGAGATCACTGTCTACATCCTTAGCTCACGCAGCTCGCTTACCATTAGACACGATTTGTGCGGCTGCTACTTGGGCTAAACCGCATACTTTTATCTCTCATTACAAAGTGGACAGGGTTTCTAGGGATAGGGCAACCTTTGGTTCCACTGTGCTCAAGAACGTTCTCCCGTGAGTTCCTCAGGATCATGGAGCTAGGGACGCTACCCATGTGTAAGAACAAAGGCGAGATTGAACACTCTCACATATAGAAGTTATGTCCTTACCATAACGTTCCATGTGGAGTGTTCATCTCGCCTTTGTTCTTACATTCCCACCCTTCCCACCCTTAGGAAGCACGTTCAATTTGGTGCCTGGTCTGGAGTATTCTCCTTCTGCATTGCAGTTGTTGTATTGTATGATACACTTGTGTATATATATATATCTATGTATATATGTATATAGATGATCCTATGATTATGTAAATTTTGGTATGAGTGTGCTTTCTATGGCTGGTTTGCTTGCAAACTAGATCTGAGGTAAAGGCAGAGGGGGATTGTGGGTATTAGGTGATCTCGAGCTTCTTCTCGATGCAGAGCTTGCAAGCGGCCGACACGGAGCCGAGGATCGGCTCCGAACCCATGTGTAAGAACAAAGGCGAGATGAACACTCCACATGGAACGTTATGGTAAGGACATAACTTCTATTTTTGTGTACTTGGCATACTGTCTTTGTTTTTTCTTTCATCTAGGATCTGCAGACTTGGGGGTATGTCTTCATAGGTCTTCAAGTGGCCTGGACCTTCCAATGAAGGTGGTTGACATGTTTGGTTGCTGTTTGCCTGTCTGTGCTATTTATTTTAATTGGTATGTATATTCCATCAATTGATGGTTCATCTTAACATTATAAAAATGTTTGCATGTCTGATGACAGGATTTTGACAAATGTACAAAAAGTTTAAAAACGTAGGAACAGAAATTCTTATTGTACTTGATGCATAGCCCATAGTACCCTGTAAATTGATTTGTAAAAGTTCATTCTAGAATTGACCATGGTTATTGAAAACCTCATACAGAGGTGATGCTCTCCATCTACATCTGTTTCGTGATTTGTCAATGAAAAGTAAATTGCTAACTCGTTGTTCCCTGGCCTCCTCATGTGGCCAATAATTTCAGGTTTCTGGCATGTGACATTTTGATGGGCTTAGAAAAGCACATTTTTAGTCTATCATTACAATAGGAAAAGCCAGTAAGGCTGGGGATTTTGCTATAGGTGACTGTCTCCCTGTCCTGGACATTTTTTTTTTTAAGCAAACAGGTACCTACAGGTGACCTGTAATTGTGTTGTCATGCTATGGCTATTAAAAGGAAACCAGGCTGTGAGAAAGTATTTAATGTGTGTACCACTATTTTTGCTGAGGTGTTGGCATGAAGGGTGGCATACATTCATAGTTGTTGGGGAAGGTTACAAGAGTCACACCTGAATCCCAGCAAATAAAAGCACTGCAGCAATCTATTTTCTGTTAAGATAATGTCAAACCTCCAACAAAATGGCTGTGAAGTAAAATAACAAAACCCATGATAGAGGCAACTGGAAGAATATGTAGAATTGGTTCCACTATGAAACATCATTGCATAAAACTACACCTAGACAAGCCTAACATGTAAATGTTGGAATAAAAAGAAAATTAAAATAAAAAAAAATTGTATGGACACGTACACTTACTATGTATTTTTAACTCTTGGTTGTACAGTTACAAGGAAAACTGAAAACACATGAAAAAAGCTGCAAATTATTGTCAGTGCTATAACAAGAGACTTGACTCACTTGGTGTTGTGAGTACTGTTAAAGTGTGAAAATACACTTTAATCTGTATCTGTCACAGAACTATGTACAGTATCATTAATGCATACGTGCAGCATCACAAAAAAGTAGGCACAAAGATATTTGAAGAGAAATGCAGGTAAAGGCATCCAGATATGGAAACTTTCACAATACAAAAATTAAGTTCACAAAGATGGAACATAGAACAGAAAATTAACAAAGTAGAAGTTAAAAAATAGAAGCTGGAGTTATGGAATACCTGTGAAGTGAAGGATTTAGTGTAGAAAGTTTAACACAGGTTATATCACGGCATTAGGGAACAATGAGTCCCCCAGTTAAGGAGAAACAGTAGGAGCAGGAAACATCTGAAGAAGAAATATGGACGTGGAGAAAGAAAAACAGATTTAATATGGTGCAATATGTTTGCAAATGAAAAAGCAAAACTAATCAATACAAAAAGAGCAGTGCCAAAGAGATTTGAAAAGAAATATATGCAAAGACATCCTGATACCCAGAAAAGAGGGCATCTGGCACCCTGTTCTAGACCTGTCCACATTAAATCTGTCCCTCCAGGTGCCCTATTCTAGACCTATCCACATTAAATCTGTCCCTCCAAGTGCCAAAATTCAAAATGCTGACCCTTCAAAACCTATTACCTATGTTGGCTCCAGACCCCTGACTAGTGACCCTAAATGTCTCTAAGACTCTTACCTCCATATCCCCATCAGGGAATCCTGCAGGAGTGTCCTACATTTCAGAGCAGGCTCAGAGCACTTTCAATTGTCTGCTCTGCCCTTTGGCTTATCTATTGCTTCCAGAGTCTTCACCAAGTGCCTTGCTCTGGTCATTGCATTTTTCTGACAGCAAAACATCCAGATTTACCCCTGACTTCAGGCAGACACCAAGGAAAAATTCCTGCAAGACCTTTCCTTTGTCCAAACTCTGCTTACCTCTGTGGGATTCACTGTCATCAGGAAAAAATCCCATTTCCAACCTACAAGGCAGATAACCCTCCCAGGAGCCCTCCTGGACACATCTGCCAAAAGAGCATTCCTCTCTGCAGAGCTTTCTCCTACTCTGCTTTTCTCAGCTGGCTCGCAAGACACATCTCACAGCAAGGAGGTTCCTGCAAGCGCTTGGGTACATGGCTTCCTGCATCCTTCTGGTACCTTTAGCCAGGCTCCATGTGAGAAAACTGCAGTGGTATCTCAAGAATACCAATGTTTGGAGGGTGGCTTAATGGATAAGGTGTTAGTCGTACAAACACAAGGTGCAGGGTTTGAGTCTCACAAGGGATAATTGGCTAGGCTTAAAATGGCTCGCAAGGGCAGTTAGCTTAGTACTAAACTATGAACCTATTAATTGTGAACCTATTAACTATGAACCTATAAGAACCTATGGAGCCAACATTCACAGTCACTGGAACACCAGCTGCCTCTGATCCCCTACTTAAGGAAGGAATTTCTATGGTGGGCAGAAGCTTGTACTCTGAACAGAGGGCTACTCTTCAGCACCATTCCCCAAGGCCAGACCATCACCACCGGCACCTCAGACAGCCTGGGGTGCTTATCTAGGAGACGTGCACTCAGGGCACCTGAGATCAGGGAGACTTTACCCTCCAGATCAACATAAAGGAATTGCTGGCAGTACACAGAGCTATAATAGCATTCAGGAGCCACCTCAGACCAGGAGTTCTCCTAATCAAGACCAACAACACCACAGTCATGATGTAGTACCATCAACGAACAATGATGTGTCTGCTTCTGATAGCCCAGTACATTCCAGGGGAGCACAACACCCTGGCAGACTGCCTCAGCAGGAGTGTCCTGAACCCACACGATTGGCAGCTACACAAGGACACCTTCCTCTACATCATGCATCTCTGGGTATTACCAGAGGTAGACCTCTTTGCTACAATTCAAAACAGGCAGCTAAACAGGTTCTGCTCCAGGGAATTCCAACCACGAGCATGGGGCAACCTATTTGTGTACGTTTACCCTCCCTTACCACTGATTCCCAGGGTACTTCTAAAGATCAAGGAGGAAGGGCCAAGGGCTATCCTCATTGCCCCAAACTGGCCCAGACAGCACTGGTACCCCCTACGTCTCAGCCTAATCAAGGAATTACTGTTCAGCCTGCCTGTCACAGAAAAGCTGCTAGCCCAAGAAAAATGGTCAGTACTGTACCCAAATCTTGACGCACTCAGCCTATCCGCATGGCTTAGAGAGGCGGATAACAGGCCACTACTGAGCAAACAGGTCATGGATATCATTAAAGAGGCCAAAAGGCCCAGTACCAGAAAATCTTATTCAGAAAAATGGAAAAGATTCACTGCATGGTGCCAAAATAAGGGTGAAAACAGTGCCCATGCCTCTCTCACCTTGGTTCTGGACTACCTAGCGGAGCTCATGCAAAAGGGATTGTCTTACTCCTCTATCAAAATCCATGCCTCAGCTGTCCTGCTCATTCTCCAACAGAGTAACCTCTATTCTCCCATCCCCTGTTAAAACAATTCCTTAGAGGGTTATCACACATTAGACCTCCTGGGAGGCTACCCACCCCAGCATGGGATTTGAAATTTGTCCTCGGATAATTGACCTTACCCCCTTTTGAATCAGCTTCCTCAGCAGAGGTAAAGCACCTCTCTTGGAAGACTGCTGTCCTGCTGGCCATAACCTTAGCCAGAAGAGTATCAGAACTACAGGCTGTCATGGCCATTGAACTCTTCATTATTTTTCATCCAGACAGGGTATCCCTTAGGACAAGCCACTCCTTTATGCCTAAGGTGGTATCTGATGTGGCTGTTAGTCAGGCCATCCATCTCCCTACCTTCTTTCCAAACCCACAAAATAGGGGGGGAAGAATTCTCAATACTTTAGATGTGCACAGGCAACTTTGATACTACCTAGACAGAACCAAGTATATCAGAAAGACTGACCAACTGCTGGTAAGCTTTGCTCCTGGGGCAGAGGAGAAACCTATATCCAAACAGACCATTTCCAAATGGATATTGCACTGCATCCGTTTCTGCTACTCTTTTCATGGAAAGGTACCTCTCAAATCAGTCAGAACCCATTCTACCAGGGCAGCATCAACTTTCACTGCCTTCCTCAGAGGCATCCCTACCAGGGACATTTTAGAAGCTGCCACCTGGACATCTGTCCACACCTTCACAAAACACTACCAGCTGGCTATTTTCTCCAAATCCAGGGCAGGCTTTGCTTCAGCAGTCCCTGCAGGGCATTGTAGCTTCCATTTTATTTATTTATTTATTTTACATTTGTTAACCGGGTTAGTCCAACTGAGTTTGCAAACAAACCCATTTTCAGTGGAGACCCAAGGGGAAAAGCCCCAGCAAACATAAGTAAAAATAAAGTGACAATGTACAAATATTAAATAACAATTACAATACAAAATAATTGTAAAAAAGAAAAGGTTATTAACTATTTGCATTTCATTGATAGTAAGCAACCCATTTTCAGTGGAGACCCAAGGGGAAAGAGCCCCCCAGCAAACATAAGGAAAGATAAACATACAGGACAAAAACTATTAAAAACAACACTGCAAATACGAAATTAATTATAAAGAGAAAAACAAAAGAAAAAAAATTATGAACATTAAGGGTTGCACGGATAATAGTGGACTAAAATTAACTACATATGAGAGTAAAAACAAAAAGATAATCATTGTTCAAAAGAAGGACAATGTATAGACATTGATAGGACGTGGGGAGGAAAAAAGATAGTGTGGAGAATGGGAGAGGGGTGTAGTAGGGCTATAGTAGTAGAGCTGAGGGTTTAGGAGATTAGTTTAAGCAGAAGTTACTAACAAACAAAGAAAGTTAGGAGATCCAACAGGTTATACAGTGGGAGACGCTAGGACTACATGTACATTTAAAGCAATAAAAGCATATTCTCCAGCTCCTTCACTGCATTCCTTCCACCCTACCTTTCAGCTTTGGGAATCTTCCCACAAGTGTTGACTGCAACAGTGAAACACTAAGAACATAGTACAGTTGTGTACACTTACCATAAATATAGATGTTCGAGTGTATTCATTGTCACAGTTCTGTTTCCCTCCCACCTTCCCCCTTTCTCTTTTCCATCTTTCTTATGGCTTTACCCAGGTTGGCCTTCTTCAGGTCTTCTTGGAAGTGGTTGGGGGCAAGAAAAACTGATGTAATGGCATCGGCTGCCTCTCTTTATAGCACTGACGACCTGACATCAGTCTCTGGTGACCTGCAGCCAGCACAGGAGGGAAATCCTGTACTCTGGTATTCGGGCCAGCCGAGGGCTACCCAGCAGGTATAACCCACAAGTGATGACTGCAACAGTGAACACACTCAAGCACCTACATTTATGGTAAGTGTACACAGCTGTACTTTATGTATTACCTGCAAAGTGAAGAATTTAGTGTAGAAAATCTAACCGATAACCTCAGAGCAGGATACAGCAGTAGATCAGAGCGGGAAACATCTGATCATTTGCCATATGAAGATGCTTTGAAGCCTTCCATAGGAAGCTAGTACAGAAGTTCAGGTGGAGTTGCATAGCAAGGGAAGGAACAGGAAACTGTGCAACCCTGACACAGTCAGTGTTGTGGAGCGATAGGCTAGTGAGTTCCCACATGAAAGAGCAATGGTGACACAGGATGAAACAAAGAGAATGTGGCACAGGAAGATGCTCTGGAACTATCTGTAGAATGCCCACAAGAAATGGAGAGCAAAGAATGTGCCCTAAGTTTAGAAGAAACTGATCTAAGAGAATAATTGCTTGATTTAATAGAGATAGACAGACATATGTAGATCGATGAAAGAAATAGACTACAGAAAGTCAATAAAACCCCAAAAGTTAGAAGTGTGATAAAACAAATAAACACAGTAATTAGGATTGTCCGTAGAGATTCATGTTGTATAATGGAAGTAAATAGGATATATTACTGTGCAGCTAAATTAATAACAGATAGTCTTACCATAAAAATATAGGGCAGTAAGGGAAAGGAAGAGGATAAATCAAATACCTTAATGGAAGTATCAAATAGAGAAAACTACAAAGCAATTAAGACAAGAAGTGTCACTGTTAGAAGAGGAACAGATAAATAAAAATACTCAGAATGATAGACATGATAAAAGCAATGTGCAGTATCTGAACAGATCAGGATCTGTACACTATCGCAAATAATAAACTAAAAATAGCACAGGCAGAAAAACTTGGAAGATATGCAGATAAATACAAAGGAAAAGTACAAAATAAGCAATTTATTGATGACCCAAAAATGTTTTATAGAGAATTGGGAAACAAGGCAAAAGGAATTGAAACACTACCAAAAAAGAAGAAATAGATAACATTTTGGAGAAATATCTATGAAGATCCTGTGAAATGTAACAAAAATGCTGAATAGTAGAAGAACTAAAAGGAAGAATAAGAATTTCAAATGTACAAGATATGAAATAGAATGAAGTAATGGCTAGAGAGATTACTTAACTTCTGGCTAAAAGTATTAACATTTTTACATGAAGATTAGTCACAAGTAAGAACTATTTGTTTGCACACCCCATACAGACAGCAACCTGGTTAAGAACAGGAAATACAATACTCCTGAACCTGCAAGCTATCCTAAAAACTGCAGACCTGTAACTTGCTTTCCGATGAAGTATAAACTGTACACTAGAATTGATGCAGACAGTTTATAGTCATTTAGAAGAAAACTCAATCATGGCAATAGAACAAAAGGATAATAAAAGTAATATGGAACAAAGGATAATTTGTTGTTAAATAAGGTCATAATGGAGAACTGTAAAAAGGGGAAGAATCAAAGTATGCCATGGATAGACTACAGAAAAACATTTGACAGTATTCCACATTCATCATTCCCAATATTATTCTAGCATGTCCAAAGGTCAGTTGTTAATCTCCTCTCCGGTCCAGCTGGTGAATCTGGGAATCTTGAGGCAATGTTACAACTGCCTCATGTACACAGACAACCCTCTCCTCCTCCCAACAAATTCCAACACATGTGAGAGATGCAACCATATAGCCAAACTGGAGGCTAAGCTCTCTCAACTCAGTACTGGCATAACCAGTCAGGAGGAGAAGGAAACCACACTCACTACAATTCCAGTCTCACATAGACCTACCACGACAGCAAACCAAACACATAATCACACAAAAAACATACTCGGAGGCTCTAAATAAAGATCTGCCTAAGCAGCAGAGACCTCCAAAGCAGACACCCAAGCAACCACTACCCCAAAACAAAACACGTGCAACACATATCTCACAAAGCCAGTGTGCCGAACAGTCACAGCCCTTAAGACTAAACAACACACCTGATACACTTGTAATAGGTGACTCTATCATCAGGTACACTGACGTCCCGCTCACCAAGCTGAACAAGGAGAGGGTCACGGTGAGCAGCCTGTCGGGCGCTAGGATCCGCCACATAACACAAGCACTCAGGTCACTCCAAGGCAAGTACAAATATGACTCAGTCATTGTCCATGCTGGTGTGAATGACCTGAGACGTACCTCCCTGGACTACATGAAAAGAGACATAAAGGAGCTCTCTGAGCATGTAGCCCAGGCCGGTATGACCCTGACCTTGAGTAGCATCTTACCCTCACCAAGAATGATGCCACAATATGAAGACAAGATGATCAATTTCAACAATTGGCTTAAGTACTGGTGTCATTCAAAGGGAATCCAATGCCTGTCAGCTTGGGATGATATGCTCGACGAGCCACGATGCTTCACTAGGGACGGCTTGCACCTGTCACCCCTGGGCTTTCGGATATTGGCAAAGGCTCTTGCTACCCCCATAGTGCCTTTTTTAGGCAAGGCTCAAAAGACAAACCCACCTCCATAGGTATCACAAGGGATAAGAAACTAAGAGTAATGCTACTCAACGCCAGAAGTCTAAACCTCAAGATGCACGCACTCGAAACTCTCCTTAGCATGGAGAACATCGATATCTGTGCAGTAACAGAAACCTGGTTCAGGGCTCCCGAGAGCACCCCAGCACTACCAGGTTATACCTCATACCATGCTTTTCGGCCCCAAAACTTGGACCAAACCACAAAAGGAGGGGAGTATCGATATTCATCAAAGATACCCACACCTCCAGGTTGGTGGCAAAGCACGAAGCATCAGAGACTATCCATGTGCAACTAACAGTGGGTAAAACTGCCTTCCAGTTTATAGCCTGCTACAGACCACCCTCCCAAACCCAGGAACCCCACTCAGCCTTCCTGAGAACACTGGAAAATATGAAGGTCTCTCCAAACACCATTATATTGGGCGACTTCAACTACCCAAACATAGACTGGGAGCATTACTCTAGCTCCAACACCCTAGCCCAAAGGTTCCTAGAATTTATAAACTCAAATGCTATGGAACAACGTGTTACCACTCCCACAAGAGGAGAAAACATACTGGACCTGATCATCACCAACATGGGGACTCTATGCTCCAGACCAGAAGTGTATCCCTCACTGGTAAGATCAGACCATAAACTAATCTCACTGGATATTTACATCCCGACCTCACCCCCTGCCCAGAAAACCACAGTGAAAAACTTCTCTAAAGCAAATTTCACACTCCTCAAAACCGAGGTGGAATCCTTCAAAGCCCCCGGGCCTGTGGAAAATACGGCCCAGACCGCAGAATCCTTTATAAATGCATTCTATGAACACCTTCAGGAATGCATGTATCATGCGATCCCAAATAAAACCAAGACCCAATCCTCCAAAGGCAGACGTCCTGTCTGGTGGACCCCAGCCATAAACAAACTATACAATAGAAGGAGGAAGTTACTAAATGATAGAGCAAAATCCCAAAAAGGGAAGGCATCACTGATCAGTATTAGCAGAAAACTACGGGAACTCATAAAATTGTCTAAGGCCGGCTTCGAGAGAAAAATTGCATAGGACACTAAGGATAATCACAAGGCTTTCTTTAGTTATGTTAGGAACCTGGGTGGTAATTCCCAGATATGCTCAAAATTAGTCCAAAATGACAAAAAATACACTGAACCCACAGACATTGCCAACATCCTAGCTGACAGGTTCAGCGCAAACTTCTCCCCCCCCCCCCCACCTAAAGGGCAAATATCTATCTCAGCAGAGTGCTGCCCCCCTGACATCTCAGATGCCCAGGTAAGAGCCGCCCTCTCCAAAGCAAAAAACACAGCATCAATGGGACCAGACGGTGTCCCGGGCTGCATCCTACATGAACTCCAAGAAGAGCTAAACCCAAACATAAAACTACTGTTCAATCTCAGCCTTACTACAGGATATGTGCCCAAAGAGTGGTGTACAGCAACAGTGGTCCCTCTCCATAAAGGTGGTGCTTCAACGGATCCTGGAAACTATCGCCCCATAAGCCTGACTAGCTTGGTCTGCAAAGCTATGGAAAGGATCATCATGGACCTCATAAGTAAAGATTTTGGGGACCTACAGACACTGGATCCTACCCAGTTCGGCTTTGTTAAGGGCAAATCCTGCCTCTTAAAACTGGTTGATTTCTTTGAAACAGTCACCAAGGCCATTGACGAGGGGAAGGTGGTCCACACAGCCTACCTGGACCTCCCAAAAGGCTTCGATACAATACCCCACTCGGGCATTATAGATAAGCTCACCAGCTTAAATATAAACCCCCTATGTCACTAGATGGATTGCAAACTGGCTCAAGGACAGAACCCACATGGTTAGAATTGCTGGAGCCATGTCAGACTCCAAACCAGTTACAAGTGGTGTCCCACAAGGCTCAGTCCTGGGACCTCTCTTGTTCGGTATATATTTCTCGGAGGTACAGGCAAACACGGAAGGACTGCGGCTGACCAAGTTCGCAGATGACTGCAAACTGGGCGCCATAATCGACTCTCCAGCCGACACAAGCATCCTCCAAAAGGGCCTCATAGAAACAGACAACTGGTGCCAGAGCCATGGCCTCAAGCTAAATGCCAAAAAGTGTATAGTCACCCCCTTTGGCAAAAACAAAGTGCCCACAAATTACCACATAGGTGGTAATCCATTAAGTACAGAAGAAGTAATTAGGGACCTGGGGACCCAAGTTGATAGCAGTCTCTCATTTGACAACCACATAGCCAAAGTGGTTAGAAAAACATTTTATATAGCCCTCCTAATCATGAAGGGATTCACATCTAGATCAGGGGAGGTAATCATGCCTCTTTACTCAACCCTCATCAGGCCCATAATTGAGTACAATGCCCCTTTTGGGATGTACCTTACCAGACACCTGCAGCAACTGGAAAGACCCCAAAAGTACCTCACCAAGAGGATCAAAGGGCTCAAACAGATGCCATATGCTGCCCGGTTAAAGAAACTCCAGCTCTACTCAGTGGCATACCGCCTGTTCAGAGGCGATCTGTGCCTGACGTATAAAGCCATGTCCAACCCGGAATTAATGGACATGCTGCACCTCAGAAAATCCAAATCCCTTCGAGCTACGCGCTCGAGATACTTGAACCTCAGCACTGAAATACATAGGACATGCTGGAGGGACAGATTCATAACCCAGAGGCTCCCTTCACTCTGGAATAAAATCCCAGTCCAGGTTAGGCAGAGTCCCTCATTGACTCTCTTCAAGAGGAATCTTGATGAGTGGATGGGAGATCGTAGGTTTACCCCGGGGTATCACTTCTGTGTCACTGTTAGACAGAGGCACAGTATACTAACCTTGAAAAAGGGCATAGCAAAATAAATTTAAAATGAGTGGCGAAAGCCAAACACATTCTGGCTAGGCTTATAAATGCCCTAGGGCAGATAGCCTAGTATGAACCTATGAACCTATGTATAAAAGAGTGCTTAAAATGTAAATGATACACCCTGCATGGATCGGTAACATTACACTGACCATGAAACAGTGGCAAATCACTTTGCAGTTAAGCCTTGATAAAGGATAAATTATTCCAGGGATAAAAATTGAAAGGGGGACATTGCAGGGTGAATTGCTGTCACTGCTGCTCTTTTGTCTTCCCTTAACCCATTAAGCTGTCTACTTAACAGTTTGGCACCCAGAAAACAACAAAATATAAAGACTGCTCATCTTTTTGTGGAAGATTTAAAGCTGTAGAGTTCATCAGATGAGGAACTGAAAGCACAACTGCAAGTGGTCAGAAACTGCAGCACCAAGAAAACGTCAGCCTGGGACAGGAATGTGATATAAAACAACTTGTGCAAGAGAGAGCATGTTAAGTATTTGGGAATTGATTGAAGGATCAACAGTAAAATATGAACAAATAAGAATAAAACTTAGTAAGGAATATTTTAGAAGACTAAGATCAATACCGAAAGCAGTGCTGATATCTAGGAACAAGTCCAAGCTATAAACCAATTTGGTCTTCCTGTCCTAACTTAGAGTAATTGACTGGCCCCAAAAGGTGTTGGATCAGTTGGACAGGAAAACTAAAAGGATGCTTAATGCTTATCAAATGATTTATAAAAATGAGTGTATATCAAGACTATATATTCCCCGTACTGAAGGAGATATCCTCAAAACTGATTGGATGTATAGATCTGCAGTCCTAGGACTGCATGCATATCTGCTGACCTCACAAGACCCAAACATAATGAAAGTTTTAAAACATGAGGAGAATAAGTTTAAGATGAAGATGACTTCCCTGCTTAGTTTAGCATAAGTATATTGGTGTCAGGTAGGAATGGAAATCAAACCGGAAGTAGATGAAAATCAGCAACTGAATGTGCCAAAAAACAAAAGAAGGAATGTAAGGTGAAAAATCGGTTGAGAAGGCAAGAAATAAGGAAAATGCATAAATATAGTTGCAAGTATAGAAAACTCTTGGAACAACCTTATGTTGATCAGGATCAAACACAAGGAGAGGTGAATTTAAACCAAAAGACAAAAGGTTAATATTTGCGGCCCAAGATAGTGGACTACGTACAGATTTGTGTACAAAAAGGAGCTTGCTGAGCAAAACAAGGGAGTTTGGGGCTTTGGACAGATTTGGGAGGCGTGTGTATGCTTCAGCAACCTTTGGCCTTGGGTCGCTGAACTACCTGGTGCACTTTACAAGATTACAAAGGAACTTGGAAAAGGAACTGTCAAAATCCCTATCTGGGACAGCTACTGCTGAGACTCGGACTTTTGTGGCTTCACAATTGGCAACCCTACAATCCATTTGTAATTCATCCATGAGGCTTATCTCTCGCATAGCTGAAGGTACCTCAAGTACGGTGGGTTCAGGCATTTCAATCAGGAGGCATGCCTGGATGTGCTTGAGTGATTTTTGCGGAGCCCTTCAAGTCCTTGATGTTCATCGTGTTTCACTGTTGCAGTCATTACTCTTGGGTTATCCTGCTGGCAGGCTACCCGCAATCGGACAGAATTCCAAAGTCTAGGTCCGGCATCGGTTGCTGTCACCTCTTCCCTGACGTCAGAGAGCCAGGGGTATAAAAGATGCAGCCGACGCCATTTTCTTCAGTCTTTCTTGCCGCGCGGTGCCCGAAGCAAAAGCAGTTCGCAAGTGCCGGTCGGCCGACTCCTGAGATTTTCATATCTGAATTTCAGAATCGAAGTCTTCATTAAAGCTAAGTACCCCATTGGGGAAACTTTTTTCTTGCTCCAGACCGATGTCAGAAAAAGTTAACAATTGGATTTCTTGTGGGAAGCAAATACCTCATAAGGATTTTCACTCTTACTGTATTCCTTTCCTAGGCCCTGATCACAGTGTTGCTAGCTGTCAGTTTTGTGCTACATTCAACCAACGCGCTATCAAGCATCGGTTCGATTTTGCATTTCATTACTTTGGCCAAAGATTTAATTATATAATGCCGGCGGAACAGCTGACAACCGGAGTTTACAAAAAACGCAAGGACAAGAATAGGCATCCGAGGTCCAAAACCGATGACGAAGCCTCTTCTAGGCCAGTCGCCAGTTCTCACTGAGGCGCTTTCGCAGCCCCTGGCGCCCGCTACCTCAGAGCCACAGGCCGCTACTGACTCCCACGTGGAGCCAACTGAGCCTCTGGAAACTCAAGGTATTGGACACTCGGAAACCAATCCCTCAGATGGGTCCAGAGCTGCTGAGCAGGCATCGGCTTCTGAGGGTGTCTTCAGACCTACACAACATGTTAAGCCATCCTCAGCTTCAAAGACAAAGACTAAAGCAGCTCTAAAGACAAAGAAACAAGTACAGTATTCTCCTATTCAGACTTCCATGCCTAAAAAACAGATGCTCAAAATGGCCGAAGACCTAATTACCTTGATCAGGGGCTCCCATCCCCCTCCTGATAAGAGGCCTAGGCAAGAGACAGAGTATGATTCTTCTGATCAGGTATCGATTTCCTCTGATTCCTCTTCTGAACAGGATTACTCCATGCTTCCCTATGAGGATTCTGATGCTGAAAAATCCATTCCTTCAGCCTCTCCTCCTGAGGACTATTCTATTGGGGAAACACTGCATACTATGAGGGAGCATTTCCACTGGGAGAGCCAAGATTATTCTGAGTCTAAGAAAAGGCTCAGAGACTTCCTGCTTCTTCCTCAGCACAAGACCCCTTGCCATTCTACCTGTTCTAGACATTGTAGATGATGTATTTTCGAGTCCGGACTGTCCCCTAACTCTTTACCCCCTGCACCTGCTAAGCCAGACAGATGCTACAGGGTCCCGGATTCTCATAAATTCCTATATAAAAACCCCGCTGCTGACCCAGAAACTATATGTCAGGGTCCCAAAGGGGTTAAGGCTTCCACTACAAAAAACCCTGTCCCCTCTGATAGGGATTCTAGGGCTCTAGACAGATGGGGGAAAAAAGTATACACTTCTGCCACCCTAGCTGTAAGGGCTTTAAATTGTCAATTTCATATGCTTAAATATCAGCAATATTTAATGTCACTACTTAAACAGAAAATGTTGACAAATACTGAATGTTCAGAGAACAAGGAATTGCAGGATTTATTGCATGCAACTGAACAAGTGGAAAAGCATACTTTGCAATGTGGTTATTATTCACTGGAGGCCTCTTGCAGGGCCGCTGTTACAGGTTCTGTTATTAGAAGGCATGCTTGGTTAAAGGAACAAAATCTGCCTGATCATGTTAAAGCAAAACTATTAGATGCACCATTACAGCATGATACTTTGTGTGAAGAGGTGTTGAAAAAAATGGAGGATAAAGCAAAATCCATGCAGATAGTCAAGGATTTCTTACAGGTACAGCCACCCAGGTTTAGCAGGTACTGGCCTTCTAAAAATTGGACTTTCCAGTCTCAGAGTGACCACAAAGAGGCAGATACAGGCGTCCCAGAGGCAGATCTCAGCCCCAAGGCTCATACAGGCCTAAACAATGGGGTGCTCCTACCTCCAAAAGCGGAGAAGACAAATCACTGCCTTACAGGAAACAGTCCCAATGACTTTCCTGTACCAGTTCCAAGCAGTTTTCTTTTGACAGCCCCCTAAAGGGGAAAACTAGCACTTTTTTCATCAAATTGGCAAATGGTTACCCAAGACAAATGGGTCCTGAACATAGTGTCCCAAGGCTACAGGTTCCATTTTCACACTCTGCCAAGGTCAAAGGGCATGCCAGACCTGCCACACAATCAATGGACAGAGGCACAAAAACAAATTACAGCGCTCATGGACATGAGGGCCATTCAACAAGTACCACAACAAGAGCAGGGGCAAGGATTTTACTCCAGACTTTTCCTAGTACCAAGGAAGGACAAAACCTGGAGACCAATTCTGGACCTGTCTATACTAAATACGTTTCTGGAAGTTCCAAAATTCAAGATGTTGACTCTTCAGCAGCTACTGCCCATGCTGGGCAAGAGGGCTTGACTAGTAACTTTGGACCTAAAAGAGGCATACCTGCATGTCCCAATCAGACAATCTTGCAGAAGATACCTCAGATTCATAGCTGGCTCAATGCATTACCAATTCTCTGCACTGCCCTTTGGCTTATCTACTGCGCCCAGGGTCTTTACAAAATGCTTGGCACCAGTAATTGCGTTTTGCAGACAAAAAGGAATTCAAATATATCCCTACTTGGATGACTGCCTAATTCAAGCAGAGAACAAAGACACTCTTTTAAAGCATCTGGCGTTTGTAAAAACATTACTAATTGGCCTAGGGTACACAGTAAATGAAAAGAAATCAAAACTAGTGCCCTCTCAAGAGATAATATTCCTGGGTGCAAGCTTAAATACAACTGCCCAGATGGCTTATCTCATGCCAGACCAGCAAAAATAACTGACTACTTACTTCAAGAAATTGGCAACAAAACCCTGCTTATCTGCAAGGAAAGTCCTGCAGGCTTTGGGTTTCATGGCATCCTGCATTCTACTAATTCCATATGCCAGACTGCATATGAGGAAACTACAATGGTATCTGAAAAGTGTTTGGACTCAGCATTGCCACAGCCTGGAGACAGTAATTGCACTCATTCCCTGCCTACAACAGGAGTTTCGATGGTGGGCAGAAGCCTGTCACCACAACAAGGGTCTGCCATTTAGTTTACCCACAGCCAGACAGACACTGACAACGGATGCATCAGATTATGCCTGTGGGGCCCATATGGCAGGAAAATGTATTCAGGGCACATGGCCTGCAAACCAGATGCATCTTCACATCAATCAAAAAGAGATGCTAGCTGTTCAAAATGCCCTGACAGCTTTCAAGGACCTGCTTCATCCAGGACAATTACTGATAAAGACAGACAACACTACGGTCATGTGGTACATAAACAAGCAGGGAGGTACTCATTCCTACCCCCTCTGCAGACAAGCAGTGACCTTATGGGACACAGCATTGGCCTTTCAAGTTCTCGTGCAAGCACAATTCCTGCCAGGAAAAACAAATACTCTGGCAGACGAACTAAGCAGAAACCTCATGGATCCCCACAAATGGAAACTGAATCCACAAGTCTTCATGATGATAATAAGGAAATGGGGATGCCCAGACATAGATCTATTTGCCTCCCTTCACAACTGTCAATTGCAGAGATTTTGCACAAGGATTTACCACAAGCAAGCATGGAAAGTGGACGCCCTATCATTCAGCTGGAAAAATCTAACAGTATATGCTTTTCCCCCACTACCTGTCCTTCCCAGAGTACTCCTAAAGGTCAGACAAGAGAAGCCAAAAATGATTCTGATTGCACCAGACTGGCCACGCCAGCACTGGTACCCAATCCTAAACAGCTTGTCTCAAGGTCCAGCATGGATATTGCCTCAAACTTCTCACTTGCTGACCCAACAAAACAATCAGATCCTGCACAGCCATCTCAGGACCTTAAATCTGGCAGCATGGCGGATAATATAGCCATTCAGAACACTCCTCTTTCAAAAGCTGTTATGGATGTTATCTTGGAGGCCAGGAGGCCCAGTACCAGAAAATCTTATGCAGAAAAATGGAAGAGATTCTGTGTTTGGAACCAGGAACAAGGCATTGACACGTCTGTACCAAACATTCCCCAGATTTTACAATACCTGACTGAGATGCTGAACAAAGGCCTTTCTTTCTCATCAATTAAGATTCATGCCTCTGCCATTTCTACACATTACAATACAGAACCACCTATCTTTTCTCATCCTTTAATAAGGCAGTACCTCAGAGGGGCCAAAAACATTAGGCCTCCAAGGAGAGCACCAGTTCCAGCCTGGGATCTCAATTTTGTTGTGGAAAAACTCACACTGCCTCCTTTCGAGCCAGCATCAACAGTGGATATTAAATTCTTATCCTGGAAGACAGCTCTGCTCCTAGCCATAACCTCTACAAGGCGAGTCTCGGAGTTACAAGCACTCATGGCTGTGGAACCTTTCATCATTTTTCATTCAGACAGGGTTTCTCTGAGGACAAACCCTACATTTATGCCTAAGGTGGTGTCCAGTGTGGCCCTCAGTCAAACCATTCACTTGCCTACCTTTTACCCAAATCCACAGAACAAGGGTGAGAAAATTTTGCATTCTTTGGACATACACAGGCAGTTACACTTCTACTTGGACAGAACTAAAGCTTTCAGAAAGACTGAGCAACTTTTAGTGTCATATGCTGTAGGATCACAAGGAAAGGCTATCTCAAAACAGACTATTTCTAAATGGATAGGCCATTGCATCCGTTTCTGCTATTCTCAACATGGCAAATCAGTGCCTAAGGGCATTAGGCCTCATTCCACCAGAGCAGCAACCTTCCTCAGAGGAGTACCAACCAAAGAAATCTTAGAGGCTGCAACTTGGAGTTCAGTACACACCTTTACAAAGCACTACCACTTGCCTCTCTACTCTAAGTCCAGAGCAGGCTTCACCACTGCACTTCTGCAGGGCCTCATAGCCTCTCCTAATCCTATTTAGCCTAGCCACCCTTCCTCAGCTTTGGGATTCAACCCAAGAGTAATGACTGCAACAGTGAAACACGATGAACATAGTACAGTTGTGTACCTACCATAAATGTAGATGTTCGAGTGTATTCACTGTTGCAGTCCAGGTTACCCACCCACCATCCCCCTTTTCTTTGCTGGGACTTATCTGCACTGCTCTATCCTATATAACCTTTTTGGTGTATTTGCTTGTAGATGAAGAAAATGCTATTTTTGTGTATGCATTTCTTATTGATATATTTTTCAGCCTACCTATTTGGGGCACCTGACATCTGGGGCAAGAAAAACTGAAGAAAATGGCGTTGGCTGCATCTTTTATACCCCTGGTGCACTGACGTCAGGAAAGAGGCGACAGCAACCGACGCCGGACCTAGACCTTGGAATTCTGGCTGACTGCGGGTAGCCTGCCAGCAGGATAACCCAAGAATAACGACTGCAACAGTGAATACACTCGAACATCTACATTTATGGTAGGTACACAACTGTACTTTTATCAGTGCACCTTTTGATAGCAGTTAATAGTTTGTCCCGAAAATGAAGGGCACACTGTCCAGGTGTGAGAAAGATGGAAAGACCATCTCTGCAGTGGGCGTATGTTTTTTGACCTATCAAAGAACCTTCTCTAATAATCAATGATGTGGTTGAAAGATGTGGCTCAGAAAGTCCCAGGATCCTTTCCAAGATCCACTTGAAGATAGTTCCCTCAGGGGAAGAGGAAGGAACTGAAATGGAAGATGCCACCCACGTAGCAGAGGAGACCCACAGAACAAAGGGTCTAGACATTCCTTCTGTGACAGACCCTACCACTGCTCCTGATAGGAGGCCTGATTGTCTCCCTCTGGAGGCAATCAGAGGTCATTTGTCCCTGCACCAGACAGCCTGGTTAGACATCACAAAAGATACTTGGGTGCAGAGGATTATTTCCAGAAGCTGTATAATTCCCTTTTCCCTTCCACCTCCATCTGTATGCAAATTTTCCAGTGTTACACCCAGTCAGAGGAAAACAGCAGCACTAAAAATACAAAAGCTGCTAGAAAAGAATTCATCCAAGGGGTCCCACCAGACCAGATAGAATCCGGAACTTACTCAAGATTCTTTTTAGTGCCAAATAGAACAGGGGACTGGAGACCAATTTTGGATCTCAGTGACTTGATACAAATCAGTTCAGCAAACAATGTACCAGAAAGGCACAGTTCAGTCCATTCTGCCCTTTGTTGTGCAAGGATGATTGGATGTGCTTGATAGGACCTTCAAGATGTTTCTATCACATAAAAATGAACAGGCAATCCAGAAAGTATCTATGCCTTTGGCTGGGAGCCACTCATTAGCAGTTCGGAGTACTGCCTTTTGGTCTCACCACAGCCCCCAAGATGTTTACCAAGTGCATGGCAGTGGTAGCAGCTTACTTGAGATTGCAGGTATTCCAGGTGTTTCCATGTTTGAACGACTGGCTTATTTCCACCCTGACCAAGCATCTACTAATAAGAGCCTGAAATTGGATACTCCAAACTTACTCCCATGTCTGAATCATAATAAATTACAACAGATCTCTGTTAGAACCTACTCAGACATTGGAAATCAGAGGAGTGATCTTCAACACAATTTTGGTGACGGCTTCCCTTCCTCTAGTGAGAGTGCACACCATAAGATTCCAGGTCAGAAAGATAGTGCAGTACCGCAATCTTAGCCCGATTGATCCTTCAAGCCTTGGGGTCAATGTCCACGGCTATAGTTCTAGTTCCTGTAGCAAGATTTCACATGAGAATTCTTCAGTGGATGTTAGCAACACAATGGGTGATTCTGTACCAACATACGTCAGCTCAGATAAGAGTCATTCAGGCATGCAAGAGATACCTTTGGTGGTGGATTTGGTCGGATCAGGTTTTACAGGGCCTTACCTTAATTTTCCCTCAGTCCAAGGCTATAGTGACCAGAGATGCCTCCCAGATTGGTTGGGGGGGGGGGGCACGTCCTAGGACATACTGTCCAAGGCATTTGGTTCCCCAAAGATCCCAGCATGCATATCAATGAACTGGAAATGAGAGCATTGCTCTTACAGTTACATGCCTTCCAAGACTCTCTCCCTGTCAGGACATTTGAAATCCAAACAAACAATGTCAGTGGTTTGGTACATTAACAAACAAGGAAGAACCAGATCTTACCCCCTGTGTCGAGAAGCCCTCAGATTGTGGCAATGGGCAATTTCAACCAGCCGGTTTCTGATAGCAGTGCACATTTTGGGGAAATTCAATGTGATAGGAGAATGAGCAGGTCCATTGTTCTACCTCATGAGTGGTCTCTGAACATGAAAGTGGCAAAAATGATTTTTTGCCGATGGCGCTAGCTTTGCTGCGATCCCTTTACATCCCAATTAAAGAACAAGTGCAGCAGCTTCTTTGTCCTCTTCCTCCCATTGGGGGAATCATCAAGGGATGCTCTGCTCCACAACTGGCCCCCAGGTCTCCTCTATGATTATCCCCCAACCCCTCTAATCTCCAGGTTGGTTTCTGCAGAAAGCTGTCCGGTTGAAGAGCAAAGTCATCCTCATTGCACCCTGCTGGCCTCGACAGATTTGGTCCCCCCTTCTTTGGCCTCATTTAATTTATCCACCTTGGATTCTGGATCCAATTTCAGACCTCCTGTCTCACCCGACCAGCATTATTCATCTGATTATCTTGAACCTCAACTAACACTGTGGTTTTTCCACTTCCTTTAATAGCTAGACAACCTATGCCTTCATTCCCTAGTCATCATATCCTTTTATCTTCCCATAAAGCTTCGACCAGAAAACTTTAAAACTTTATAGAAGTAAGTGGAAAAGATTTGTTTTTTGGGGGAATCAGAAACCTATTGACCCCTTTTCTTCCCCAGTACAGTGTGTTCTAGAGGTTTTGGTGACAATTTTCAATGAAGGAACTAGTTCCTGAACCATTAGAGTTCAGTTGGCAGCCATCTCCAATTTTCATATTGGGTTTGAGAACTCTTCTGTGGCTTCATCCAAACTTTGCAAACCTTTCTTAAAAGGCACTCTTCTCCTGAGACCTCTCTATAAAGACCCAACTCCTCCGTGGGACTTGATTCTGGTACTGCAGGCCTTAATTCATCCCCCCTTTGAACCAGCAGCAAAATGTGATCTTAAGTTTCTGACCTGGAAAACGATCTTTTTAGTAGCAATCACTTTTGCCAGACAAATTTCGGACTTACAGGCTTTGTCTTCCAAACCTCTCTACCTGATCTTTCACAAGGATAGAGTAACATTACATACTAATCCTTCTTTCCTTCCTAAGGTGGTGTCATAGTCTAACATCAACCAGTCCATCAATCTGCCAGTTTTCTTCCCTAAATTCACAAACAAATGTGAATATACACTACACTTATTAGATGTTCACAGACAATTGCGTTTTTACTTGCATAGAACAAAGGATTTTAGAAAAACAGACCAATTATTTGTGTCCTTTGCAGAGTCAAAATTGGGCAAATCAGTGGTAAAACTAACTATAGCCAGATGGTTGACTGATTGCATATCATTTGTCTGCAACAAGTTGGGCTTGTCCCTACCAAAACTGTTAAGAGCCCATTCAACTAGGTCCGTGGCAACTTCTTCGGTATTTCTATCTAGGGCATCCATGTGCAACTGCAACTTGGGCCATTCATCATATCTTTGTTACTCATTACAAACTGGATCTGGTCTTGTGGGCAAGAGCAGCTTTTGGCTCAGTTATGCTCAGTAATATCCTTCATTAGTCCACCCATGATTTTAGGTAGCTGGGGACTCTGTCCCACCTGTTGAGGAATGAACGAAGATCAACAACATCAGATAAAGAAGTTCTGTATTTACCATAATGTTCCACCTGTATTGTCCATTTTCATTCTTCCTCAGCTTCCCCATGACCACACCAACCCCCAACCTTTTAACAATTGATATTTGGAAGAGCTAAAAATTATAAGGGCAACTCTGTCCTTTATGTTGAGCTCCAGATTATGACTTCTTTTATCTACAGTATATGATAATAGTTCTTACATTATGTATACCATCAAACAAGATCTGAAGTATGTTTGGGGCAGTGCATTATGAATAAGAGAGGAGCTTGAGAGCTTTTTAGTGGCCATGAGCTAAAATAACAGCCGAGTCAGATCAGAGTGCCGGATCTGAACACAGCTGTTGAGGAAGAATGAAAATGGAAAACACAGATGGAGCATTATGGTAAGTACATAACTTCTTTTTTTGTAAAACATAATTGGAAACAGCCGCACATCTTGTTGCTGGTTGTGATATACTAATGGCAGAAGGACTGTATACTGAAAGCCATAATGATGTGGCAAGACTGCTGCATTGGAGATTGTGCAAACATTATAATATTGAAGTAGCTGAAAAACATTGGAAACGTGACCCACAAAGCATTACAGAAAATGATGACGTTTATATCACATGGGATAACCCATTTCCAGCAGTTCAAAAAATAGATACGAGAAAACTAATTATAATAGTCCATGAAAAGAAAACAAAAGTAGCATTGATCATTGAAATTGCTACACCCAGCAACAACGGAGAGACACAAGGTCATAAAATACTAAGATTTACAGGCAGAAACAAAGGTAGTGTGGAAGAAAGATACCCAGACAGCTCACCTGTCAGCAATTTTTGCTTGTCTGCCTTTGACTCTTTCTCTGGCCTCTAGATTTGAGGTCAAGCAATTTCTTAAAAGTGTTCTTCACATCAGGCCTTCCAGAAAGCCTATTCCATCTTCTTGTGACCTCAGTTTTTTTCTTGAAAAATTGACACGGGCTGCTTTTGAGCTTGCTTCTTCAGCTTCCTTACAACATTGTACTTCAAAGACTGTTCTTTTGGCTGCCACTTCAATCAAGAGTGTGTCTGAACTTCAGGGCGCTCGTGGCTGTTTCTCCTTTCTTATTTTTCCACAGGGACAGGGTGTCTCTTAATTCTAACTTTTATGCCCAAGATGGTCAGTGAGTTCTCCCTGTTCATCTGCCCTCCTTTCTTCCTTCTTCATAGTCTGCCAGTGAGAAGGTTTTTCACACCTTGGATTTGCATAGGGAGTTGAGATATTATTTGAATAAAAATAAAATTATTTCCAGATCTAAGCAGCATTGGTTCCCTTTCATGCCAGGTCTTTGGGTTTGGCTGTTTCTAAGCAAACCATCTCTTCATAGGTTCATAGGTAGGTACTAGGCTATCGGCCCAAGGGTCTATGCAAGCCTAGCCAACAAGGTTCCCTGGCTTACGCCACCCAAGAAAGTTATTTTCCTGAGCCACTGACGAGCAGAGACACAGAAGTGATCCCCGGGGTGTATTTCCTATTTCCCATCCACTCATCAAGATTTTTCTTGAAGATTGCTAATGAAGAACTTTGCTTGACATAGATGGGTAGCCTGTTCCAGAGTATGGGAAGTCTCTGGGATAGGAATCTATCCCTCCAGCATGTCCTGTTTATTGCGGTGACAAGGTTTAGGTCCCTAGTGCGTGTAGCTCGGAGGGATTGGGATTTCTTTAGGTGTAGCATGTCCAACAGCTCTGGGTTTGACATAGCTTTATATGTTAGGCAGAGATTACCTCTGAGTAGGCGATATGCTACGGAGTAAAGCTGGAGTTTTTTGAGGCGGTCAGTGTAGGGCATTTGTTTGAGTCCAGTAATCCTATTTGTGAGGTACTTCTGTGGCCTTTCCAGCTGCTGCAGATGTCTTGTGATGTACATTCCAAAAGGGGCGTTGTACTCTATAATGGGTCTAATGAGTGATGAGTAGAGGGTAATGATGACCTCTTTTTTTCCTGGACGAGAACCCTTTTATGATGAGGTGTGCCACGTAGAAGGACTTCCTGACTACTGTGGCGATGTGACTATCAAAGGAGAGACTACTGTCCACCTGGGTCCCAAGGTCTCTTATCACGCATTCGGTGTTAAGTAGATTGCTGCCTATGTGGTAGTTCATGGGTACAGAGTTTTTACCAAAGGGGATGACACTGCACTTTTTGGCATTGAGCTTGAGGCCATGGCTCTGACACCAGGCGTCTGTCTCAGAGAGGCCCTTCTGTAGGATGTTCACATCATTTGGGGACTTGACTATGGCTCCTAGTTTGCAGTCATCTGCGAACTTCGTTAGCCAGAGGCCTTCTGTGTTAGCCTGTACTTCAGAGAAGTAGATACCAAACAGGAGCGGTCCCAGGACGGAACCCTGTGGGTACTCCACTTGTCACTGGTTTGAGGTCAGATTTGGAGTCTGCAACTTTTACAGTGTGGGTTTTGTCAGTGAGCCAGTTGGCAACCCATCTTGTGACGTAGGGATTTATGTCTAGTTTATTGAGTTTAGCTATAATTCCAGAATGGGGGATGGTGTCAAAAGCCTTGGCGAGGTCAAGATAGGCTGTGTGAACCATCTTACCCTCATCTACGGCTTTGGTGACTGCCTCAAAGAAGTCGATCAAGTTCAGGAGGCATGATCTGCCTTTCACAAACCCGAACTGGGTGGGATCCAGAGTTTGGAGGTTACCAATGTCTTTGTTTGAGTTCCATGATGATACGTTCCATGGCTTTGCAGACCAGGCTCGTCAGGCTAATAGGTCTATAGTTCCCGGGATCAGTGGTGGCTCCCCCTTTGTGGAGTGGGATAACTGTTGCTGTGCACCATTCAGTGGGCACAAAGCCTGATGCAAGGCTATTATTGAACATGGTGCTTAAGTGGGGAGCCAGTTCATTCTGAAGTTCGTGTAAAACGCAGCCTGGGATGTTGTCCGGTCCCATGGATGCTGTGTTTTTGGCTTTAGAGAGTGCAGCTTTCACCTGCGTAGTTGTGATTACAGGGACTCTGCATTCTTCCTGTATAGATATGGGCCCTTTAGGGGTGAGGGGGTAAAGTTAGCACTGAACCTATCTGCCAGGATGTTGGCAATATCAGTTGGTTCTGTAATTTTCATGCCTTTGTGCTGTAACTCAGAGCAGATCTGGGTGTTGCCATTGAGATTCTTGACATAGCTATAGAATGCTTTGTGGTTGTCCTTGGAATTAGTGGCAATTTTATTTTCGTAGCTACCTTTGGAGGATCTTAAAAGGGATCTCAGCTTCGTACTGAGGCTGACCAGGGAGCTCCTCCACTCATGGGATTTTACTCTCTTTTGCAGCAGTTTCTTCCTTCTGTTGTATAGTTTGTTTATGGCAGGGGACCACCAGATTGGCTTCCTTTTTTTGGAGGATAGCGTCTTGGGTTTTTTTGGGATAGCACGATCCATGCACTCATGTAGGTGCTTATAGAGCGCATTTGTGTAGGATTCAGCAGTTGTAACTGTATTGTCCATCTGCATGGGTGTCATGAAGTTCACTATTTCTGTCTTAAGATGCATGAAGTTGGCTTTGGAGAAATTTCTTACTGTGGTTTCCTTAATGGGGGGGGGGGGTGGGATGTGGATATCGAGGGTGATTAGCTTATGGTCGGATCGGACCAACGAGGAGTTGACTTCAGGTATGGAACACCGGTCACTCTTGTTGGTAATGACTAGGTCTAGGATATTGTTGCCCCTGGTGGGGGTGTGGATAAGTTGATCTAGGGCATTGGAGTTTATGAACTTCAGAAAGCGTTGCGCTAAGGAGTTAGTACATGAGTAGTTTTCCCAGTTAATGGTGGGGTAGTTGAAGTCGCCCATTATTAGGGTGTTTGGTTGAACCCAAATATTTTCCAGTACATCAAGAAAAGAGGAGTGGGAATTCTGGGGCATGGTGGGGGATCTGTAGCTAGCTACAATTTAGATTGCAGTTTTGCCAAGAGTTAGTTGCACTTGGATAACCTCGGGTGCATTATGCTGAGCAGCTAGCCTGGAGGTGTGGATATCCTTAATGAATATGGACACCCCCCCACCTTTGTTGTTTCGGTCCAGGTTAGATGGCCGAAAAGTGTGGTATGAGTTATAGCCTGGTAGTGCAGGGGTGCTCTCTGGAGCCTTGAACCAGGTCTCAGTCACTGCACAGATATCAATGTTCTCCATTTTAAGGAGTGCCTCGAGTGAGTGCATTTTGAAATTTAGACTTCTAGCATTGAGTAGCATTACCCTCAGTTTTTGCTTACCTGTTCCTGTTATGGTGGTGAATTTGTTACTTGAACCCTGCCTAAAAAAGGCACTATAGGGGCAGCAAGAGCCTTAGCCAGTATCCGGAATCCTAGGGGCGACAGGTGCAGGCCATCTGTGGCAAAGCATCGTGGTCTGTCGACCATGTCATCCCAAGCAGACAGATACTGGATCCCCTTTGAATGACACCAGAAGCTTAGCCAATTGTTAAAATCAATGATTTTTGTCCTTGTACTGCAGTATCATTCTGGGCGATGGCAGAATGCTACTCCGGGCTAGGGCCATACCTGCCTGGGCTACAAGATCGCAGAGCTCTTCCATGTCTCTTTTCATGTAGTCCAGGGAGGTACGTCTCAGGTCATTCACACCAACATGGACAATGACAGAGTCATATTTGTACTTGTTGTGGAGTGACCTGAGTGCGTGGGTTATGTGGCGGATCCTGGCACCCGACAGGCAGCTGACAGTATCCTTCTCCTTGTTTAGCCTGGTGAGTAAGGACATCAGTGTGCCTGACTATAGTCACCTATGACTAGTGTGTTGGGTATGTTGTTTTGCCTTATTGGCTGTGTTTGAGTGGCACACTGAATCTGTGGGCTATGTGTCATTTGGGTTGTGTTGGGGGATGGAGGTTGCTTGTGTTTCTGCTTTGGAGGTCTCTGTTGCTTAGGCAGATTATTATTGAGAGCATCTGCGAATGTTTTTGAGTTTCTATGTGTGGATTTTGGTGGTGTAGACGTAGTGAGACTATCTGATGAGTGTGGTGTGGTGCAAATGTTTACCTTCTCCTCATGACTGTCAGGTTCAGTCTTGGTTGGTAAGAGCTTTACCTCCAGTTTGGCTAGATAAGTGCATCTCTCACAGGTTGTAGTGTTGGGTGGTAGGAGGAGAGGGTTGTTTGTGTACATGAGGCAATTTCTACATTGCCTCAAGATGCTCAGATTCATCAGATAGACAGAGGAGAACACTGGGAGCTGACCCTTGGACATGCCTGAATAAAAAACTATTTTCCTCTAGATAAGTGAGGAAAGTGAGTACAAGAGCTGTTTTTCTCAACGCCAGTGAGAAAAGTAAGTACAAAAACTGTTTTCCTTTAGGTAATGAGGAAGATTGAGTGCTATAGTAATTAGTAGCTTATTTAGTGCTTACAAGTTCTGAACAAGTGCTGAGTATGAATAAGCAAATTTAAGTGCTAAAACTAAGAATCTGTATCCGCACTAGACGAGTTACAGGACAGAAACAAGTGCAAATGCAGGCTTTCAAATCAGAAAGTTGAGAGAGATGGAAGATTGCTCAAATGGCCAATAATTACAAATTCTGGGCCAGAACCACTCCTTATGTGGTAGACAGGTTATCTATTGCTTACCACTCCCACTGATAAGCTAGAAGGCTTCCATCCAACACAGAAAGGCTTGGGGGCTCAGAAGCTTACAAACAGTCCTGGATACAGCAAATCTGTATCTGGAACACTAGTTACAGGAAAGGTAGGAAACAGGCTTACAGTTTTTTTTGTTTTTTTTTTTTTTTTTACAGAAAAGTAGCAAAAACAGTAGTAAAAACAATTCACTTGCAGTGTAAGCTAGCACACTTGAGTATGTAGCAATATTAGACCACACCCAGTTTGATTTCCTGGATTTCTAGAGCCATTTCTTTTTGTTATTCTTTTCATGGTAAATGTCTTTTGTCTTTAGTAAAGGCTCATTCTAACAGGGCTGTTGCCTCCTCGGGTCCTTTTTTCAAGGGTCTTGATACCAGTTCCATCCTTGAGGCTGCTACTTGGTCTTCTGTCCATACTTTCACTAAGCATTACAAGTTGCATGTCTTTCCAGGGCTAGAGCTGGCTTTGCCTCAGCTACTCTGCGTGGGTTTCTGGAGGGCTGTCCTGTGCCATTCTCCTCCCAAGTTTCCTATTGAGCTTACTGCAACAGTGATATGGAAGGACATAGTACAGTTGTGTAAAATCTTACCATAACAGTAGTTGTCCTTCTGTTCACTGTTGTAGTATTCGCTCCTTCCCTACTGCCGCCTCTGTAGCCTGTTCTCTCTTGCCCTCCAGGCAGCGGGGCTCTTCTGTCATTTTTCCTTCTAGGTGCACATATTTTTCCTTGTCCCTTGGGACAGTCTGTTTCTCCTGGGGTATTTTCAATTCTGAGTGTGTGCATCTGTACATGACATTTATGCCTTACGCCTTGCGTGGGGAGCGTACGTGTGACATACAGCACCTGTAAATGCTAAAGGCTTTGGTATAATGACTGGATGTTGAGCTATCTCTATCTTGAGATCCCTTTGGTTATGACTACTGCAGCAGTGAAGAGAAGGCCATCTACTGTTACAGTAAGGTTTACACAATTCTGCTTTCCCAAACCTTCACCTGTCCTGCTTGTTCTCGAAGCTTAAGAAAACATTTTCCTTGCAGCTTCCCTAGCTACTGAGTCTCAACCACCTTCATCAAAAAAACATTGAAAATATCCATGTCCTTAGGCTGCTAGGACCTTGCCTATTGATGTCTCTTCTTGTATACTAGTCTCTTCTTGTATACTAGTCAGCATCAGAGAGGGTTTCTGGTCTTTTCATGATGTGTTGCCCAGAGAAGAGTAGCAGGGAAGTGGTATATTCTGGACTTCAGCAGCATCTGCATACATATCCTTCATGTGAGATTCCTCAGTCATCCTTCTGAAACTGCTACCTTTGGTGCCTCAAGGCTACTGGATGGCCTGTTTTGAACGTGATAACTGCCTTTTGACACATCATTGGGTAGGAATCCAAGTATTGCCCTGGAGGGGGGGGGGTTCCATTACAGAGTACTCCTGTTTGGCTTTTCCTGTGCCCCCAATGTGTGCATCCAAGATTAGTAACAATATGTTGCAGTAGAAGGTTATGTTGTTCCATAATTGGACAGTTGGTTGATGATTGCCTCCTTAAATTACTCTTCTCAACAATCTTGGCTTTGCCTTTGTGTAGTCACAGGGGATGAGTGGTAGGTTGAAAGATTCACATTTGGTCCCACTGCAAAAGATGTCTTTTGTTGGGGAAGAACTGAGCATTCTTCAGTCATGCTGCATTTTATTCCCAATGGAAAGGGTTTAGGAGTAGAAGAAATCTGGTCTTCTCAGTGATGATACAGAAGCTGTTCACTTATTTTACGGTTTTGCATCAGATAGGCTTGCTGACAGCCATGGCAGTCACTATACCTTTGTCACACAAGGTGGTCCTTTTACGATCTGCTTCTGGTGTAAGACCCATGTCACCACTTACTTCTGTGGCAGACATGCCCTATTGACATGAAGTTGTGTTTATTTGTTCCACCAGCCTCATTGCAGTCCCACATGATTGTCTTTGTCACTGGTAGGTTGAGAAACCCAGTCCATTGAGGCCCTTGCCCAGTGGGTGTGGAACAGCTTAAAAAAAATTGCAAATCAGCATCTTGGAGTTAATTTCAGTATTTCTGGCTCTGTAGCTTTTGTGGACAAACTGTAGATCCCTCCAAGTAAAGTCAGATTAATAGGTTGTGGTATCAAGGGTTCAGATTCTGTCCCATTTTTTGGGAGCTGATACAAGTTTAACTGCCAAGGCTATGGCTTAGCATTTAATTCTGAGAATATTTCCTTACATTTTTGTTAAAGTTAAAATTTTTATAATAAATTTTCAAAATGTAATTTTATCAGATCTCACCTCATGAAAAACAGCATCGTCCCTGAACATTAACATTCCAAAATGTGATTCTGGTTAAGACACACCATTTCACATAGTAACTGTAAATAATTTTTATGACCTAATTGTACAATCCTCAAGATAGAGGAACACGGATCACCGACTTTGTGCCATGGCAGAACTATCCATTTGACAGTGTAAAAATATGGTTCTAGGTGATCTGGTTGTGTAGACTAATGTGTCCAGAATGGACATGCGTATTTGCAAGTGATAAGTGGGTTGAAGACCTGGCCTACTCTGACCTACACCAGGGACCCACGAAAACAGTGGGTGGGGTGTATGAGATCCTATTGGCCAGTGTATGCTTGCCATAAAGCTCAGTACCCCTGGATCAATAAGCTACTGGCTGTCTAGTGTGCATTTACCCAGCTCGAGTTACTTGGGATGACTCTGTTAAGTGAAAGCTGGATGTAAAACTAATCATCCTGGCAAACATGAAGTAAGAGCTGCCACACTCGGTGTAGGTTCACTGACAGGATGAGGCTTGGAAGTGGATGACCTGATGGTAAGGAGGAAGCTGGACATCCTATGTATCCAGTAAACATGGTGGAAGGGCAGTACAGCAAAGCTGCTTGGCTTGGGATCCAGAGTCTATTACTCAGGAGGAGGACAGGCTGGAAATGGAGTAGAAATTGTGAGGGATAGGCTTCAGGAGACAGTGAAGGATGTCATCAGAATTAGTGATAGACACATAGCAGCATGACACCAGTGTAATGAGAGAGCAGTATTTGTAATCTCATCCTATGCCCCACAGCAGGGTTGTGATAGTGAAGAAGAGAGTCCATACAGATAACATTAGCAGGCTCTACTAGCTAAAGCAGGAGACAACAGGAACTGGTGCTGGTAATGGGTGACTTAAATGCACATAACCAGAACAGGAAATGAGAACTGCCTCGGTCCACATGGTTGAGGCAACAAGAATAAAGTAGAGGCTTCTGACAAATGGGTTGATAGTAGCCAACACATGGTTCAGAAAGAGAGGTTGTCACAAGATCATGTACAAGAGTGGCCAACATGCAACTCGGAGAGACTTCCTCCAAGTAAGGAAAGGGCACTGGGGTAGAATCAACAATTGCAGAGTTATCTCCAGTGAAATGGTCAGCCCACATCATAAACCACTGGTTGCCACAATCAGCTGCAAGCAGTGGTCAGAGGAGGCTCTAAGGTTAACAGAGGTCAGGCTGAAGACCTGGAAGTTAACTGGGAGAAAGCACAACCGTTCAAGGAATTACTCATGGCTCTAGCACCTCAAAAAGAAGAGAAAGTAGGTGGAGTTGAAGAAGAATGGCAGTGTCTCAAAACAGCATGTGTAAGGGCTACAGAACAAATAGGTAGCCAAGCCAGATATGGAAATAACATACCTCTCAACCTGGAGACATCAAAAATCTGAACAAAGGCCCGTGAAACGTAAGTACAGCTGGCCAAAAATCTGGATACTAATCAGAATAAAATGTGCATGTATAATGTAACTCCACCCATTCCCATGGAATTGTGGGATACCAATATTCATATAATTTAACATTAACTCTGAAAATATATGTTCACACAGAAACGCCAGTTAAAGTCCTTTTGCAGCATTAACAAAAATGATAATGGAGGTAGTAGGCAATAGGCATGTAAACCACTTTGGCATTCTATTTTTTCTGCCCTACCCACACTTCTAACATGTACACACTGACGTCACGTTAGCTGCACCCTTACATAAATTCATTAAAATAGCATACATCAGTAAATGTAACATTATATATAAAAAGAACTGTGCACTGTATTTATCTTAACATTAATAATTGCCCCTAACCAACACACTCAAACATAGATACTTACCTGACCTTCCACCTATCCATTCACATTTGCCATAACGGTCATTGGTATAACAAGCCACTGTTGTTGTCAGTATGTGGGTATCAGGCCATTCTGATAAATGGATTAAGTAAATCTGATTTGGAAACCTTCTGCCCTTGTAGTTATGTGTAAATACCAATGTGCATTAGTAGTTACTGTAAACAAATCTAGTAGCTGCTGATGCTGGGCACTGACTCATACCTCTAACTGTCCCCAAATTAGACTCATATTTTAGCTCTATCCAGATGTTCTTCTTGTTTCACTGTTGCAGTCATTACATTTGGGTAATCCTGCTGGCAGGTTGCCCTCAGTCGGCCAGGGGTATAAAAGAAGCAGCCAACGCCATTTTCTTTAGTTTTTCTTGCCCCAGATGCCCCCTAAAAGGGCTGCCAAAATTTATATATGTATAATTACATGCACCAATATAAAATTTACCTTCATCTACAAGCAAATACACCGCATAGGTTGTATAAATCAGAGAAGGAAAGATAGGTTCCATCAGAAGAAAAGGGGGGTGGTGGGTAACCTGGACTGCAACAGTGAATACACTCGAACATCTACATTTATGGTAAGTGTACACAACTGTACTATGTTCTTCGTGTTTCACTGTTGCAGTCATTACATTTGGGTAGAGTCCCAAAGCTAAGGTTGGGAGGCTGGAGCTAAACAGCATTAGGAGGGGCTATGAGGCCCTGCAGAACTGCAGTGGCAAAGCCTGCCCTAAATTTAGAGTAGAATGGCAGATGATAGTGCTTTGTAAAGGTGTGCACTGAACTCCAAGTAGCAGCCTCTAAAATGTCATTGGTAGGTACTCCCCTGAGAAAGGCTGCTGAAGTGGCTGCAGCTCTGGTTGAGTGTGGCCTAATGCCCTTGGGTACTGGCTTGCCATGGTGTACATAGCAGAAATTAATGCAGTGGCCTACCCACTTTGAAATAGTCTACTTTGAGGTAGCCTTTCCTTGTGATCCTGCAGTATATGTCACTAGTAATTACTCTGTCTTTCTGAAAACTTTGGTTCTGTCCAAGTAGAATCTAAGCTGTCTGTGTACGTCCAAAGAATGCAGAATTCTCTCCCCCTTGTTCTGTGGATTTGGATAAAAGGTTGGCAGGTGAATAGTTTGGTTGAGAGCCACACTGGACACCACCTTAGGCATAAATGTTGGGTTTGTCCTCAAAGAGACCCTGTCTGGATAAAAAAATGATAAAAGGTTCCACAGCCATGAGTGCCTGTAGCTCTGAAACTCGTCTTGCAGAAGTTATTGCTAGGAGCAGAGCTGTTTTCCAAGATAAAAACTTTATATCAGCAGTAGCAGCTGGCTCAAAAGGAGGCAGGGTGAGTTTTTCCAAGACATTGTTGCGGTCCCATGCAGGCATTGGTGATCTCCTTGGAGGTCTTAAATTTTTGGCTCCTCTGAGGTACTGCTTTAATAAGGGATGAGAAAAGATTGGTGGCTCTACATTGTAATGAGCCGAAATGGCAGAGGCATGAATTTTAATAGATGAAAAAGATAGGCCTTTGTCCAGCATCTCAGTTAAGTACTGCAAAATCTGAGGAATATTTGGCACAGATGTATCAGTTCCTTGTGCCTGGTTCCAAGCACAGAATCTCTTCCATTTTCCATCATAAGATTTTCTAGTACTAGGCCTTCTGGCTTCCAAAATGACATCCATCACAGCTTTACTGAGAGGTGTGTTTTGTATGACTACATTATTCGCCATGCTGTCAGGTTTAAAGTTCTGAGTTGGCTGTGCAGAATCTGATGGTTTTGCTGGGACACTAGATGAGGTATTTGAGGTAAGGTCCAAGCTGGGCATTGAGACAAGCTCCTTAGTACTGGATATCAGTACTGGCGGGGCCAGTCTGGGCCAATCACTATCATCTTTGGCTTCTCCTGTCTGACCTTTAGGAGTACCTTGGGGAGGAGAGGCAGAGGGGGAAATGCATATACTGATAGGTTTTTCCAGCTGAAAGATAGGGCATCCACGTTCCATGCTTGTCTGTGATAAATCCTTGAGCAGAATCTTTTTAGTTGGTAGTTGTGAGGGGAGGCAAATAGATCTATGTCTGGGCATTCCCATTTCCTTGTTATCATGCTGAAGACTTGTGGATCCAGGTGCCACTCATGGGGATCCATGAGGTTTCTGCTTAGTTTGTCTGCCAGAGTATTTTTCCTTCCTGGCAGAAATTGTGCCTGCAGATGTACTTGGTAAGTCAATACTGTGTTCCACAAAGTCATGGCTAGTCTGCAAAGGGGGTAAGAATGTGTGTGTCCCTGCTTGTTTATATACCACATGACTGTGGTGTTGTCTGTCTTTATCAGTAGTTGTCCTGGATGAAGTTGGTCCTTGGAGACTGTCAGGGCATTTTGAACTGCTAGCATCTCTTTTTGACTGATATGCAGATGCATTTGGTTTGAGGTCCATGTGCCCTGAATGCATCTTCCTGCCATGTGGGCCCCCCAGGCATAATCTGATGCATCCATTGTTATTGTCTACCTGGCTGGGGGTTATGTGAACGGCTGTCCCTTGTTTTGGTGACAAGCTTTTGCCCACCATCGAAACTCCTGTTGCAGGCAGGGAATGAGAGTAATCATAGTTTCCAGGGTGTGGCAATGTTGAGTCCAAACACTTTTTAGGTACCACCGAAGTTTCCTCATATGCAGTCTTGCATATGGAATTAGTAGGATGCAGGATGCCATGAAGCCCAAAGCCTGCAGAATTTTTCTTGCAGATAACTGGGCCTTTGTTGCCAACATTTTGAAATAGGTAGTCAGTTGCCTTTGTTTGTCTGGTGTGAGATAAACCATCTGGGCAGTTGTACTTAAGCTTGCACCCAGGAATATTATCTCTTGAGAGGGTACTAGTTTTGATTTATTTTCGTTGGCTGTGTACCCTAGGCATGTTAGAAGTCTTTTCACAAACGCCACATGCTGTAGAAGAATGTCCTTGTTCTCTGCTTGAATTAGACAGTCGTCCAAGTAAGGATATATTTGTATTCCTCTTTGTCTGCAGAATGCAATTACTGGTGCCAGGCACTTTGTAAAGACCCTGGGCACAGCAGATAAGCCAAAAGGCAGTGCAGAGAATTGGTAATGCATTGAGCCAGCCTTGAATCTGAGATATCTTCTGCATATTTGTCTGATTGGGACATGCAGGTATGCCTCTTTTAAATCTAAAGTCACAAGCCAAGCGTTCTTGCCCAGCATGGGCAGAAGCTGCTGCATAGTCAACATCTTGAATTTTGGTATATCCAGGAATGTGTTCAAAATAGATAGGTCCAGTATTGGCCACCAGGCCTTGTCCTTTCTGGGTACCAAGAACAATCTTGAGTAAAATCCTTGCCCCTGCTCTTGCTCTGGTACTTGTTGAATGGCCCCCACCCCCATGAGGGATGAGACTTGCTTTTGTGCCTCTGCCCATTGATTTTTTGGCAGATCTGGCCAGCCGTTTGTCTTTGGCAGGGTATGGAAATGGAACTTGTAGCCTTGTAACACAATATTTAGGACCCACTTGTCCTGGGTTATAATGTGTCAATTTTGAGAAAAAAGTGCTAATTTTCCCCCTAATGGTGCTGCCAGGAGATAAGTGCTTGGTGCAGGCAGGGGGAAGTCATTGGGACTGTTTCCTGTATGGTTGTGATTTGTCTTCTCCAACTTTGGAGGTAGAAGCCCCCCATTGCTATGAACCTTGCGGCTGGGATCTGCCTCTAGGGCATCTGGATCTGCCCCTTTGAGGTCTGTCTGACACAGGAAAGGACCAATTCTTTGTTGGCCAGTGTCTACTAAATCTAGGTGGCTGTACTTGTAAAAAATCTTTGACCGTTTGCATCGATTTAGCTTTGTCCTCCATTTTCTTTAACACCTCTTCTGCCTTAACACCAAAAAAAGTATCATGCTGTAAAGTTGATCTAATAATTTAACTTTAACATAATCAGGCAGATTTTGTTCCTTTAACCAAGCATGTTTCCTAATTACAGAACCTGTAACTGCGGCCCTGCAGGAGGCCTCTAAAGAATCAAAACCACATTGCAAAGTATGCTTTCCAACTTGTTCAGCTGCGTGCAATAAATCCTGCATTTCCTTGTTTTCTGCACATTCAGAGTTTAACAACATTTTCTGTTTAAGCAATGCCATGACATGTTGCTGATATTTGAGCATATGAAACTGACAGTTTAAGGCCCTTATAGCCAAGGTAGCAGATGTGTAAACCTTTTTTCCCCCATCTATCCAGTGCCCTAGAATCTCTGTCAGAGGGGGTAGGGTTTTTTGCAGCGGAAGCCTTAACTCCTTTGGGACCCTGAGAAATAGTTTCTGGGTCTGCAGCAGGGTTTTTAAAAAGGAATTTATAAGAGTCAGGAACCCTGTAATATCTGTCAGGCTTAACAGGAGCTGGAGGTAAGGAGTCGGGGGTAAGTCTGGACTGCAAAAACACATCATCTACAATGTCTAACACAGGTGTGATGGCTAGTGGCTTGTGTTGAGGTAGTAAAAGGAAATCCCTGAGCCTCTTTTTAGATTCTGAAAAATCTTGGCTCTCCCAGTGGAAATGCTCCCTCATGGTATGTAAGGTTTCCTCAAAAGAATAGTCCTCTGGAGGAGAAGCTGAAGGTATAGATACTTCAGCATCAGAATCCTCATAGGGGGGAAGAGAATATTCCTGATCAGAAAAGGAATCAGAAGAAATGGAAACTTGATCTGAAGATTCATAGTCAGTCTCTTGCCTAGGCCTCTTATCAGGAGGGGGATGGGAGCCCCTGATCAATGCAATCAAGTCTTCGGCCATTTTGAGCATCTGTTTTTTGGGCATAGAGGCCTGACCACGTGGCTCTTGAGTTTGTTTCTTTGCTTTAGAAGGTGCTTTAGTCTTTGCCTTTGAAGCTGAAGTCGGTTTGATGTAAAGATGTTTAGGTCTGAATACACCCTCAGAAGCCGGTGCCTGCTCAGCGGCTCCGGACCCATCTGAAGGGATAATATCCAAGGCTCCAATACCTTGAGTTTCCAGTGGCATGGCCAACTCCACGTGGGAGTTGGTAGGGGACTGCGACTCTAAAGTAGCGGGCATCAGGGGCTGCGAAAGCGCCTCACTGAGGACCAGCGACTGGCTTAGGAGAAGCTTCGCCGTCGGTTTTGGGCCTCTTTTCTCTATCTCTTTCCTTTTCTTTGCGTTTTTTTGTGAACTCTGGTAGTCGGATGGCTATCAGACGACATTTCTGGATAATTAAACCGGAGACCAAAATAGTTTAAAGCAAAATCATACCGACGCTTAATAGTGCGTTGGTTAAATCTAGCACAAAACTGACAACCAGAAACGTTGTGATCAGGGCCTAGGCAAGGAATACAGTAAGAATGAAAATCCTTATGAGGTATTTGCTTTCCACAAGAAATACAATTATTAACTTTTTCTGGAGCAAGAAAAAAGTTTCCCCAACGGGGTAGTTAGCTTTATTGAAGACTTCGGATCTGAAACTCGAACAAATCTCGGGAGTCGGCCGAACAGCTTCTGCTTCGGGTACTGTGCGGCAAGAAAGTCTAAAGAAAATGGTGTCGGCTGCTTCTTTTGACCTGACGTCAGGGAAGGGACGACAGCAGCCGATGCAGGACCCAGGACTTTGGAATTCAGGCCGACTGAGGGCAACCTGCCAGCAGGATTACCCAAATGTAATGACTGCAACAGTGAATACACTCGAACATCTACATTTATGGTAAGTATACACAACTGTACTGTCTCTCTTCTTAATGCCATTTCCCTTCTAAAACTGGTGACTTTTGAAGAAGAGATAATGAATCACACAATATATAATGACAATAATTAGAATCAGATTTTTGTATTTATTTATTTTTTTTTATTTTACATTTGTTGACCCGGGCTAGTCTGGCTGGCTATATGTCCATTTTCAGCAGAGGCCCGAGGAGAAAAGCTCCACTATATACTAGTAAATAAAACAGCACATTAAGAGACTAAAATGTAAGTAACTACAGAGCTATTACAGCAATTTAACAGAACAGTAGCAATTTAACAGAAAAAAATACAACGGGGATCCCTAATTCCATACTCTTTACAGTAGCAGGAATTGTAATGAAAAAAATAAACAGACTCTAGAGTCTATACAATATTTACAATATTAACAGATATAATAAACATTTTGTGCCAGAGCAAATAGTTTTAAGACCCAGACTTGTACAGTAGGAATCAAAATACAAGGTTTAAATAGAAGGTGAGATAACAGGTTGCAGTAATATAGTGTAAATGAGAAAGTGACATCATAGGAATAGTAATGTCCCTGTGGATGACAGGAGAGCTGCAGAGGAGGAGTAGTAATAATGAGAGAGACAAGGAGAAAAGATGGATGTATAGCAACAGGCAAAGGAGGGAACTATAATGGAAGTTGGATGCTGGGGTCAGTCAGGATTTGAGCAAGGGCAAAGCCAGTGAGATTTGAAATAGTTCTTTAATTGTTTCTTAAAAAGTTGTGTTGACTAAAGTAGTTAGTTCAATGGGAAGTTTATTCCAGTACGAGCCAACAACATTTGTGAACAAGGAGTCACCAGATTTATTGTGTGATTTGAGAGTAGCTACTAGCAGTTTGTTAGCTGAGCGAAGGGAAGTAAGATTCCTGTAAGGAGCAACAAGGTTAAGTATGGGTGTATTAGTAGGGTAATAGAGAATTTTATGGGTGATAACTAATTGATGTAGAAGAATAAGATTTTGAAGTTCAAGCCAGTCAAGTTTTTTGAGATTAACACAATGATGGGTACGAAATGGGGAGCCTGTGGCAAACCTGGCAATGCTATGGTAGGATGTGGCTAGTTTCTGAATGTTAGATTTTGATAGATTGATAAAAGATGGAGAGGCATACAATAATGTAGATATGAGATGAGTTTGGGCTAGAGACACCCTGGTAGTTGCTGAAAGAAAGGGTTTAAGTCTGTAGAGGGCACCGATCTTTTTATTAACAGCTTTGATGGTTAGGTTGATGTGGGATTCAAAGTTTAGTTGATTATCTATTGTAAACCCTAGTAGTTTAGTGGAACAATCAGGTGTTATGATAGTGCCATTGTCAGAGACCATAGAAAAGGAGAGAGGGGCAGACTTAAGGGTTGGAGAAAAAAGTAGTAATTTGTTTTTTTGGGGGGATTAAGGAGGAGACAAATATGTTGGAACCAGTTTTCTGCTGCTGTAAAGACTTTTTGGGTGGAAGAATGAAGTTCAGCCGGAGATACAGCAGTACAGATGAATGTTGAATCATCTGCATACTGAATGCATGTGGATGTTGGGAGGAAAGTAGACAGGTTATTTATAAAAATGGAGAAGAGAAGGGGACCTAAGATGGATCCTTGGGGGACCCCGATGGTGACTGGGAGCTGAGAGGATAAATGGCTGTCCCAAAGCACTGCTTGTCTTCTATCTTTCAAATAGGAGTTAAACCAGCGCAATGCCAACGAGTCAAGAGAAAGAGATTTCAAAGTGTCTAGCAGAAGGTGATGGTTCACCATATCAAAGGCTTTAGAGAGGTCGAGAAATAAAGCAGAGGAGAATAGGTTGTTATTGCGATTTTTGTTGATGGAATCTGTAAAGGAGAGAAGAGCAGTGGAAGTGCTATGGAAAGGTCTAAAACCATGTTGGGAGTCTGCAAGTAGGTTATTATGTAGAAGATGATTCAAAAGTTGATGGTGTATACAACATTCCATAATTTTAGTTAGTGGTGATAGTAAGGCTATAGGACGGAATTTAGAAAGTTCGTTAGTGTTTCCTCCTTTTTGCAATGGAATGATATGGGAGACTTTCCAGAGGGAAGGAATAGTAGATTCGGTTATAGTTCTGTTAATTAAGATGGAGATTGGGTATGCTAGTACTGCTGCTGCTAGCTGCAGATATTCAGCTGGTAGTTGGTCAGCTGAAAAGGAGTACAAGGTTTAAGTTTTGAAAGTAGCTTGTGAATATAGGCTGTGGAGACTGTACTAAATTTTAGAGTGGGGGTATTGTTATGAAGAGAGGTATTTTGAAGGGAAGTGGGGGGAACCATGGTGTTGGCTAGAGATGTGAATGTTTCAGAAAAGAAGTTGTTGAATGTGTTGGCTATTATATTAGGAGGGGTCTGAGCTAAGTTAGCTGGAATAGGTGTTTTGGAATTCCCAGGATGGAGCAGTTTATTGATTCCTGACCAGAATTTTTTGGGGTTATGATTTTGATTTTGTTGATATTGGATGTAGAATTTTTTTTTATCCAGAAGGGTGAGTTTTTTTGTAGTATTTCTAAGGTATTTGAAGTTTTGATGGTCAGTTGGGTTTTTTGTAGATCTCCATTTTGTCCATAGTTTGTTCCTTAATAGCATTGTTTGCTTGGTTTCTTTACAAAGCCAAGGAGCTGCTTTGGATCCTATTCTAATTAAGCGAGAGGGGGCATGACGATCTAGAATTTGGAGGAATGTGTTGTTGAAATGGGTAACTGCCTCATCAAGTGGAAGGTGTTTCAGAGCTGACCAGTTGCATCCTTTGAGTTCATCAAGGAAGTCTTGAAGGATGAAGTTTTTTTGTTACAAATGGTACGATAGCTAGCCTGTTTGTGGTTACTATTTTTTTGTTTAGCGATATAGGTGAGAAGATGGTCACTGATATTGTCAGGGAGTGTTCCAGTTTTATATGATAGGGGATTATGTTTGACCAATATCCAGTCTAAGATGGTCTGTTTATTGGTAGATTTGTGAATCCTAGTTGGGGAGTTTATGGTTTGTTGGAAAGTAAAGAGGCTGAGGTGAAAGGTGGGTTTGGGGGATATGCAGGAGTTCCAATCAGTATTGAAGTCCCCTAAGATTATGGTTTCCTGAGGAAAGGTAGATGAGAGCCAGCTAAGGATGTTTTCAAGTGTATTTAAGTTATTACCAGGAGGGATATTGGAACATATTATGTATATGGCTTTGTTTTTATTTACTTGGAATTTGCTGCAGAGTATTTCAGCATTGGCAGGGGAAGGAGGTAAGGAGTCAATTGAGACCACCTGCAGTTCAGATTTATAAAGTAAAGCAACTCCACCACCCTTTTTGTTTAGATGATCCTGCCTTAAAATGCTGTAGCCAGGAGGAGTAATTTCATTGTCCTTGGTACCTGGTTTGAGCCAGGTTTCAGTAAGACAGAGGATATCAAATGAGTAGAGGTCGATTAAGGCATGGAGCTGTGAGATTTTATTGTTAATACTACGAATATTTAGGTGTGCTATTGAAAGGGAGTTAGAAGAGAAAGGTGACCTTAAATTGTTAGTAGTTTGGTCTGAGAGGGTGTGGATAAGGGAATTCTGAGGGCCAGGGTTGGGGTGAATGTCCCCGTGTACCAGTAAGAGTGTTTGTGGGAATGGAAGTATTTTTGAGATTTTAGAGGGTATTAGGTAGAGCTTTTTAGCTGTGTGATACCTGTTGTGGAGTACTCTGTGATAGTGAGGGGGAAGGTAAGGGCAGGATGACAGGAGGTTAAGATAGGTTTGTTTAGCTAGAGGAAGGACAGAGTTTGTTTGTTTAGCTTTACTAGGAGATCTTCTAAGGGTATGGTTTTCGTAGGAAGTAAGGGTATAGTATACAAGAAGGATATTCAAGAGTAGCAATAAGTAAAGTAGCTTAAAAGTCAGGGTCATATTGGGTTTGGTCATTTTAGCAACGTTGATAATTAGTAGTACTAGGATGGTGGGGAGTGGGGTGTGGCAGTAAGACAGCAGTGGAGTGCTGAAATGTGTGAACGAGGCAGGAAATATGATAGGAGCTGAATAAGTTGGGGGTGTGGCTGAGCAAGTATAAGGTTAAGGGCACTGGGGGTGGGTGGGAATTGAGCCCGCAGGGCGAATGGAACGGGAAGAGCCAGAGAGGGGACCAAGCCAGGAAAACAATCAGTGAGAAGTGGAAGAAGCACTGGGTAAGAGTACAAGGTAAGAGTGGACTATGAGGTAAGATACAAAGATGGAGTATAGGTTGATTGGGAGGGATAAAATAATTATTTGGAAGCAATGTGAGGCAGTAATATTGGGTGCAGTAGAAAAATAGATAAAGGGTTGTGACCAAAAAATAACAAGGAAAAAAAAACTCTAGTGTGAGGTCGGGGAGTATAGTTTTCTAGTGAATAGGGTGCCACCTAGTGGCCACATTCAGAAATGTAAGGAGACAGAGCAAGCAAAAGGACTCACTAGTGGGATATAGGCAAGGTAGAGGAGAGAGTTATCCTAAAGGACAAAAAGAGGTAGAAAAAGGGTAGTTAAGGGTCACTTAACTGCTACGGGAGGGGGAGGGGGTAGGCTGCTGGTTAACCTGGGAGGGAAGTCAAATAACCTGGAGTATTAAAAGTTTAAAAAATACATTAGCAGGACATACTTTCATAAGGGTCTATTCAGGGGAGAAAGTCTTAGTGGGCAGGATGAGAAAAATCCTATTCAGGACTCTGTTCCTTGACTTGGATTCCAACGGGGCCTCTTTAGAATGGATAAAGGTGGGAAAATCAGGTACACTGGGCTGGTAAAATATAAGGAAGAGAGAGAGAGAAGAAAAAAAAAGTAAGTTCAACAGACAATGTGTAGATAAGAAACAACCAAGTATAATACTTTAGATTCTAACTCCAAGACAGAAACAGATGACTGACCCCTTACCACAGTGTAGAGCAGGCACACAGGAGAAAGATTCATACAGAGCAACAACATACAATCAGATACAATTAGTTACACTGAAGTCTGTTTAGGTGCATAATAAGTGAGCAGATGATTTACTCTGTTAAGCTATTTGATCCTGTAGGCAATAAGCTTCGTAGCAGGAATATGTAGACTATGCAGTTACAGCAAAAATAATCAAATAAGCAATAATCCAACAGGATACAGTACATGTGACCACTCGCATTAAAACAGCAGGATTGGAGCTAATGAACCATGACATAGTCTATTGCCTTAATGTAATTATGTTAGAAAAAATGAGGTTTTAGATCCAGGTAGTGACAACATGAAATACAAATGCATTAACCTGAGACTGTGATATGTAGGACACAAGCCAGCAAAGGAGGATTAAGTCCAAGAGCAGTATCAAAAAGACTGGCTGTCAGTAGTTGATTTCAATGCTATCAACGCAGTAGATAATTTAAGATAGATTCAGAGACTAGTAGCATTCACTAACACTATCACATCATAATATCAAGCCGCTAACACATACACTGTGTAAATTAGGAACCATATGGGTGCTGGAAAGAAATGGCGCTATTATCCACTAGAGGCCAATAAAAAATGTTAATAATATTAAGCTTAGACTAGATAGCATTCAAAGTATCATATACATAATATCACATCTATCCTCTGATACAGACGCTGTGTAGATAGGAACCACGTGGACGCTAGAACAAGTGGCACTTATATACACAACCCGCTATTAGCAACTGTTCAAGTGTTATTCGTACAGATGCGTGTTCGTTGTAGTTGCACACAAAATTACAGCTCAAATTAGCCACCTAAAAAGAACGCCAATGCAGAGGCACACATAAGCATGTAGAGCTCCACCAGTTCTATATTTCCCGGTTGAGAAGAGCACCACATGGGTCCTATTGACGCAGATATACTGCTATAGACATAATAGAGATTATCACTATAAGTTGTACACTTCGCAAATAGCAGACCAACATGCTATGTCAAGTAAAGATGTTTACAATTTACACAAGACAATAAATGAGTGGTTACATTTAAATAAACAAAAGTAAAGGACACAGCTGAGTACTCACGTTCAGATATTCACTCCGAGCCCAGGACACGCAGCAGCCTGAGGGGAAAGTAATAAGGATGGAGCCGCTTAGAGAAGGGTATATTTGTAAAACCTGACAGGAAATAGATCCAAGTGGGAGGAGAGAGATGGGAAGGAGTAGCCAGGTGTTTAGTGAAAGCTAAAGGAGATAACAGTGATCGCGAGAATATATATATATATATATATATATATATATATATATATATATACACATATATACACATATATATATATATATAGACTTCTTTTACTTCAAAAAATGTATGCTAATTTGTAGGATCTTATTCTGTCAATGTCTCAAATTAATATATCTATATATATATATATATATATATATATATATATATATATATATATATAGATAGATAGGTACTAGGCTATTGGCCCTAGGGCCTTTATAAGCCTAGCCGAACGATACCCTGGCTTTTGCCACCCAAGAAAATTATTTTCCTGTGCCCCTGTCTAGCAGAGCCACAGAAGTGATCCCCAGGGTGAATTTCTTATCTCCCATCCAATCATCAAGATTTTTCTTGAAGAGTGCTAATGAGGAGCTTTGTTTGATACAGATAGGTAGTTTGTTCCAGAGTATGGGAAGTCTCTGGGACAGGAATCTGTCCCTCCAGCATGTTCTGTTTATTGTGGTGACAAAGTTTAGGTCCCTAGAGCATGTAGCTCGGAGGGATTGTGATTTCTTTAAGTGGAGCATGTCCAGCTCTGGGTTCGACATAGCTTTGTATGTTGGGCAGAGATTGCCCCTGAGTAGGCGATATGCGACAGAGTAAAGTTGGAGTTTTTTGAGACGGTCTGCGTAGGGCATCTGTTTGAGGCCAGTAATCCTCTTTGTGAGGTATTTCTGTGGCCTTTCCAGTAGTTGTAGATGTCTTGTGAGGTACATACCAAAAGAGGCGTTGTACTCTATATTGGGTCTAATGAGTAATTAGTAGAGGGGAACAATGATCTCTTTTTTCCTGGATGAGAAACCATTTGTGATGAGGTGTGCCACGTAGAAGGATTTCCTGACTACTGTGGCGATGTGATTATCAAAGGAGAGACTACTGTCCACCTGTGTCCCAAGGTCTCTTATAACACTTTCGGTGTTTAGTAGACTAGCGCCTATGTGGTAGTTCATGGGTACGGAGTTTTTACCAAAAAGGATGACCATGCACTTTTTGGCATTGAGCTTGAGGCCATGGCTTTAACACCAGGCATCTGTCTCAGTGAGGCCCTTTTGTAGCATATCCACATCGTTGGGAGTTTTGATTATGGCTCTTAGTTTGCAGTCATCTGCGAACTTTGTTAGCCAAAGACTTTCTGTGTTAGCCTGTACTTCAGAGAAGTAGATACCAAACAGGAGAGGACCTAGAACTGAACCCTGTGGTACTCCACTTGTCACTGGTCTGAAGTTGGATTTAGAGTCTGCAGTGTGGGTTTTGTCAGTGAGCCATTTGGGAACCCATCTTGTGACATAGGGATTTATACATAGTTTAGTGAGTTTATAATTCCAGAGTGGGGGATGGTGTCGAAAGCCTTGGCGAGATCTAGATAGGCTGTGTGAACCACCTTACCCTCATCTACGGCTTTGGTGACCGCTTCAAAGAAGTCTGTCAGGTTTAGGAGACATGATCTGCCTTTTACAAACCCGAACTAGGTAGGGTCCAGAGTTTGGAGATTACCAATGTCATTGTTTATAAGTTCCATATATATATATATATATATATATATATGTATGTATATATATATATATATATATATATATATATATATATATATGTATATGTATATGTATATGTATATATATATATATATATATATATATATATATATATATATATATATATATATACATATATACATAAATTATATACATACATATATATATACATATATATAAATTAGTTCTCTTTGACCCCATCCTTCTTTACTGTTTTCATTAACACATTAGGATCACATGCATTAACATTGTCTCTTGGTCCTCTAGGACATCCTACTACTTCTTTAACTCTACAGTGGAAAATTACTCTGAAGACAGTTCACTCTTGGTCAAGTTCCTTTTATTTAAACTCAAGTTTCAGATGAACAGAGGGCATGCTGTTTTGATACATCTACATACCTATCCCAAGTCCCCCACAACCAGTGTGTAAAATCAGCATTAGGGAAATATCCTATATTCTGTGCAGGTTTTCTTTCATATTATTTTACAACTTGCCTTCTCCTCACATCTCAGATATGCAACAACTAGATTACAAAATTTCACTGCAATCATCAATACATTTCACCGGTGTTACCATCCACAACAGGAAGTATAGCCTCAAAAAGGTGTACATCTTGTCAAAACTAGAACATGGCCTCCTGCTGTATCCTCCCTCAACTGTAAAAAAACTAAAAATCACAAGCCCTTCAGATATAGTAATAACTTAAAACTCGCTGAGCATCACTGTGCTGCTCTCACCAAGGCAAAAGATATACCAGTCACACTTACAGCTAGGTTATCTTCCTTTTTACTGATATACACACTATGCTTAATTTAAGCCACTATTCCCCATTATCTTCCTTCTTTAACAATAAAACGATGTCCTTCTATTTATATGTTGCAGTATTCATAACAGTAGGGAGTTGCTGCCAGCAGCGCCGTTTTCCACAGTATACCAAAGTCTTTGCTTCTGGAGGGGTACGTGTGACGTCCCTTGTCATGGCCATAAGCCGATGTAGGGCATAAAGGTGACGTCTGCACACACCCTCCTCAGAAATTTCCTGCTGCAGTGAATGCTGAACTCCTGTTTGCCGGTTCTGCAAGCAGATCGCGTTTTCAGATGACCGTTAAAAGTGTCCAGACCAGATGACTGTTTTTCCTACCGTTACATATAAGTGCCCTGTTGGGTTTTTTTCTTTGCCTTTGATTATTGTTAAGTCTTACATGTCGGTTAGAAAGGGGAAGTGTGCTTGTGGGAGACAAATTCCTCATAAGGACAGACACGAGAAGTGCGTTTTTTGCTTAGTCGAGGCCCACGGCCATACGTCCTATCCTATTTGTAAATCTTTCATCCTGAAAACCCTTCGTAGCCGTCTTGCTGCACTAAAATTGTATTTAGAAAATCAAAAGACTCAGACGTCTTACACTCGGTATGTAAGGTGGGGCTAGGCCCGTCCAAAGAACTGCTGAGGTAGAAGACCAAGAAAGTTAGGCCGGAATCCCACGCTGCACCTCAGGCATCCGAGAAGGTTCTTGAGGCTAATGAAAGCCCGGCATCTTCCCAGACATCTGTTTCCAAGCCAGGCCTGGGAACCTTAATGGAAGCTGTGGAGGTGGAAATTATTAGTACGTCTGCTGAGGCTAATCAGCCATCAGATCCTGATGGCAGAGGGGAACCACGTCTCAGTCAATCGGAGGACCTTGCTCCTTCACTTCCACCCAGGCAGGCATCTGATCCAATTCTGTCCCCACCAGTTACTCCCTTAAAGAAAAAGCAGAAAGTTAAACTCCCTGAAACCCAACCAGTTCCTGGATAGGAAGTTTTTTCTCAGTCTTTTTAAGGTTTTCCAGTCACAACAGGCCGCACCAGCCTCCTCACCTCGACCAACTTTATAGGTATCAGAGGAAGAGTACTCCCCCTCAGATTAATCTGTTTCATATGAATCCTAAATAGAGTCCCTAAAAGATTTCATCACCCGAGAGGAGGAGGACTCCATTACTCCGGAGTCTTCAGGGGAAGAAATCACCTTTGGAGACACACTCTCCCTCATGAGGGAGCACTTTAAATGGCAGGCATCTGAAATATCTACCACCAAGAAAAGGTACTTCGACCTTTTACAAATGGAGCAACCTTCTCTTTCATCAGTGCCCCCCTTGCTACTTGCCTTCCAGGATGCTTTCTTGGTTGCTTCTCAATCCCCTGACTGTCAACCACCAGCTTCTAAACGACCGGACCGATTCTACAAGGTCCCTCAAGATACCCATTTCCTCTTTAGGAACCCACCAGCAGAACCAGCAGTTATTGCTGTCTCTGCTGACAAATCATCTAGGCAGCTACCTTCGACTACTCTTTATCCCACAGACAAAGACAGTAAATTCATAGACAGACTAGGAAGAGAGTCTGTACCTCCTCTACTCTGGGTATAAGAGCTCTCAACCACCAAACACATAATGCTAGATTTGTCGTGGATACCATTACCAAGTCCTCCACATTACTATCTGAGGCACCAGATTCCCCCATAAAGGCCCAAATTAATACCCTCCTCTCCACTGCATCCCAAGTAACTAGGCACTCAAAGTCTAGTTATGATGCTGTGGAAGCCTCATCTAAGTCTGCTGCATCTGGATCAACCTTGAGGCGTTATTCTTGGGTGAGACTACATCTCCTACCCATGCATGTGCAAACAAAATTGTTGGATGCACCCCTGGATAATAAAGCTCTGTCTGGCTAGGCCTCAGCAGAACTCCTCAAATCCCTTCAAGAAAAAGGGTAAGGAACTTCAAAGTCTTAAACACCTACTGGTGTCTCCTATACGAAGATACCACAGGAATTATCCACAAAAGCCTTCCTTTGTCAGAAGGCAGTCCTCACACTCTGCTCCGCAGTCTGAAGGATGCAGACA